>NC_068444.1:31528979-31873979 GCF_023373465.1 Oncorhynchus keta | reverse complement strand
ACTTTCACACGGCAGCGGCTCAGGGATTTGGTGTTTTGGTGTTTCTGTGTAACACACATTAGGCTGATAGACCAGTTATTACTGCACTGCTGACGTGGGGAGAGAGTTTAGTCTGACATGCTGGGTCACAGAGAGAGAGAGAGAGAGAGATGGAGAGAGACGGAGAGAGACAGAGAGCCTGGCTGAGGTTATTACAGTTGGGGACGTGTTTTATTTTGTTGTGATGTAATGTTACAGCCCTTTCATGTATGTTATGTGTTCGGAGTTCCAGTTTATTAGAGGAAGTTGGCCAGTCAATGGAAATGGATGTCGCCAGGACAATAAATGACGTTTGAAATGTTCTCGGTCCGTGGCTGGTTGGCTGTCAAGGAGAGAGAGGCTTGTGTTAGGCTGTGAACACGCAGTTAACACATTTATTATGACCAATGCTGGACTCAAACTCCCAACTCTACTACTGTCAGCTCCATGCTCACACCAACAACAGTAAGCTATGGGAACTACTACGGGTGAGATATTCTAGCAGCGAGGGATAAGGATCTCAGAGGGGTCCTAGGGGACGTGGATATGTTGAACTATTCTAGTGGGGACCAGAAGTCCCCCACAATTCTTACCGTCTGGGGACATTTTGTTAGTCCCCACCAGGTCAAATGCTACTTCTAGGGGGTTGAGGTTTAATGTTGGAATTAGTGTTGGGGTTAGAATTGCGTTAATGGTTAGGGTTAGGAGCTAGGTTTAGGTTTAGGGTTAACATAACCTTGTTGTAAACCCTGATATAACGTTCCAGTAGTGTCCATTTAGCATGTTAATGATTTTTGACATTTATTTTTCACCTTTATTTAACCAGTTAGGCTAGTTGAGAACAAGTTCTCATTTACAACTGCGACCTGGCAGTTGGAACACCAAGCTTCCCTACGTAAACTCGGTGTAGTATATCTCTATAGCTCTCTCTCCCTGAACTGAGTTGTGATTAACAGTAGCGCTGGTGTGTCTGTGCTATCTCTGTGGTGTTTCAGAAGGCCAGTTGTTGGTAATATAAAGCAGGGAAGTAACTATAACTCAGCTCAGAGCCAACTCTGTTACACACTGACAGGCACCACACTTCCAGGGTGGGACAGGGTGAGGATGGATTTGAAAATGATTGGCCCTAATGCCATAAATTAAACAGTGTGTGGAAGCAGAAGGGTGCGTGTTTATTGGCACTGTGAGTGAATGTGTGGAAGGCGTTAGAGAGAGAGAGTTAGAGGGAGAGATAGAGAGAGAGGGAGAGAGAGAGAGAGAGGGAGAGAGAGGGAGGGAGAGAGAGAGAGAGAGAGAGAGGGAGAGAGACAGAGAGAGAGAGGGTTAGAGGGAGAGAGAGAGAGAGAGGAGGGAGGGAGGGAGGGAGGGAGGGAGGGAGGGAGGGAGGGAGGGAGGGAGGGAGAGAGAGAGAGGAGAGAGAGAGAGAGAGAGAGAGAGAGAGAGAGAGAGAGAGAGAGAGAGAGAGAGAGAGAGAGAGAGAGAGAGCAGCTCCGGTTAAATAAATGTTAGAAACCGTAGTCTTGTTTGGGGAACTCCTCTTTAGAGGAAACCCTTAACTATACCCTTTGACCTCTCCAGGAGCATCGCAGCTGCTTTGACAACAGCTGTGCCATGGTTGTTATGAATGTGTTGCCGTGTCTTTTTGCTCCAGGAATCTTTTTTGATTTGATTAGACTGATCGACATTTCTGTACAGTCAATGTTAATTGCTATGCCAGTAATTGAGATCACCAGAGCAGTGAACAGACTCTCCTGACATGGGGGACACAGGCCCTTTTGACAATTGGACGTGCTATTTATGAGCTGTTTATAAGATATGAATCAGATATTTAGAGATCCATAAGGTGAGAATTGTGTTTAATTGTGTTAAACCTGGCTGGGATGCAGTGCGGTGGGTTACTGATCCCTTGGTGGAAAGAGAGAGGAAGCGAGGAGCTAAAGAGAGAGATTCAAAGTCATTTCGAAGGGTTACTATACTGAAAAATGGTTTGCTCTAGACTTGAACCGTATCTGTGACATACTTTGTCACAGTGTCCTGTCAGAGTGAATGGCTGTGCTCTTGCCTTCTGATGTACAGGTCAGGAGGTTACGGCTCGGGGATGTAAACTCAACCAGATGTTTAGAGAAGTGTGTGTGTGTGTGTGTGTGTGTGTGTGTGTGTGTGTGTGTGTGTGTGTGTGTGTGTGTGTGTGTGTGTGTGTGTGTGTGTGTGTGTGTGTGTGTGTGTGTGTGTGTGTGTGTGTGTGTGTGTGTGTCATTATGAAACAGAAGTAGATGGCCTGAGAGGAGGGAGAGATAAAGCCAAACCACACACACACACAGACCAACACACACACTACTGGTCCAAACTTTTCGAACACCTACTCATTCAAGGGTTTTTCTTTAATTGGACTATTTTCTACATTGTAGGATAATAGTGAAGACATCAAAACTATGAAATAACACATATGAAATCATGTAGTAACTCCCAAAAATGTTAAACAAATCAAAATAGATTTTAGATTCTTCAAATAGCCACACTTTACCTTGATGACAGCTTTGCACACTCTTGGCATTCTCTCAACCAAAAACGTTTCATCGGTAGTGTCCACCACTCCTCAAACATCGCTCGGTATGTGTCACAGTGTTCCCATGGTGATAAAACAGATCTCTGAGACTACGTAGCAGCTCTGTCCAGTCAACGGTCCACTCCAACCCCAGAGCAGCTAAAGAGTGATAAGCCTAAAGAGAAACACAACGAGAATCAGTAGATCCACATAAGAAAGAACACATCATACCACAATATCAGCTGGAGGGTGCCACTGTGAGACGCTCCAGCTGAGGTTATGGGCCAGTGTGTTTGTCAGAACACAGAGAGACGCACACCCTGACAGACCACACACTGCCTAGCAGATCTGTTTAAAGGCCAGGATCTGTGTTCATCATTCCCTGCATCCTGTTCACAGAAATATTTGTCAGCCCACAGTGCCATTTCTTCCTTGTTTTGTGTGTCTGTGCAACTCTTCTACGTCATTGGCACACAGAGAGATTGGCATGAAGCTTGTTTTGAGGACGGGGGCATCAGAACTTTGAGAACTTTGAAACAGTGGTGTGTTCTATCACTGAAACTTTGTTGATGTCGCTTCATGAAACTGTCAAACCCGATTCTCTAACCGTCACACAACCATAACTATACTTTCTCTGCTGCTATGGTACTCATCTGACATTAGTAGCATACTCAGTCTCTCTACCCCTCCTCTGTATCTCCTTCCCTCGCCCTTTTCTGCCCTTCCCTCATCTCTCTGTCTCCCTCCCTCATCTCTCTGTCTCCCTCCCTCATCTCTCTGTCTCCCTCCCTCATCTCTCTGTCTCCCTCCCTCATCTCTCTGTCTCCCTCCCTCATCTCTCTGTCTCCCTCCCTTCTCCATCTCTCCCCCTATAGTTCTGCAGTTAAGACTTCAGCAGAGGAGGACTCGAGAGCAGCTTGCAGACCAAGGCATCATGCCTCGTGAGTAACACTCTTTTACACACGAAGTCATGCGCATGTGTACACACACACACACACACACACACACACACCGCTCATAAGTGTGTGTGACACCATGTACTGCATTACTATAGTGAGAGAGAAAGAGCGAGAGAAAAAGAGAGAGATTTAACTTGCAACTGACAACGGCGATGAAACACAACACGCTACATGGGCCTCGCTTCTACGAGCTGACGCACTTACCTCATGATAACACAACGTAGTCCTTAACACTGTAACCAGAGACCCATCTATCCTGATAACACAATGTTTAAGCTGATCTAGGATCTAAACCTCTAACCCCATAATATGTTATAGCGGATATATGATCACCTCTGTGATCTATGTGGAAGCCATGAATCATCTTGCACAGTAAGACAGTAAGGGAGTATCCGAAAGACAGGCAGGCGGGGAGACAGGTAGGTAGAAAGGGGCACACACACACACACACACGAAACCGGTATATTTCATCTGCTCATAAAAGTAGGGCTACATTACAAACTGGCTAACGTCTGTGAGAGAAGCCAGTCGCGAGTCATCTCCAGTATGCAGTCCAGAGTTGTAGCCTGTGTGAGTGCACTTGTATGAGTATTTATAAACCGGCTGCAGGCTGGGGTTAGAGGGTTGTAGTATAGTAGGGAGGGTTGTTGAATGCTATCTCTCTGGCACGGTTTGACATTCGTTTCACTGGGGCTCCAGCAGTGAGATAACCAGTGGTAAGTGTGTGTGCAGGGGGAATTCAATCCAGAGGCCTAGCACTGCCACAGTGTGTGTGTGTGTGTGTGTTTGTGTGTTTGTGTGTGTGTGTGTGTGGAGGGGGGTGCCTGCCCATGAATGTGTGTTAATAGACGGCACTCAGAGAAATCTTCAAAAACCCTTTCCATGTGTCCTGCGGACCTCTCGCATACAATCAGCAGATAAACGGCCAATCGAAAAATTCTTCTGAAATAGTATTTGCCCTGTCGACCAATCACGTTTCCCCTAGCTGCTTTATCTCCGGCAGACTCCCAGAAACTGATAGGCCATGCTGGGCCTCTGGATTCCGTTCCCTCGCACACTTACCACTGGTCGCACACATACACAAACACACACAATGTATTATCCTTCACAGGACAAGGGACTAGGCAGCCAAATCCAAGCCTCTCACAGTGTGATGGAGAGAGAATGTGATTTCTCATTCTGTGCAGTTTTATTATGTAAATAAGGCTCATATTTAATCATATTGTTTTTCAATGTCAATCATTTTTGACAGAATACCATTATCAGTATTGTGTGCACAAGTGTGTGCGTGTGTGATTGCATGTGTGTGTGTGAGATGGACACGGCGTAGGGTGTGTGTATATATTACCCAGGGAACATCTGGTGTTTATTAGTATCCCAGAGTGCTGCTTCGGCCTCTCAGGGCTCTCTGGCTTGTGGCTGGCTGAGGAAGAGTCCACACACTTGCACTCACCCACACACACACACACACCCACGCACCCACCCACCCACGCACCCACGCACGCACGCACGCACGCACGCACGCACGCACGCACGCACGCACGCACACACACACACACACACACACACACACACACACACACACACACACACACACACACACACACACACACACACAGATTGAGACACTGCCTCTCAATCTGACGTGTGTTTGGCAGAGAAGGAAGGGTCCACATACACACACACACACACACTAAGTCCTCTACTCCTCTAACACGATAAGTGTGTCGTTTCACCACAAATCTCCATTTCCCTAGATGTGGTACTTTTTCTTTATTCCATAGGGCCAATGGAAAAACTATGATTAGTACTGTATAGTTTATTCTACTGCGTTAATAGCACCATATACTACACATAGGATCGGGATCTGAAGTGAGGTTTAAATTAGACAGAAAGTAAATAGCGGGTTTTAGTTTAGCTTTAGGATGTTTTGACTTGGTGCCAACTGTAAAGTAGACTGACTCCTACCACAGGGTATGTTTCTATAAGAGATAATAGTCTGGAGAGCTGTGTAAAAACACTAATGCCCTGCTGTGTTGTTATTCGGTGTCTGGACAGTGCTTAAATTGTTGCATTTGGAGAGTGATGTAATCTGCAGCTCTAACGTCACAGAGAGTGATGTTATATGTTGTTTGTACAGACTTTATATTACGTGGAGAGTTGATATATGAAGGAGCTGTGTTGTGCTGGAGATTCTTTTATGTGGTCTTCATGCATCTCTATAAAGCTTCTGCAGCCCTTATGTCAGGCTCGAATCATGTGCGAGTCAGAGCGAGAGAAGCGGACACAGTGAGTGACAGGCCGGGGCAGATGGTGTATTAGCAGACGGTGATCTCACCATCGCATCCCTTGTGGCTGGTTAGCAACATGACCACTGCTATGCCAGGACAGACCAGGCCAGCAGGTGATCCCTGTACCCTCTAGGGAAGGACACAGAAGGCCCTAGTCAATTGCTCATACATCTTTCTTTCCTTCCTTCGTTCTACCTTTCCTTTCTTACAGCCTACCTTCACAGCAAAATCGCCCGTGTTCATATCCTGGTGAGGGCAGTTTTGGTGATGATGTGGTGTTACTTTGTGCCACTATGAATGCCCCCTGGTATTGCTTTTTATGATGTTGTTTAAAAATACTGTTGTTCAATCGGGGTGTCAAATTGGCCAGTGTTACCCAGTGTTGGATTTTCAGTGTAACATTTCTAGAGTTGATTCAGTTGTTCAATTTACTCTGTAAGTGTTAAATTAACACTCATTGATGTAAAAGAATGCCAGTGTTGGTGTTAATAACCAGTGTTAAACCACAACCATGACCATCATTATTATATTTCTCAGCATGGTCTGTTGCTGGTTGATTTTTACATATTTATATATTTACATATTGTTTGTTTCAATATCTATGTTTTTGCATGTACATTGATTGATTGATTGATTGATTGATTAATCTTATGCTAGTCAAATATAAATAACATACATTTTGATAAACAAATCCAATGTTACTTGGATGTATTGCACCCGTTACTGAACTGGTTGTTCCAGTTTAAATGCTTTAAGTAGTCTCATGTCTTAGTCTTCCCAACCCAGCAGACATTCTGAATGCAGGTTGTGGGTGAATAAACATTCTTAATGTTGGATATCCCCACTCTGGCTGGATTTCAAAAGGAATTACACATCACAGCATTATGTGACTTGCAGGCCTGATGTGACCTGTAAACCATGAGTTGCAGGCCATTGTATTAGGGTAAAACTAGGCCTTATAAATTATGTGTTGTTTTGTATTACAATTTCATGGAATACAATTTCATGATAACATATTCATTTAGGATCACACTTGGTGAAGGCCACTGGACTGAAAATGGATGAATGAAACAACCATGTCTCTGTCACAAATACAGTCATGGGTGTATAACTCTACAAAAGGCAAGACACTCTGGGAAATATGCAATTAACACTGAAAAGTGTGGACCCATATAGACAATGAACCAGTGTTAAACTTAACACTCTCTGTGGATTTAACACTGGAGGATTTGCTGTAAGGTATCAGTGAACACCATACCTGTACATTTACATTTACATTTAAGTCATTTAGCAGACGCTCTTATCCAGAGCGACTTACACCTCAGTACTGTAGCCAGACATTTGTTGCAATTATGCAATTCTACACATTTTTTTCATTGGGCAAAGATAAAAATGTTCAGTTTTAATGCTAATTCAAGCTAAACTATAGGTGTGTTGACTTGTATGCTAAATGAACAACTGAGGTAGGGAGTGGCATGGTACATATAGCCATAGAAGCACAGTGACATATGCCTCAATGCGGTCATATTTATGGCTTATTGCAGGTCTTGCTTTCAGTTAGTTATGTTTTGCCGCCCATCCCAGGAGAGGGAACGTCATTCCAGCACTGCTTGCTAGGAATTCCATCTGATGGTGTTTGCATATTTAGGTAAAAAGACAAATTCTTGTTTGAAAAGGAGGGTGGAGTACTTAAATCTGCATTTAAGTACAAATACTGTCACCTAGATTGTAATTTACTCAAGTAAGAGTAAAAGTAGCCCTCTTAAAGAAACTACTCAAGTAAGAGTGAAAAAGTATCCGGCCAGAAAACTTCTTACAATTCATGACCACAAACATGTGGACACCTGCTTGTCGAACATCTCATTCCAAAATCATGAGCATTAATATGGAGTTGGTTCCTCCTTTCCTGCTATAACAGCCTCCACTCATCTGGGAAGGCTTTCCACTAGATGTTGGAGCATTCCTGCGGGAACTTGCTTCCATTCAGCAACAAGAGCATTAGTGAGGTCGGGCACTGATGTTGGGCGGTTAGGCCTTGCTTACAGTTGGCGTTCCATTTCATCCCAAAGGTGTGTGATGGGGTTGAGGTCAGGGCTCTATGCACGCCAGTCAATTTCTTCCACACTAAACTGGAAAAAAAAATATCTGTATGGACCTCGCTTTCTGCACCGGGGCATTGTCATGGAAATAGGAAAGGGCCTTCCCCAAACTGTTGCCACAAAGTTGGAAGCATAGAATCGTCTAGAATGCCATTGTATGCTGTAGTGTTAATATTTCCCTTCACTGGAGCTTAGCCCGAACCATGAAAGACAGCCCCACACCATTATTCCTCCTCCACCCAATTTTACAGTTGGCACTATGCATTCGGTTATGTAGCGTTCTCCTGGCAAACCCAAATTCGCCCGTCGGACTGCCAGACGGTGAAGCATGATTCATCACTCCAGAGAAAGCGTTTCCACTGCTCCAGAGTCTAATGGCGGTGAACTTTACATCACTCCAGCCAATGCTTGACATTGCGCATGGTGATCTTAGGCTTGTCTGAGGCTGCTCGGCCATGTAAACAAATTTCATGAAGCTCCCGACAAACAGTTATTGTGCTGATGTTGCTTCCAGAGGAAGTTTGGAACTCAGTAGTTAGTGTTGCAACCGAGGACAGATTATTTTTTGCGCTTCAGCACTCGGCGGTCCCGTTCAGTGAGCTTGTGTGGCCTACCACTTGGCAGCTGAGCCGTTGTTGCTCCTAGACTTTTCCATTTCACAATAACAGCACTTACAGTTGATCGGGGATCTTCTAGCAGGGCAGAAATTTGACAAACTGACTTGTTGGGAAGGTGACATCCTGTGACGGTGCCACGTTGAAAGTCACTGAGCTCTTCAGTAAGGCCATTTTACTGCCAATGTTTGTCTATGGAGATTGCATGGCCGTGTGCTCTGTTTTATACACCTGTGAGCAACAGTTGTGGCTGAAATAGCCGAATCGACTAAATTGAAGGTGTGTCCACATACTTTTGTGTATATATAGTGTAAGTACTAGCATTTTTTACACCTGGTAAACTGTGACAGCAAACACAAAGAACAACCACTTATTGTAATCTTGTGGACCCCAGGAAGAGTAGCGGCTGCGTTAGCGGCTAAATTGCAGATGTCCTCCCTCCAGCACAGGTAGTCTCCAATGAAGACTGACATCAAAACAAAGTCCATAGGCTATACAGTTTCAATGATGGTCCTTTTCAAAGTTGTCTTAATATTTACTGTATCAGTGTGTTCAATTTCATTAAAAAAAAGGTAATTGATACTCAAGAGTTTGGAATCAAAATTTCAATAGCATGAATGAACATTTATTTCACAATAGAATTTCAGGTACGTGCGATGTTGAATGCGTTCTAAAAGGATTTACACCAAGTGTGATGTACCTATCATTTTGTACTCAGACCAAGGAGGATCAGGTAGGTGTTACAACAGCCAAACAACATCGAAATGTCACTATCAATCATGTTACTAGTATGCAAAAAAGAGACACATTTCAGCATGGGATTAAACATCAAGGTAGGTATTCAGGTAAGAATCATGTGAGTTATAAATGATCGAGCAGTGCAGATATCAATTGCCGAAGTCAACTCAATCATCTTTTTCCTGCCAAGGTAGGATTTACCCTCTCTGTCCTCCTTCTCTTCCCAACCGCTCCTTTACACTTGGAAGGGTCTTTCATTTTCTTGGATGGCCCATTCTCCTCCCCTTTAGTTGAAATGTACTTAAGTACATGTAAACACATTACTTGTAGCGTGTTACTACCCACCTCTGCCTGTTTGGAACACTGACAACAACAAAAAAGATTTGTATAATGTTATTTTTTGCCCAATTTGATTGGGTGGGCGGATGGGCCCGGACCCACCCCGTACCTACGTGGCTGATGTACCTTTAACACTGACCTAGTGTAAAAATCTAATTCTAAGGTGTCGAATGCCAGGTATTAGTGAAACCCATACCAGTGTACCTTTAACACTGAGTTAGTGTACCATTTTAATGCCACTGGTGTTGGAAAGTGTTGGTGTTAAAAGCTTAACACTTTCTGGTGGTGCTCAAATAAACACTTAAAAAGTGTTAGATTTAACACCCACTTGTTCAATTTACTTCGCTGTGTTCTTTTCTATCTTCACTTTTTTGTCTTTTAGGCATGTATTTGGATATTCTCTCCTGAAGGTCATTTAACTCTTAAAGTAGTCCAGTAGTTTCTCTATTTGGAAAGGATATTGATCAGTGATTGTAACCAATAGCCGTACTCTGGACTAGAATAGATGTAACTATAATCTGTGGTCTGTACAAAATGATGACTCTGTGGCTCGGCAGATGTAAGTGTATAACTGTTGTTTTAAAATGTTCTGTCAATTCTTAATGAGACGGCAATAGTTCTAAATTAGAAGGAGCCGATGAAATATGCTTAATATCATTCCATTCAATTGTTTCCCTGCACATAGTCCAGATTTCAGCCATCAATGAAAGATTTGACCAAATAAGTGGTAACTATTTCTCTCAGTGGTTTAATCAAGCTAGCTCAGGCTACAGCTCATCAGCAGGTTATCCATCCTACTGTAAGACAAGAATGGATATTGGGCCAACCCAACCCAGGATTATTTGTATATGATTAATGGGCAGTGTGTGTGAAAGGCAGTCTTACCCATATCACAAAATCCATTTTAATCATCTCTAACCCATTTATTTATCCAGTGAAGGAAGTATGTCAGCTCACCAGCTCTGACACTTAGGCATTAGGGCTGAAATTTTGGGAGAACTCCTTGGAACAGGTCTCGGACCAGGACACGTATAAGTCGTCAGTGGATGTTTTGCCACTGGAGATTCAGATGAGGAGCATTAAGGCCCAGCTGGCCTTAATCAACTCATATACAAAAACGTTAATAGTCAAGGGAGTTAATAGTGTGGTTTTGCTTGCTGTGTATATGTAGACCCGGAGGGGGACATATCATCTGTGGAGGCTCAGCTGAGGCTGAAGAGAGCTCGCCTGGCAGACAACCTCAATGACAAACTGGCCCTGAGACCTGGCCCCATGGAGCTGGTGCACAAGAATATAATTCCCGTAGACTCTGCTGCCTTCAGACAGGCAGCTGCCACGACAGGTATCACTGAGTGATGGAATGGCCACGTAACACCTATCTGCCTGTATCTTGACGTGTGTGACTCACAATCACCGGTGTGTGATTTTTGACACGTAAGCGTGTGAGTTTGGTTTTAAATTAGTTTTTGAGTTTGAAAAAGGTGTGTTTTAACTCTTTAGTGGCCTGGAAATAAGGCTATACAGCTGCGGTGAAAAACTAACCGATGGACCTAGACTAAATGTAGTAAACCTTTTTAAAGGCAAAGTGCAGTCAAAACCGTGATTTCCTGGGTTGTGTATATACGCTGAGTATACAGAATATTAAGGACACCTTCATAATATTGAGCTGCATCCCCCTCTTTTCCCCTCAGAACAGCCTCAATTCGTCGGGACATGGACTCTACAATGTGTCGAAAGCATTCCACAGGGATGCTGGCCCATGTTGACTCCAATGCTTCCCACAGTTGTGTCAAGTTGGCTGGATGTCCTTTGGGTGGTGGACCAGTCTTGACACAAAAGGAAAACTGTTGAGCGTGAAAAACCCAGCAGCATTGCAGTATTTGACACAAACTGGTGCTCCTGGCACCTACTACCATACCCTGTTCAAAGGCACTTCAATATTTTGTCTTCCCCATTCACCCTCTAAATGGGACACATACACAATCCATGTATTAATTGTCTCAAGGCTTTAAAATCCTTATTTAACATGTCTCCTCCCCTTCATTTACACTGATTGAAGTGGATTTACCAAGTGACATCAATACGGGATAATAGCTTTCACTTGATTTACCTGGTCAGTCTGTCATGGAACGAGCAGGTGTCCTTAATGTTTTGTACACTCTGTGATTATTTCACATTATGAGGTTGGAATAATACTGTGAAATTGTTCAAATTATGATAATGCCGTTTTAGTGTAAGAGCTGCTTGAATAGACCGCCTGAAATCTAAGTGTGTTTTGGCGGGAGGGAGTTTTGGCCTGCCTGGCGACATCACCAGGCGGTAGAAGTTATTGGTAACACTTTACTTGACACCCATGTCATCACCTTACCTGTCATAATATGGTCAAAACACTGTCATGACACACATTTAGACCTGTTGTGACATATTGTATATTACATTATTTTATGTCTGGCTACTTGTCAACAGTATGTTTGTTTTATATTTTCTGAAATTGAACATATTATATTATCATTGGAATTGAGCACACATTGATGTCATACCTACACCTACTCCAACGCTCTGTTGCTGATGTCTGGAATGAATGCTGGAGCAGATTTCAGGCGCAGGACAAAGCATGAGGAGCAAGCTCAACTGGCTTAAAGTTGCATTGTCTTAGTCCAAGTAAAGTGACACAGGATGGTCATAATGCTTCATGACAGTGTCATAACGTGTATTTTCTACAAGTGATTTAAAATATGAGAAAAAAAACATGACTGTAAAGAATTCCTTGCAACAACAACAAAGGAATTAAGAAACAAACTTTCAAATGAAAGGACATTTCTTGGCAGGGAAATGAATTGAATAAATGTGGTTTGACACTCTTTTGTAGGTGTCATAACCAGACAGAAAAATAACAGAATATAAGTCACAACAGGTGTAAATATATGGGTCATGACAGTGTTATGACAAGTTTATGACAAGTTAACGTTTGAAAAGTTAATCGACCAATAACAAATTGAGTTTCAAACCTCTGCCAATAACAGCTAGTTTTCAGGTTACATATCCCTCCCATTAGGCTGGTCCAATTAGGCCCCTCACAGTTCACTTCCAGACAGTCCTAGAAAAATGTTTGCTGGACAAATTGCTCTTTGTTTCTTTTTGACCATTTTAATTTAAATAACGATTATATGTTAGGTACTTAATTGTTACCCAGAAATGATTTGATATTGACACACTGAACAAAAATATATATAAAATATATATATATATAAAATATAATGCAACATGCAACAATGTCAAAGGTTTTACTGAGTTACAGTTTATATAAGGAAATCAGTCAATTTAAATAAATTAATTAGTGCCTAATCTATGGATTTCACATAACTGGGAATACAGCTATATCGTATGAAGGAGTGGATCAAAACACAGTGTGGTAAGTGTTAACGATAAATGTAATACTTAAAACACTCAAACAAAAATAACAAATAGGGAAAACCGAAACAGTCCTGTCAGGTGAAGACACTAAACAAAAAACAACTACCCACAAAGACAACTTATATATTTATTTATTTTACCTTTATTTAACTAGAACAAATTCTTATTTTCAATGACGGCCTAGGAACAGTGGGTTAACTGCCTGTCAGCTCGGGGGTTTGAACTTGCAACCTTCCGGTTACTAGTCCAACACTCTAACCACTAGGCTACCCTGCCGCCCCAATATATGATCCCCAAGACAACGATAGACAGCTAGCTGCCTCTGATTGGGAACCACACCAACATAGAAATAAAGAAACTAGAATGCCCACCCTAGTCCCCTGGCCTAACCAAAATAGAGAATAAAAACCTCTCTACGGCCAGGGCGTGACAGTACCCCCAAAGGCAAAACCTGACTCTAAAGGGGAGGGTCCGGGTGGGCATCCCTTTACGGCGGCGGCTCTGGAGCGGGACGTAGACACCCCTCCGCCCGCAGATCCCTTCACTTTGGTGGCGGCCCTGGTACATGGACCTTGACTGGAGGAACCGGGCCGCAGATCATCATCGGAGGCTCCGGACTGGGGACAGTCGCCGCAGGATCCAGACTGGGGACCTTCGCCGCAGGATCCGGACTGGGGACCGTCGCCACAGGCTCCGGACTAGGGATCGGCTCCGGATGCTCCGGACTGGGGCCCGGCTCCGGACTGGGGCCCGTCACTGGAGGCTCCAGACTGGGGACCGGCTCCGGAGGCTCCGGACTGGGCTCCGGACTGGGGCCCGGCTCCGGAGGCTCCGGACTGGGGCCCGGCTCCGGAGGCTCCGGACTGGGGCCCGGCTCCGGAGGCTCCGGACTGGGGCCCGGCTCCGGAGGCTCCGGACTGGGGCCCGGCTCCAGAGGCTCCGGACTGGGGCCCGGCTCCAGAGGCTCCGGACTGGGGCCCGGCTCCGGAGGCTCCGGACTGGGGACCGGCTCCGGACTGGGGACCGGCTCCGGACTGGGGACCGACTCCGGACTGGGGACCGACTCCGGACTGGGGACCGACTCCGGACTGGGGACCGACTCCGGGGCTCCGGACTGGGGACCGGCTCCAGGGGCCCGGACTGGGGACCGGAGGCTCCGGACTGGGGCCCGGCTCCAGAGGCTCCGGACTGGGGAGGCTCCGGACTGGGGACCGGCTCCAGAGGCTCCGGACTGGGGCCCGGCTCCAGAGGCTCCGGACTGGGGCCCGGCTCCAGAGGCTCCGGACTGGGGCCCGGCTCCAGAGGCTCCGGACTGGGGCCCGGGGACCGGACTGGGGCCCGGCTCCGGACTGGGGACGGCTGGGGACCGGACTGGGGACCGGCTCCGGACTGGGGACCGACTCCGGACTGGGGACCGACTCCAGAGGCTCCGGACTGGGGACCGCTCCACCGGACTGGGGACCGGCTCCAGGGCTCCGGACTGGGGACCGGCTCCAGGGGCTCCGGACTGGGGCCCGGCTCCAGAGGCTCCGGACTGGGGACCGGCTCCGGACTGGGGACCGGCTCCGGAGGGGCGGCCGGACTGGGGACCGACTCCGGACTGGGGACCGACTCCGGACTGGGGACCGACTCCAGAGGCTCCGGACTGGGGACCGGCTCCAGGGGCTCCGGACTGGGGACCGGCTCCAGGGGCTCCGGACTGGGGACCGGCTCCAGGGGCTCCGGACTGGGGACCGGCTCCAGGGGCTCCGGACTGGGGACCGGCTCCAGGGGCTCCGGACTGGGGACCGGCTCCAGGGGCTCCGGACTGGGGATCGGCTCCGGACTGGGGACCGGCTCCGGACTGTGAAACGTCGCCGGAAGCTCTGGACTGGGAACTGTCTCCGGAAGCTCTGGACTGTGGAGGCACGCTGGAGGCTTGATGCGTGGGACTGGTACCGGTGGCACCGGGCTGATGACACGCACCTCAGGGCGAGTGCGGAGAGAAGGCACAGGACGTACTGGACTGTGGAGGCGTACTGGAGGTCTAATGCGGGGGCCTGGTACAGGTGGCACTGGGCTGAATACACGCACCTCAGGGCGAGTGCGAGGAGGAGGCACAGGACGTACTGGACTGTGGAGGCGCACTGGCGGTCTGGAGCGTAGAGCTGGCTAAACACGTCCTGGCTGGATGTTTATTTTCACCCTGCAAATGTGGGGCGCTGGCACAGGACGCACTGGGCTGTGCAGACGGATCGGAGACACAGTGCGCAGAGCCGGCGCAGGATATCCTGGTCCAAGGTGGCGTACTGGAGGCCAGGAGTCAGCACCATCCGTCCTGTCCTGGCTGGATGCCCACTCTAGCCCGGGGAGCTGGAATAGAGAGCACCGGGCTATGAATCGGCACTGGAGACACCATGCGCATCTCTGCATAACACGGTGCCTGACCAGTCACATGCTCCCCACGGTAAGCACGAGGAGTTGGCTCAGGTTTGAACCCTGACTCAGCCACTCTCCTCGTGTGCCCCTCCCCCCCCAAAAAAAAAAAATATTTTTGGAGCTGCCTCTCGGGTTTCCGTGCTAGCCGTGTCCCCTCGTATCGTCGCCGTTTCTCTTTCGCTGTTTCCACCTGTTTCTGTGGCAGGGTCTTGTCCCCTGCCCTAACCTCCTCCCAGGACCAGGATGTCCTCCACTCTCTCTTTTCTCCCGGGCCCAGGATCCCTGCTCCTCTTGAGCACGCTGTTTGGTCCTTTTTTGGTTGGTAGTTCTGTAACGATCGTCGTATGAAGGAGTGGACCAAAACGCAGCGTAGTAAGTGTTCATGATAAATGTAATACTCAAAATACTCAAACATAACAGAGAGGGAAAACCGAAACAGTCCTGTCAGGTGAAGACACTAAACAGAAAACAAATACCCACAAAACCCAAACTAAAAAGGACAACTTATATATAATCCCCAATCAGAGACAACGATAGACAGCTGCCTCTGTTTGGAACCACACCAACATAGAAATAAATAAACTAGAATGCCCACCCTAGTCACACCCTGGCCTAACCAAAATAGAGAATAAAAACCTTTCTATGGCCAGGGCATGACACTATACATCTGTTGGTCACCTTAAAAAAAAAAGTAGGGTTGTAGATCAGAAAACCATTCAAATTGCCATTGACAAAAATGCAATTGTGTTTGTTGTCCGTAGCTTATGCCTGTCCATAGCATAACCCCACTGCCACCATGGGGCACTCTGTTCACAACGTTGACATCAGCAAACCACTCACTCACACGATGCAATACAGCTGTCTGCTATCTGCCAGGTACAGTTGAAACCGGGATTCATCTTTGAAGAGCACACTTCTCCAGCGTGTCATTGGCCATCGAAGGTGAGCAGTAACCCACTGAAGTTGGTTACGATGCCGAACTGCAGTCAGATCAAGACCATGGTGAGGACGACGATCATGCAGATGAGCTTCCCTGAGACGGTTTCTGACAGTTTATGCAGAAATTCTTTGGTTGTGCAAACCCACAGTTTCATCAGCAGTCATCTGGGTGGCTGGTGAAGAAGCCGGATGTGGAGGTCCTGGGCTGGCATGGCTACATGTCCTGGGCGGGCTTAGTTACATGTGGTCTGTGGTTGTGAGGCTTGTTGGACGTACTGCCAAATTCTTTAAAACAACGTTGGAGGCGGTTTATAGAAGATAAATAACTAAATTAACAATCAACTCGGGCAACAGCTCTGGTGGTTATTCCTGCAGTCAGCATGCCAACTGCACGCTCCCTCAAAACTTTAGACATCTGCGGCATTGTGTTGTTTGACAAAACTGCACATTTTAGAGTGACCTTTTATTGTCGTCGGCACAAGGTGCACCTGTGTAATGATCATGCTGTTTAATCAGCTTCTTGATTTTCCACACCTGTCAGGTGGATGGATTATTTTGGCAAAGGAAAAATGATTGGTAAAATGTGGGATGTAAACTAATTTGTGCACAACATTTGAGAAAAATAAGCATTTTGTCCGTCTGGAAAATTTCAGGGGGTATTTTATTTCAGCTTATGAAACATGGGACCAACACCTTACATGTTGTGTTTATATTTTTGTTCAGCATTAAAAAACGGCTGGATTGGGCCTTTTAAGTTTACTGTGAACCACAAGCAACCGAGATCATGCATTGAATTGCATGCAGTTCAGCTCTCTGTAGAGTTGGTATATTTTGCAACATCATAGCTTCCCTATTGAAATGATGTGGCAACCATAACACTATAAAAGCATACTATTTTCTAAACTGGCCAGAAAACCCATTCTGGAAATAGATAAGGATCCCTTAACCTTGGGCATCCTACTGGGACATATTGAAATGTTTCTCTTACATCCAAGTATGTTAGTCCTCCCCTTTATATCAGGCCTGGGTTTTTGTATACGCTGGTTTTCTGTTTTCCTCCTCAGGCTCTTCAGTAAACATATTGCGTAAGGTCAACACGGGGCTGAAGAGGCGAGATTTACTCTACCTCCCTATGAACAGGGAGGATGCTTATTGAGACAAACAGCAGCTGTATTTGGGTCCACCCTTCTCTCAAGAGAAGTGTGTGTGTGTGTGTATGTGTGTGTGTGTGTGTGTCCCTCCCCCACTTCTCTGATTTATATGGCTCCAGTGAGTCACCTATGAAGGTATCTGATTGGACAAGGCTGTTGTTCAGCTGTCTTCCACCTCCCCTTCACCCCTCTCACACACACACAAACCTTATATATCACGGAGACCCCCACCCGCTCCATCCTGCAATGTGATGACCTCTTCCATTTCTTTATCATCTTTGACAAAATATTAGATCTCTGACATCCAGTTGCAGTCCTTGCTGACAGAGAGATGTTATGTGGAGGAACTCAGGATGTGGTTAGTTTGAGACGATCATGCATCAGGACATAATAATAGCCCAGTAACAACTTGTTCTGTCCCCATGCTAGTGTCCTTTCTGTGACCGAGTGGGACTAAAGTAGACAACCCTACCCAGTCATGTGGTCCTGAACCTGTGTGTGTGTGTGTGTGTGTGTGTGTGTGTGTGTGTGTGTGTGTGTGTGTGTGTGTGTGTGTGTGTGTGTGTGTGTGTGTGTGTGTGTGTGTGTGTGTGTGTGTGTGTGTGTGTGTGTGTGTGTGTGTGTGTGTGTGTGTGTGTGTGTGTGTGTGTGTGTGAGGGAGAGAGAGCACAAAGAGAGCGCAGAGTGAGTGCAGAGTGAGTGAATTCAATACCAACAGGTGGTAGGAAATAACACCCAGGCCTGTGCCGCTGTGTGTGTGCAGGCCCAGCGTGCCACAGAGCAGGGCTGATGGTGTGATTGAAACCAGGGTCTGCTCTTGGCAGGTCACATGTTCTCATTCTAAAAGAGAGTCACAGGCACGCGCACGCGCACAGACACACACACACATTACCACTCCTCCCCTCTCCTGGCTCTGTCCCTTTGTTAACCTCAGGCTCTGCTCCTCCAGATAACATAGTCTCTAACAGCTAAACCAATCAAGGCTCTGTTCACTATCACTTCAGCCAATCAGGGCTGTGTTCACTGTAAAGTAGCCATGTCAATCTCTGCCCACTGCAGAATAGCACCTCAGGGCTAAGTGTTTCACTAGGTGACAGTGACAGAAGGGCAGTGTGTGAATACTGATGTTATACAATGGAACGGATATGGACTGCGTTGTACAGAGCAATGTGCAGTGGTGTCGCACGTAGGCAGTTCTCAGACAGCCACATACTGTACACACATTCACATCTCTCTCAGTAATACACAACCCTGCAAAAGTCCAATGAATGTTATGTTTGAACCTCTGGAAATATTTAAAGACATGAACAGACTTGCGTCTCAAAATCCTTCAATTCTAAACCCTCTTTGCCAGTATCTTGTGGTGTGTCAGGTTTCAGTCCTCTCTCTCTCTGCGTGTGATTAAAATGCCTCCTGTGTGGTTCTCTGTAGTGAACCACATCAAGTTCTCATCCCCTCCCTCTCTCCTCCCTTCTCTCTCTCTCTCTCTCTCTCTCTCTCTCTCCCCTCTCCCCTCTCTCTCTCTCTCTCTCTCTCCTCTCTCTGTCTCTCTCTGTCTCTCTCTCTCTCTCTCTCTCTCTCTCTCTCTCTCTCTCCCTCTCTCTCCTCTCTCCTCCCTTCTCTCTCTCTCTCTCTCTCCAGTGAACCATGGGAAGTTTCCTAAGCAAGAGGACTCGTATGCATTCGAGGAGGACAGTAGCAGTGACAGTCTGTCTCCAGAGCAACACCACAGTGACGAGTCCCAGGGGTCCGCATGCCCCTCCTCTGAGGCCATGGGCAGCACCCCCTCCTCCTCCTCATCACCAGCCCTCACTAGCCCTAAACAGGTAATACTCCTCTTCCTCCTTACCTCTTGCCTTACCCAAATAGGTCCATCGTCCTCTCATTTCCCCTCCATCACCACTTCCCTCTTCTCCTCCTCCTTACCTCTCGCCTTACCCAAATAGGTCCATCGTCCTCTCATTTCCCCTCCATCACCACTTCCCTCTTCTCCTCCTCCTTACCTCTCGCCTTACCCAAATAGGTCCATCGTCCTCTCATTTCCCCTCCATCACCACTTCCCTCTTCTCCTCCTCCTTACCTCTTGCCTTACCCAAATAGATCCATCATCCTCTCATTTCCCCTCCATCACCACTTCCCTCTTCTCCTCCTCCATACCTCTCGCCTTACCCAAATAGGTCCATCATCCTCTCATTTCCCCTCCATCACCACTTCCCTCTTCTCCTCCTCCTCCTCCTTCTTGATAATGTATCATAACATAAACTATCCTCCATGAGTAAACACACTATGAACAATAGGTGCACCAAAGTCTGCCCTATGCATTCACAAACATAGTCAGTTATGCGGTAATGAGTCAATTCAAGCAGGGAGCCAGGTTAAGTCTGTCATCTTGTGGTGGCTGGGAGAACTACAGTGTCCTCGCCTGGGTTCTCTTGTGACCGTTGGAACATGTGTGACTGCTCTTTGGCACGTGTCACATTCCTCTATGCCAGTCTGTCTGTCTCACACAGACACAGTATGCTGAAGGCTACTGCTTCCTGTGTTTTATCATCTCAGCGACTTCCTGCATTCTGCACCACTCTCCCCTCACCGTGTGGACAGAGATGATGACATCATTCCCAACGGTCACTGGAAGCCATAAACCGTTTTTATTTTAAGTGTTTACCAAAAGTCAGCTTGGGCTTAGTACCTAATTCCTCTTTTCAAATTATTTAATTTACATGTTTTATATAAACCAATACATTTTCTTTGAATTCATCTTATTGTTTTATGGTGGGCCAACCACTGAATGTAGTTGACATTTCCTGTATTCATGTCTTCCTACTGACTCCCTGTCTGCATTTGTGTTCCAGGGGTGTCAGAACAGGGACCCGTCTGATCAGAGCAAGGAAGATTGCTTGTCTGCGGCTAACAATGGGCTGTCTGCCACCCCACCCATACCTGTCCCTGCCATAGTCAAGGTAGGAACAAACACTTTCCTTTCGTACTGACCTCTTCATAGCCAAGATGATGCATCCCATTAGAGAGCTTCAGCTTGTATTGCGTATATTGTATGTTCTCACTATTTATCCCATTGATTCTACAGTCCAAGATATCGGACAAAAACCGCCACAAGAAGCCCAAAGACGTGAAGCCCAAGGTGAAGAAGCTGAAGTACCACCAGTACATCCCTCCGGACCAGAAGCCCGAGAAGTCTCCCCCTCCCATGGACTCAGCCTACGCCAGGCTACTGCAGCAACAACAGCTCTTCCTTCAGCTGCAGATCCTCAGCCAGCAGAAACACGCACACACACACTCCCAGCATACACACTCCCAACACACACAGGCCCATGCACATCAACGGCAGCCTAGTTTCAGCTACCAGCCCCTGCACCAGCCAGTCCAAGCCCAAAAGTGAGTACCCTGGATTGGGAGATGGTCTAACTCTAACCCCATGTCTCAGATCTGACCTTTAATGTACATTCTGTACATTGAAGGTCAGATCTGAGACATGGGGTTAGAGTTAGACCATGAATGTTGAATGTTCCATAATATTGTAATTTTTTTAATCTTTGTCTCACGAAAATCAAATGTTTTCCTATCTTTAGACAATCCAGTGAGCAGCTGACGGTGGGTAGCTCCAGTGTTACTACTAACATGGTCAACAGCAGCTCCTCGTCTCCAGTTAAGACCACATACTCTGGTCAAACCAGCATCTCACCAGTCAAACCTGGTCCTCTGCCACCGAACCTGGATGACCTGAAGGTAGGTACTCTGTCCATAAAGAGAGGGATATATTCTTTATTAGGGTTGGAAAAAGAACTCATATTCTGTAAGTGTAAGATTTTCAAAATGCAAGCATTTAATGTCTTTCCTCTACCTCTCTACCCATCGCTATATCTCTCTCTCCCTTCATCTTACAGGTGTCAGAGCTCAGGCAGCAGCTTCGTATCCGGGGCATGCCCGTCTCAGGCACCAAGACAGCCCTCATTGAGAGACTCCGCCCCTTTAAGGACCCCACCTCAAGCCCCTCGCATTCAGGCTCCAATGACATCACCACGGTCACCTTCCCTGTCACCCCCACGGGGTCCCTGTCCTCCTACCAGTCCCCCTCCTCCTCCAGCGCCCTCTCCCAGGGGGGATATTACCCTTACCCCAGCACCTCCTCCACCCCACCCATCTCCCCCGCTTCCTCAGACCTCTCCCGTAGCGGCTCGCTCCCAGACAGCTTCAGCGACGTGCCCATGTCCTCTCCTCCACAGTTTGGCCTCCAGCCGTCCCCGGCCCAGCTCAGCTCTGAAGAAGGCCTGGGGGGAGGGGGTCTGAGTGGGGCAGGACTACGGGGAGGGGAAGGTGCAGGGATGGAGGGTCTGGAGGCAGAGAAGGATAAGATGTTGGTGGAGAAACAAAAAGTGATCGAGGAGCTGACGTGGAAGCTGCACCAGGAACAGAGACAGGTGGGTAAACGCACTGTTCAACTCAATAAAATGTTGTTGTCCTTAAAGGGCCATTCAAGGCTAAGCTTACTTACTGTTAACACCCTGTTTCACAATAGGTGGAGGAGCTCAAGATGCAGCTGCACAAGAGGAAGCGTTGCCATGGCGCCACACATGAGGGTGTCCCGGCTCCGTCCCAGCCCCACCACCTGCACCTACAGCAATCCCCCACGCTGATGGGGCAGCACTTCTTTGGAGTGACTGTCAAACAGGAGCCCATGTCCCTCTCCTCCAGCTGCCCCCTCTCCTCCCCCAAGCACCTGAAGAGTCCTCCAGGAAGCTCCATGGAGGGGATGGGCCACTGCGGTGCCTCCCTGACCAATATGGGGGGCCCTGGTGGGCAACGATGCCTGGACTCAGTCCCCTCCTCAGGAAGTCCCTCTGGCATGTCTGCCTTCCTCAGCCCCCAGTGCTCTCCTCAAGACTCACCCATCGCCAAGACCTCCAGCAGCTCCCAACCTTCCTCCCCCAACAACCCCTACCTGCTGTCACCGCCGCTGGGCAGAGACGGCTGTAGCCACTCCCTCAACCAGACCAGCACCAGGCCCCGCAACATGCAGGTAGGCCTAAGGCAGAGCGCTTGTTATGAGTCTTTCCAAGAGACAATGGTCTAAATGTACTTTATATGTTGGCTCTAAAATGTTCTTTATATTGTGTCCGTTGTAACTCTGTTCACATGTCTATTGATTGATAGCTTGGTGGTCATGATAATTATGTATTCCCTCCGAACAGATTCAGCAGAAGAATGGAGGACAGGCTGTGAACTGCTCCTATCCCTCTGACCAGAGAGGCCTTCAGTCAGTGTTCCCCAACTCGACCGACAACGGCCTGATCCACAGGGTCAACACTAAGGCTAAGAACCCAAACATGCAGCAGAAGGCAAGAGCTATTATTCTGTCTAAACTTGGTCTGTAGCGGTTGAACATGGTTGTGTCACATGACTGGGTATCCACCATCACATTCACTTAACCATTTTTCTGCTTTCCATTCATTTGTTGCTTCTCTCTAAAACTTCCATCATGAGGTTCATGGTACTACTCTTCACAACTTAGCAGTTCGGATTCAAGCAGATCTCTCCGATGAGCTAGCTAGCTCATTTCACAAGAACTCCACAGCCCAAACTTTTTTTTTAAGCATCTTGTTTTTATCAGGATGCATAGAGGTTTTCTTGCATATAAGTTACCACACTATACTAAAATTCTAGCTCCATTTTCTTATCAGTAATACAACTTTTTCGCCTATTTTTTCATATAGATGGCAATATTGCCCTCTCCCCGGCACGTTGGCCAAAAGTGCCTGGTCTCAACCCCGGCCTTCTGTAGCTCAGATTCAACTGCATTCGACTCTAGACAGCCCCCTTGCTATGAGGATGCAGTCAAGCAGGTAAACTAAATTATACACCCGAACTCTGCTCCTGATCATGGCCGGCCAACTCAATTTGTTTCGTTGTTGTAACCTCTGTGGTGTCGCTTCGATTCCTGCCTTCTATCTAACTTCCTTCCTTCTCTCTCTCTCTCTCTCTCTCTCACCTGCTTTGCACCTCTTTGTTCATCCATCCATTGCTTTATCCATCCCACACTTTGCACCCTTGACCAAGTTTGACTGGGTTTCTTCAGAGCTGACTGCTTCGTGGTTGTGTCATTTTGAGTTGTGGTTGCCCCAAGTGCCTTATAGAACCTTGTAACAAATATATCAATATCATAATGTTAAAATCTTCATCATGAAACATTATCATTGATAGCATTAAAAATCCCCAAAATGGTGCTAAAACTGGGGACATGTTTTTCAGATTTGTATTTTTTTTTACAAGGTATTGATAAAGTACGAATGTATTGTTAATCACATTCTTTTTTTTTTTAGCAACTGACTAGGAGTCAGCAGATGGATGAGCTTTTGGATGTGCTCATAGAGAGTGGAGGTGAGTGAACTGATTCCGAATCAGTCTCAATGTGTGCAATGTATATAAGGTGTAGTCTTAGAAATTGGAAGGTGATATAGCTGTCAGTGCATGTTGTTGCCATGGTTATGAATGAGCAATGGCTTTGTAACTGCAAGCAATTTAGTTTCAATCCCCTACATAAGGTACTAGTCAGTTTGCCTCCCTACATACCATCCATCACCGCTTAGTTAAGTAACTCCAGATTTCCCTCTTACATGGGTATTAAATCACACTCTGTGCTGTGACTCCCCCTCCCCCCATCCTCTTCTCTTCAAGAGATGCCAGCTAACGCCAGAGAAGAGAGGGAGAGGTCCTCTGTAACCAAAGTTGTGCCTCACATTACAGTTTCCCCCGGAACCACCTGCCTCGCCGTCCCAAAGTTCAACCAAAGACACTACGAACACCTGCCCCCCTCCCAGCTCAACTATGACCACACAGCCAATCACATTGCAGACAGCCACCTGGAGAACCTGCTGGGAAGCCCCCTAGGCCGAGGGGGCGAGGTCGCCCTTCTCAAGATGGCTGCCGAGGAAGCAGGGGAGGGGGAGGAGAGGGGTGATGGACCTGAGGGCTACCCCAGCACCAATCACCACCACCACCACCCTCACCAACACCAACACCCCCACCAGGACAAACTTCTCCCCAACAGGGACCTGATGGAAACGCCAACGCCTCTATCTGCCATCCACCCCATCAACGCCAAAGTGTCATCCGTGGCCGAGGCGCAGGGGATGGTCGGCATGACGTTCAGCGAGTCGCCGTGGGAGACGATGGAATGGCTGGACCTGACGCCCCCAAGCTCGGCTACGGGGTTCAACTCCGTCCCGGCCGCCGGGCCAAGCATTTTCAACACAGAGTTCCTGGATGTCACAGACATCAACCTGAATACAGCCATGGACCTTCATCTAGAGCACTGGTGAAACACCAGAGACTGGCTATGGAGCAGCTAGCCACTATCAGCTATCCACTAGCTGGCTAGGTACCTACAAAAAAAAAACACACTAGACGACTAGCTAGCTACTCGCTAGCTACCTAGAAAACACGAGACTATAGTGTCTAGCTAGCTCCCCAAAAGACAAAGGAGACTAGCTAGCAACTAGCATCCAGCTAGCAAAAAAATTGCTGGGTTAGATACTGACCAGAGACACTGACCAGCAACTAAAAACACACAGCAGGAGACCAGCTGAAGATTTCACACCAAATTCGCCTTGGTCCCAACACCGGTTCCAGAAAACCTTACAATGGAATTTTAAGTGCAACGATTTACCAAAGAACACAAGCAGAATCACACAGAAATGCCATATAGTTTGTTGATAACGAGCATTGAAACATTTTTTTTTTTTTTACATGATCTTTATCATCTTGGACAATGATGCGCACAACTACCGAAGCAGTATGACTCTGGATAGATCCATGACGGATGTTCATTAAATGAATGCTATGGATGAAAAAAATATTCCAACGTTGCCTTATGAGAAGTCTATAGGATTTATGCAAGTAGTTTCTTACAGTTGTAAGTGCTATGCCGCCTAGACTTGAAGACACATATTTCGACAATCAATGTATTATTTGTGAAGAGAGTGTCTATGTTTGTATTACTGGAAACCAAAAGAAGACAAGCTTAATTGGATGAAATCGAATGCCAAATTTGTAAATATTATATGGTTACTGACAGAGGCAAGTTTAGGTCTGCATAATTGTCAGTGGTGTGGGAGAGAACACTTTAGAAACTATCACAAAGTCAAATGTATCATTTTAGTATGTAGTTTGATATTTTCAATGTAAATGTTTAAAATCTCACATTTTGCGCCTTGATTATTAGCCTAGAAGATTGTCACACTTTGCTTAAGCCTAGAATTTATTTGCAGGGAAAGCATTTAGTTTGCCATTTCATGCAAGTGCTCGCGTAGGTTTCTTCTCACGCTGAACTGGTATATTTATTCACAATATTATATTAAGATGAATACTTAGCTTTAGTCTGAAAACCCATTTGTCAGAGTTTTTCGATAAAAGGGGCAGTGTCTTCAGATGCAGTAATGCATATGGATTGTAGGAAGAGACAGCAATATTTCACTCAGTTTGTGCCTTAAACACTTCACAATAAGAATCTCTTGGCATTTCAAAAATTAAGCATTTCCTGACTATGTCCCCTCACACCAAACAATGTAGCCATTACTTGGGCCACACAAAGCATTTACAATAATTCAAGACCTGGTACTCTACAGTGCATGGTTCACCACTTTTATCACACTGCTTTGATAAATCATATTACATTTTTAGTGCAAGGCTCCAGCTTTTTAGTCACAGCCAGGAAGTCTGAAGTATGGCAAGAAAATCAGTCTAAATTTCATCTCTATTTTTTTTTCTTTTTTCGTTATCTACAATAAATGGTTTTGTATTTGAGCTTTGGAAAATTCACCAGTTTATATATTAGTGAGCATCACTTAGTTATTTATTTTTTCATTTTTTATTTTATTTATACGTTGATAGAGTATATTTATTTTTGACATTCCTTTATGATAAAAATGGGATTCTTGATTTACAAACTCGTATGCCGCGGTTTTGATCTTGCATTGTTCTTCCCAAAACGTTGAAGAAAGATGCCTGTTTGAAATGGTATATGAATTGAACCAAATCATCTACAAAGAAAATTATATTTTCTAAAAACAGTGTTGTCAGTTTTCCATGGAGAACCAACATGATATAAAAAGTACTGCATATATGCAGAGTAAATATCCATTCTTACCAGCACTTGTGAATATCAAAATGTAATATATACAGAGTTTTGACTATCCTGTGAATCTAGCAGAGAATAATCCATGTTCAATATGTTACATAAAGTATGTGTAACCTTTCTACAAACGTGGTTCTAAAGCCACCATTACACGCTGCAGAGGTTTGGGGTAGGATCTGTACAATGATTTTTGAATCCGGAAGGAAAAACATGTTGAAAATACAAGTTTACTGAAATGTATTCATGAAAACTGTGAATATAGCTAAAATAACTACCCATCTGCAATAGATGTATATGACGTCTATGGCTAAACTAAATGGGACCGTTCTTGTAAGGACACAAATTGAGAAGTTAGAACAAGTAAGCATAACTATGGGTATGATTTTAATCATGTGACTACCAGATTGACTGAGATTTTGTGATGACACTGAAATGGGGAAGAACTTTCAAAACATTAACTCAGACTTAGTCGAGCCATCTGTCAGATTCGGTTCAGTATTATTGTTATTTTGACCAAAGTGGGGTCATTTCCCTCAAATGCTCTTTAAAAATGTGTTTTAAGTAGAAGACCCTTATTCTCTGTTACTTCTGAAGTAAGCCGTGGCACCCTTGTGTATAGGTTTTCTGTGGTTGCAACCACCCATGTTGTCACCCCAGATGAGTCAAGCCATGCGTTTTTTTTTTACATACATACATACCAACCACACACATGTATACAAAACATGAACACCTACTCTTTCCCTGACAGACTGACCAGGTGAATCCAGGTGGAAGATATGATCCCTTATATATGTCACTTGTTCAGTGTAGATGAAGGGAAGAAAACAGGTGAAGCCCTGAGACATGGATTGTGTGTGTGTGCCATTCATAAGGGGAATGGGCAAGACAAAAGATTTAAGTGCCTTTGAATGGGGTATGTGCCAGGCGCACCGGTTTGTGTCAAGAACTGCAACCACGCTGGGTTTTTCACACTCAACAGTCTCCCATGTGTATCAAGAATGGTCCACCACCCAAAGGACATCCAGCCAACTTGACACAACTGTGATAAGCATTGGAGTCAACATCCCTGTGAAACACTTGACACCTTGTAAAAGCAAATAACCAATACAAGCACAGAAGACAATACATGCTCCCTATGTCCTCACTCGGCCATTGAGCATTTCCAACATTGATGCCAGGTAATGTGCCCCTACAGCAGCTTTACCTAATGTCGAGGGGTGAGTTTCCTTTCTCTCTTTTTTTTTTTAAATCAACATTTTACATCTGACAAAAAGCTTCCTTATTGCTTGGCCACTGAACAGCTTTACCATGTAAACCAATGTGTCCACACCACTGCATTGTTGTAGAAGAGAAAGCAATAAACTGAAACACCAATAATCAACGTTTCTATGTTGTACCTTTGTCTATGATGACAGACAGATCACCCAGGTTCACAATACAGCATTTTGTATTTCCTCATTGTGAACTTTATTTTTTTTTATACCCTTGATAAAGATACAATATAATACTCATTGCCATTTATCTTCTTATAATCTAATATCAACATTCTAATAAATTGCAATTTATACATGTACTCCTCCATAATATATTCACCAAGTAGCCATAAGTGTTCCACATCCACAGAACACATGGGTGGACCAGCAATTAAATCTTCTCACCCACCCTTTAGTTGAAAATAGCATATGCTTCTCCAGAGGGATGGAACATTTGGAACAACGCAGATAGAAATGGAATGAATAAAGCCGACTCAATCCCATGCGCCACACAACAGGGAATCAGATCGGGTCTATGTAGTACTTTTCTATCTGAATGTTCTGTAACGTTCCATGTTCCTGGATCAGCTGCATATGTAAGCAAAATGTCTGTACTGACCCGACATATTTCCAAGGGGGCAACTTCATGAAGCACAATCAATGAGATAGCCAGCTACCTTTTCTAAACGTTCAGGAACAACTGTGGACTTCTCGAGTTCCTTGGAGTTACATCTGAAAGTTTGTCAAAGTTATCTGGCAAAGACATTGACCATCCTTGGTGAAGCACATCCCAGGTTGGTCGTCATTTAACATGCCGAACGCCCTCCTCAACGCCACATACACACGACAGGTTCAATAGCTAGCTAACTCCACTGGGTCTTTGTTTTGGCTTCGTTACATTACGACACACTGAACGTGGCTTTCTGAGCAAACATAAAGAGTACACTGTTGAGGTGCGCCCTACGCGATGCCCAAGGGGCGGCGAGGGAAACAGAACATTCCATCTCGAGCCAGGCTCGAGTATTATTCCGAGCCACTGAAGAACATGCCGACTGATCGATTATTGGCTGATCTTACAGCTCTATGATCAGGAGGGATGGGCAGATGGATTGTACAGTGCTGTGGTATAACATGGGAGTTAGGATCTCTTCTCCACAGACCGATGCAGCACAGGCCTGGTCAGGCAATCAATGTATATCTGGCATGTTCAACTTGTGATGCCTTGCAAAGTGGCAGGTTATGCAGCTCGTGACCATGCAGATCAGACCATCGCGACTGGCTGTAAATCCGTCCACTTGGCAACGTGTAGCAGGTTGAGAACAACGTAACTGCTCCAGCAAACTTTGCTGTGTGCGTCCGCACTACTAACTACTGAACAGAACTGGTGTATAATAGCAGACTATTTTGAGATGTACACACAGATATACAATTGTGGACAAAAGTCTTACAATCCTACTGTAAATTTTACATTTTGCAGAGAGTGGAACAACATTTAGTTTTTTTTCCGTTAATTATGCGATGACAGAACAGTCATACTGTAAATTGCATATTAAGAAAATAAAGCCACGTTAACACCATCGATTTGTGTTTCAAACTTTTGCATCATCAAACCCATTCATTTACAATGAGTGTAGGTGACCATAACGTACTGTGTGACACGTGCGTCTCACTTAGACAAGTCTGTCTGCATACATCTGTACATTTTCTGACGACAGAAGTGAGCACACAAACAGTCCATCACATACAATCCAAATATAATACTATTTTGTTCATGTTATGAGCATCACTTTCCAACATGTTTATTTGGTAACTTCTGTATTCGTTTACATCGATTTTCAAGTATGTGTGTGTGCGTAAATATATAGTACCAGTAAAAGTAGAGACACTTAAAATACATTCCAGGTGACTACCTCATGAAGTTGGTTGAGAGAATGCCAAGAGTGTGCAAAGCTGTCATCAAGGCAAAGGGTGGTTACATTGAAGAATCTCAAAACAAAAAAACAAAAACAAATGTTTTATTGTTTAACACATTTTTTGGTTACTACATGATTCCATAAGTGTTATTTCATAGTTTGATGTCTTCCCTATTATTCTACCATGTAGAAAATTGTTAAAATAAACAAAACCCTTGGAATGAGTAGGCGTCCAGACTTTTGACTGGTACTAATATATATATTTATATACATACATACATACATACATACATACACACACACACACACACACACCTGTACATATACAGTATATGTACTCTAACCCTTTTTTCTAGCACATAAAAAAAAGATGAACGTCATACATACGTTGAGCCAACTGAATGTCTTCAAGTTTAGCTGTCTGAAGACGGGAGGATAATCTAGATATTTTAATTGACACTGAACAAGCGTGAGTGTGTGTGTGTATTATCGTATTGCACAGGGCGATACGTTTTTTTATATGAAATTGTTCTCGTGTTCTTTGGAACATGGAAACAAACAGATGATACTATTGTAACTCTGTATCTGAGGGCTAAGATGTCATGCGGTGTACTGCCCCCCGGCATGTGTGTTGCGGTGCAAAGTGTCCCCCCCAGTCAGTCCAGGTACATGGGTGAGATGGGGGACGCTGGGATCTGGTCCAGGATGCGACACACGTAGCTGGCCACATCCACACACCTCTCCTCGTACATCAGGATGAACGGGTGTTTCTGGGGGAGATAAAAACATTACCTCAGTCACAAGTTCAATATGGCCACTGAGAAACTACACTGAACAAAAATATAAAATCGCAAGATGTAAGGTGTTGGTCCCATGTTTCATAAGCTGAAATAAAAGATTCCAGAATGTTCCATATGCAAAAAAAATATATATATTTTGCATTCAAGCCTCCGTTTTGGATCTATTCCTTTTTTTGACAGTGTGCGGGTCCATTTCTTCCACTATTCTTATTTTGACTCCTACGCACCTTGAACAGACACTTGTCAGTAGTAAGGAACCTTAAAAGAGCACAGACGGCTTCTGATTATTTCTGAAATGAAAGATCGCAGAAATTTTCCATACACACAAAAAGCTTATTTCTCCCAAATTTTGTGCACAAATTTGTGTACATCCCTGTTAGTGAGCATTTGTCCTTTGCCAAGACAGGCGTGGCATATCAAGAAGCTGTCAGGTGTGGCATATCAAGAAGCTGATTAAACAGCATGACTATTACACAGGTGCACCTTATGCTGGAGACAATAAAAGACCACTAGAATGCGCAGTTTTGTCACACAATACAATAACACAGATGTCTCAAGTTGAGGGAGCATGCAAATGGCATGCTGACTGCAGGAATGTCCAGCAGAGCTGTTGCCAGAGAATTGAATGTTCATTTCTCTAACATAAGCCACCTCCAATGTAATTTTAGAGAATTTGGTAGTACGTCCAACCGGCCTCACAACCGCAGACCACGTGTAACCCTGCCAGCACAGGAACTCCACATCTGGCTTCTTCACCTGCTGGATTGTCTGAGACCAGCTACCCAGACATCTGATGAAACTGTGGGTTTTCAAAACCGAAGGATTTCTGCACAAACTGTCTCAGGGATGCTTATCTGCGTGCTCGTCATCCTCACCAGGGTCTTAACCTGACTGCAGTTCGGAGTTGGACTATATTCCACAGGCCACAATCAAAAGCCAACAACTCTATGTGAAGGAGATGTGTGACGCTACACAAGGCAAATGGTGGTCACACCAGTTACTGACTGGTTTTCTGATCCACACCCCTACTTTTATTTTTAAAGGTATCTGTGACCAATAGATGCATATCTGTATTCCCAGTCATGTGAAATCCATAGATTAGGGCCTAATGACTTTAAAATGTACTGATTTCCTTATATGAACTAACTCAGTAACATCTTTGACATTAGTGCAGGTTGCGTTGATATTTTTGTTCAGTATAGCTCAGGCTTTACAGTTGCCCACATAGCAGACAATACACCGTGAAATCCAAAAGGCATATAACATCCCAAGTCCTACCATAGAAAGACAAACTTACCAGGAGCTCCTTGTACTTTGGCCGTTTTGACTCATCCTTTGTGAGGCTGTAAAAAAAAAAAAAAAAGGGGGGGCAATTATATATACAACAAACAGCAATATACTGCTGTTGGGTAAACAGCACTGTTGCCTTTTCACCATTCTACCAGTAGAGGGCATAAATGAAAAAGCCTCGAGGTGACCGTCATTGTGCAATAGCATATCCAGTGGTAGACTGCTTTCACCAGAGGTGATACTCACCATAAGTTGACAAAGTTGATGAACTTGGGGGAGAACTGCCTGTCTTCAGAGTTGCAGAGCTGGGGCGGCTCGCCCTTCACCACCTGGGTCAGCTGATCAAACACACTATTCCACTTGGGGTAGGGGAACCTGCCGGTGGCAAGCTCGTACTGAAGACACACAAGAAGAAACATGTTATTACTCATTGGCTACCACCACCACCAAGGGTTTAGAATTAGTTAAAAGATGCACTATGCAGAAATAGCTCTGCAATTTCCTGGTTACAAAAATTCTAACGGTTTCAGTTTGTGACAAAAACAAGCTAGTGTAGAGAATCATTGTACCACCTAATACGATGTGAAATATCTATTCCATAAATTGTAACTGATGTACAAAACTGACAGTAAAAGACACAAAAAAGAAACTTAAGGGAAGCATCAAAATAGTGAACATAGAACAGATCCACTGCTTCTCAGACTTCAATGGGAATGAAAGATCTATAACTCACATTTCTATGTGAATTTGGTCGTCGAGGCACCCAAAAAGTTACATATTGCAGCTTTAATAGGTTGATATCAATAAAACTCAACCATGCAGCTAGGCAATAATATATGTTTGGCAATATAGTAAAGCCATTTTTCTCCAGTCCCATTGGTCAGCATCAAATCAATGTAGGAATCATCTGAATGAGATAATTACCAGGGTTATCCCCAAACTCCACACGTCTGATCGGACGTCGTAGCCTTGTCTGGAAGCACTGGGGTCTATCCTCTCCGGCTGGAGGACAAAAACACAACTTAACCAACATTACACTTATATACGATATACTGGGCAATTCAGGAACTGAATCCTAGCGAACATTGTAGTGAGATTTGCACAAACATTCAAGTTACCCAGGCGTCTTACTACCGTACTTAGTATTTGTTTCAAACAATATAAAGAAAGCAGTGCCCATTGTCATGTAAAAATCCTCCCAGCGTGAAATAGTTCCCAATCGTTCTGATTGTGTTGTGATTGTAATGTCATGCTGTAAAACTTCTCTCAGCGTGAAAATGTTTCCAGTTCAATAATTGCACGTGCGTCTCTTTATGTGGATGGCTGAGCTTGTGCGGATGTTTCTCTCACACCCTCCCGTAGTGCCAACGTCTTTGTAATCGCAAAAATGATTGGTCAATGTCAATACTCCTGGCAACCATTGATTGGCAGATGTGTTAAGCAAATGTGCGTGCCCACAGAACAGTTTTTCCCCTAGGTCGAGAAAGGGTGTGAGAGAAACATGTTGCTCAGCCATCCACATAAAGAGACGCACGTGCAATTATTGAACAGGGAACATTTTCACGCTGGGAGACGTTTTACAGCATGACATCACAACACAATCAGAACGATTGGGAACCATTTCACACCGGGATGATTTTTACATGACACCCGTCTCAACCAGACTTACCGCCATGTAGGGTCTGCAGCCTGCGTCTCTGGTCTTGGCTATTGAGTCCACCAGCTGGCCGCTGATGCCAAAGTCACACAGCTTGATGTTACCGTTACGATCCATGAGAATGTTGGAAGGTTTGATGTCTGGGAGAGCACACAAACAAAGGTTTTAAGAGTTCATGCACCAAACATAGCTGTGAGAATCATTTTTACACACATGGCCAAACTGAAAAAGATGTATCTGACAACCAAGACTTACCTCTGTGAATTATTTTCAAGTTTTCTTTTAAGTGGTTCAGTGCTTTAACGGTCTGTAAAAAGAAAAGTAAACATTTTGTTACAATCTACTGTATCTGTGACCAACAACTGCATTCATATAAATATGTTATAAACAGATTATATTTCACAGTAAATATTTTTTTTTAACTCACTGCTAATGTGATTTTGCCTAATATTTCCTCTGGAATGACGTCATCTAACGAACAATATACATATTTGTAGAATTTGTCGAATGAGGTAGACATTAGTTCCATACATATCCAACAGTCGCCCTAAAAAGAAAGAGATTTCATTATTGATCACAAGTATGCTAAACAAATATAATTGAAACAAAACAACGTTTCCAGTCCCGACCCAACATTTGATTATTACTTCTGCCCCAGAACAGAACCTCTCTAATTAGATATTCTAACTGCTCTTATATTCTTCAGGATCGGTGTCCCGTCCACGAGATGGTTGAGCTAACGTAGGCTAATGTGATTAACATGAGGTTGTAAGTAACAAGAACATTTCCCAGGACAGAAAGCTTAAATTCTTGTTAATCAAACTGCACTGTTCAACTTATAGCAGCTATTACATTGAAATAATACCATGCTATTGTTTGAGGAGAGGGCACAATTTTGAACATGAAATGTTATTAATAAACAAATTGGGCACATTTGGGCAGTCTTGATATAACATTTTGAACAGAAATGCAATGTTTCATTAGATCAGTATAAAACGTTGCACATACACTGCTGCCATCTGGTGTCCAAAATCTAAATTGCAACTGGGCTGGAATAATACATTATGGCCTCGCCTTTGCATTTCAAAGATGATGGTCAAAAAAATATATACAAAATAATGTGTTTTTTTGTATTATATTTTACCAGATCTATTGTGTTATATTCTCCTAAATTCCTTTCAAAATTCCACAAACTTGCTTCTGGGCCAGAGCTACAGGCAGTTAGAGTTGGGTATGTCATTTTAGGCGAAAATTGGAGGGGAAAAGGGGCGGATCCTTAAGAGCTCCGTACAACTGTACGATAGAGACAGTCACTACTCCTAATATAGTAAATTCAAAAAAGTATTCAGGCCACTAGTCTTTTTCCACATTTTGTTACATTACAACCTCATTCTAAAATGGATGAAATAGTTTTTCCCCCTCATCAATCTACACATTACTTCATAATGACAGAGCTAAAACAGCTTTATAGATTTTTTTGCAAATGTATTAAAAATAAAAAACTGAAACATCACATTTACATAAGTATTCAGACCCTTCACTCAGTATTTTGTTGAAGCACCTTTGGCAGCGATTACAGCCGTGAGTACTCTTGGGTAAACACATCTGTATTTGGGGAGTTTCTCCCATTCTTCTCTGCAGATCCTCTCAAGCTCTGTCAGGTTAGATGAGAAGCATCGCCTGAAACCTAAGTCCGGGCTCTGGCTGGGCCACTCAAGGACATTCAGAGACTTGTCCCAAAGCCACTCCTGCGTTGTCTTGGCTGTGTGCCTAAGGTCGTTGTTCTGTTGGAAGGTGAACCTCGGCCCCAGTCTGAGGTCCTGAGCGCTCTGGAGCAGGTTTTCATCAAGGTTCTCTCTGTACTTTGCTCTGTTCATCTTTCCCTCAATCCTGACTAGTCTCCCAGTCCCTGAAAAACATTCCCACAGCATGATTCTGCCACCACCATGCTTCACCGCAGGGATGGTGCCAGGTTTCCTCCAGACGTGAGACTTGGCATTCTGTCCAAAGAGTTCAATCTTGGTTTCATCAGACCAGAAAATCTAATCATGGTCAGAGTCCTTTAGGTGCCTTTTGGCAAACTCCAAGCGGGCTGTCATGTGCCTTTTACTGAGGAATGGCTTCAGTCTGGCCACTCTACCATAAAGGCCTGATTGGTGGAGTGCTGCAGAGATGTTGGTCCTTCTGGAAGGTTCTCCCATCTCCACACAGGTACTCTGGAGCTCTGTGACAGTGACCATTGGCTTCTTAGTCACCTCCCTAACCAAGGCCCTTCTCCTCCGATTGCTCAGTTTGGCCAGGCGGCCAGCTTTAGGAAGAGTCTTGGTGGTTCCAAACTTTTTCCATTTAAGAATGACGGGGGCCTCTGTTTTTAGGGAACTTTTTTGGTACTCTTCCCCAGATCTGTGCCTGGACACAGTCCTGTCTCAGAGCTCTACAGACAATTCCTTCAACTTCATGGTTTGGTTTTTGCCTTGACATGTACTGTCAACTGTGGGACCTTATATAGACAGGTGTGTGCCTTTCCACATCACATCCAATCAATTGAATTTACCACAGGTGGACTCCAATCAAGTTGAAAAGACAGCTCAATGATGATCAATGGAAACAGGATGTACGAGCTCAATTTCGAGTCTCAGAGCAAAGGGTCTGAATACTTATGTAAATAAGGTATCTGTTTTTTATTTTCAATTTGCAAAAATGTAAAAATCTGTTTTCACTTTGTCATTATGGGGTATTGTCTGTAGATTGATGAGGGATTTTTTAAAATTTTAAATTCAGAATAAGGCTGTAACAGGGCCTCCCGAGTGGCGCAGCGGTTCAATCCCGTGCTGCATCACAACCGCGCTCTAGAGACTCCTTGTGGCGTGTCATTGTGCGGCTGGCTTCCGGGTTAAGAGGGCGGGTGTTAAAAAGCGCGGTTAGGCGGGTCATGTTTCAGAGGACGCATGAGTCGACCTTCAACTCCCGAGCCCGTTGGGGAGTACCAGTGATGAGACTAGACAGAAAATGGGAAGAAAAAGGGGGTAAAATATATATTTTTTAAAGGCTGTAACGTAACAAAATGTGGAAAAAGGGGTCTGAATACTTTCCGAATTTACCGTATATAATATAACAGTCTCAACTATCTGAAGAGAGTTCCGTAAACTGGGCGATATAGAGGCAGTCACTACAGAGTGCTGAAGCGTGTAGCAAGTAAAACTTCTCCTCGGTTTTAACGCTCACTACCGAGTTCCAAACTGCCCCTGGAAGCAATGTCAGAACAAGAACTGTTCGTCTGGAGCTTCATGAAATGGGTTTCCATTCCGAGCAGCCACCTAAATTCTAAGATCCTGCACAATGCCAAGCGTCGGCTGGAGTGGTTGGACTCCGCCATTGGACTCTGGAGCAGTGGAAAGGCGTTCTCTGGAGTGATGATAACACTTCACCATCTGGCATTCTGACGAATCTGGGTTTGGCGGAAGCCAGTAGAACGCTACCTGCCCCAATACATAGTGCCAACTGTAAAGTTTAGTGGGAGGAATAATAGTCTGGTGCTGATTTACATGATTCGGGCTACGCCCATTAGTTCCAGTGAAGGGAAAATCTTAATGCTTTTGAACATACAGTGAGATTCTAGACGATTCTGTGCTTCCAACTTTTTGGCAACAGTTTGGGGAAGGCACTTTCCTGTTTTAGCATGACAATGGCCCCATGCACAAAGTGAGGTCTATACATAAATGGTTTGTTGAGATCCCGTGTGGAAGAACTTGACTGGCCTGCACAGAGCCCTGACCTCAACCCCATCGAACACCTTTGGGATGAGTTTGAACGCCAACTGCAAACCAGGCCTAGTCACCCCAACACAAGTGCCGACCTCTCTAATGCTCATGGCTGAATGGAAGCACGTTCCTACAGTAACTTTCCAACATCTAGTGGAAAGCCTTCCCAGAAGAGCGGAGGCTGTGATAACAGCAAAGTGTCCACATACGTTTGTATAATATAACAGTCTCACCTCTCTGAAGAGAGCTCCGTAAAACTGGACGATATAGAGACAGTCACTACTCCTCATCACCACGTCTAGATCCATCAGCAGCTGCTTCTGCTCCTTCTCATCCACCGTGGAACGGATCCTCTGAGGGAAACAGTGACAACAACCAAACATGTTCAGCAGAAATAGGGGAAACTATCAACAGCTTAGAGGTCAGTTCATAGGATGTACTAGTCATCACCTGATGAAGACCATTATGGTCAAAACATTGTTGTATTACTAGGTCTAACATAGAATGGTTCCGGAGGAGATGGCTGACGTTTTATGGGCTCCTAACCAATTGTGCCATTGTGTGTGTTTTTTATTTTGTGCATAATGTTTCTGCCACCGTCTCTTATGACCGAAAAGAGCTTCTGGAGATCAGGACACCGATTACTCACCACGTAATGGACGAAGATTCCCTTTAGCGAGTCGGACGCGATTTACTTCAGACACCTGACAAGGCCCAAATCCCCGTCATTCGCAGGAGAAAGAGATAACGGGGACGTAGGTCAGGGTGCCTTGTAAGGATCTGACGGCGAGGGGGTAATCTACCTGTACCATCAGTCCTATTAGCCAAAGTACAATCATTAGATAAACTAGACGAGGTACGACCACGAATATCCGACCAACGGGACATTAAAAACTGTAATATCTTATGTTTCACCGAGTCATGGCTGAACGACGACATGAATAACATACAGTTGGCGGGGTTAACGTTGCATCGGCAAGATAGAACAGCTGCCTCCGGTAAGACAGGGGTGGCGGTCTGTGTATATTTGAAAACAACAGCTGGTGCACAGTCTAATATTAAGGAAGTCTCGCCTGAGGTAGAGTATCTGATTATAAGCTGTAGACCACACTATTTACCAAGAGAGTCGTCATCTATATTTTTCGTAGCTGCCTATTTACCACCAAAAAAACAAAACATACTGGCACTCAATGAGCTGTGGCCGGGGACTTTAATGCAGAGAAACTTAATTGTGCAACCAGAGGAAAAAAACCCTAGACCACATTTACTCCACACACAGAGACGCGTACAAAGCTCTCCCTCGCCCTGCATTTGGCAAATCTGAACATAAATCTATCCGCCTTATTCCCGCTTACAAGCAAAAACTAAAGCAGGAAGCGCCAGTGACTCAGTCAATAAAGAAGTGGTCAGATGACTCAGATGCTAAGCTACAGGACTGTTTTGCTAGCACAGACTGCAATATGTTCCGGGATTCTACCGATGGAATTGAGGAGTACACCACATCAGTCACTGGCTTTACCAATAAGTGCATAGACGACGTTGTCCCCACATTGACTGTACGTACATACCCCAACCAGAAGGCATGGATTAAAGGCAACATCTGCACTTTGCTAAAGGGTAGAGCTGCCACTTTCAAGGAGTGGGACTCTAACCCGAACACTTATAAGAAATCCCGCTATGCCCTCCGACAGATCATCAAACAGGCAAAGCGTCAATAAATGACTAAGATTGAATCGTACTACACCGGCTCTGACGCTAGTCAGATGTGGCAGGGCTTGCAAACGATTACAGACTACAATGGGAAGCAAAGCCGCGAGCTGCACAGTGACAAGCCTACCAGATGAGCTAAATTACTTCTATGCTCGCATCGAGGCAAGCAACACTGAAGCATGCATGAGAGCATCAGCTGTTCCGGGCGACTGTGTGATCACGCTCTCCGAAGCCAACATTCACAAGGTCGCAAGGATAAACGGATTACCAGGACGTGCACTCTGAGCATGCGCAAGTATCTTCACTTACAACCTCTCCCTGTCTGAGTCTAATACCAACATGTCTCAAGCAGACCACCATAGGGCCTGTGCCCAAGGAGACTAAGGTAACCTGCCTTAATGACTACCGACCCGTAGCACTCACATCTATAGCCATGAAGTGCTTTGAAAGGCTGGTCACGGCTCACAATACCATTATCCCAGAAACCCTAGACCCACTACAATTTGTATACCACCCTAACAGATCCACAGACGATGCAATCTCTATTGCACTCCACACAGCCCTTTCCTACTTGAACAAAAGGAACACCTACGTGAGAATGATACTCATTGACAACAGCTCAGTATTGAACACCATAGTGCCCTCAAAGCTCATCACTAAGCTAAAGACCCTGGGACTAAACACCTCCCTCTGCAACTGGATACTCGACTTTCTGACAGGACGTCCCCAGGTGGTAAGGGTAGGTAACAACATCTGCTGTGCTGATCCTCAACACAGGTGCTACTCAGGGGTACGTGCTCCGTCCCCTCCTGTACTCCCTGTTCACTCATGATTGCACGGCCAGGCACAACTACAACACCATCCCTAAGTTTGCCGACGACACAACAGTGGTAGGCCTGATCACGATAGCGTTGAGACAGCCTATAGGGAGGTCGTCAGAGACCTGACCGTGTGGTGCCAGGACAACAACCTCTCCCTCGACGTGATCAAGACAAAGGAGATGATTGTGGACTACAGGAAAAGGAGGACCGAGCACACCCCCATTCTCATTGACGGGGCTGTAGTGGAGCAGTTTGAGAGCTTCAAGTTCCTTGGTATCCACATCACCAACAAACTATCATGGTCCAAACACACCAAGACAGTCGTGAAGAGGGCACGACAACGTCTTATCCCCCTCAGGAGACTGGAAAGTTTTGGCATGGGTCTCAGATCCTCAAAACGTTCTACAGCTGCTGCATCGAGTTGCATCACTGCAACCATCATGGCAACTGCTCTGCCTCCGACCGCACTACAGAGGGTAGTGCGAACAGGCCAGTACATCACTGGGGCCAAGCTTCCTGCCATTCAGGACCTCTATACCAGGCAGTGTCAGAGGAAGGCCCTAAGAATTGTCGAAGACTCCAGCCACCCTAGTCATAGACTGTTCTCTCTGCTACCACAAGGCAAGCGGTACCGGAGCGCAAAGTCTAGGTCCAAAAGGCTTTAACAGCTTCTAATCCCCAAGCCATAAGACTCCTGAACAGCTAATCAAATGGCTACCCAGACTATTTGCATTGCTCCCCCCCCCCGCCCCCCTCTATTACACTGCTGCTTATTTTTTTTACTTAACACTTATTTTTCTTAACTGCATTGTTGGTTAAGGGTTTGTACAATAGCATTTCACTAACGTCTACGCCTGTTGTATTCGGCGCATGTGACAAATACAATTTGATTTGACCAAGAATCAAGACGATATTTTACAAGCTTTCCTAATCATTATGCATCCTCCTTGAGATGGGCACATCTAAACCAAACTGTCACACACAGATCCATGATTTATTTACATGGACAGAGCAATTTACGAGGTGGGTAGACTACAGTATATCAATGTTACTATTCAGCCTGTAATGGCTCAGTCAGTGAGGATGAAAGCAGCTGGTGTGGTCACCTTGACGGCCATGATCTGTCCACTGGGTTTGTGCTGCATCTTGTTGACGGAGCCGTAGGCCCCGCGGCCGATCTCCCCCAGGTCCCTCAGGTCTTCGGCCGTGAAGTCACAGGCATTCTCTGTAGAAATCTTCAGCTTCCCCGACGACTCGATACTGTGTGTCCTCATACGCTCTCTTTAGGGGAGGGAGAGGAAGGAAGGAAGGAAGGAAGGAAGGAAGGAAGGAAGGAAGGAAGGAAGGAAGGAAGGAAGGAATGAAGGAGATAAAAAGAGGGGAAAATGTGGGGAAGGAGGAAGATGGGGTAAAGCAGTGGGAGGATGGGTAAAATAGGAATATAGGAAGATAGAGAGACGAAAGGGAGTGTGTTTGGGGCAGAGAGGGGAAAATACATTATACATACATGAGGAAGTGATAAATAATGCATCAAGTCCCTGAGCCGCTAATCTTATTTGGAGACATTTAGAGGATGCCTCCACCTCGCTCCTATTGCATTCAAGTATCACGTTTTGTCACGAGTACAGTGAAATGCTTAACCTGCAAGCCCCACCCAACAGTGCAGTATTCAATATCCAAAAAGTATAACTCATTTTAAAAAAGCATGAGAAACAAGATATTACTTCTGGGTTATTTCCTCAATAGCAGAGCAGACTGAAGAAGATGCTGACTCATCCTGCACAGACATTTTACTGTATTCTCAGGGCTGAGAATAAGAGTGCTTTAAACCCTGTTTATTCCTGCACACAAACAGTACCCTACAGTGTGTATGAAGATGATATTTCCCTAGAAGAATAAAGCAAACATAAATCACCAAACAGAAATACATAACCTGTATAGAACTTTAAAAAAGTTACTAAACTTCTAATCTAGGTTCTAATCTAGGCCTATCAGGGCTCAACAACCCTTTCGTAACACCCCTCTTACTGACCATTAGATTAGCACTAGGATAAGGGTGTGTTTTGAACCCGCTCTCCACAGCACTTACATGTGTGGGTTCTGGAAGGAGGGGGCAGTTGAAGGTGAGGGATTGAGGGGCAACCTGGTAGCTGGCTTCACTGGAGGGTTGGCGAAGTTCAGCTTCAGGGCTTTACGTTTACCTGGCAGAGAGACAGGAGGAAACAGCCATGTTCGTACACGACACATGCTGGTTCGGGTGAGGAAAAAGGGTGAGCATGTACTGATACGTTGGTGGATGGGACACAGAATAGAAATGATATGGGGTTGTAAGAGAACAGGATGAATGAACATGGAATAAATAGATTTCAAAATATGATGAGATCAGTTCAAACTCGTTCAATAAAACTAGTATGTGAACCCCACTAAATTCATGCTAACTAGGAGAAGTCCCTGAGTAAATTTAGTTTCAGTGTAACTTGAGTGAGAAATTCAGAAAATGAAAGTATCAGTAATGTTTCAGGAGACTGGAAAATAATACACTACATGGCCAAAAGCATGTGGACACCCCTTGAAATTAGTGGATTCTGTTATTTCAACCACACCTGTTGCTGACAGGTGTATAAAACAGAGCAAACAGCCATGCAATCTCCATAGACAAACATTGGCAGTAGAATGGCACATACTGAGGAGCTCAGTAACTTTCAACGTTATACCGTCATAGGATGCCACCTTTCCAACAAGTCGGTTTGTCAAATGTCTGCCCTGCTAGAGCTGACCCAGTCAATTGTAAGTGCTGTTATTGTGAAGTGGAAATGTCTAGGAGCAACAATGGCTTAGCCACAAAGTGGTAGGCCACACAAGCTCACAGGACGGGACCGCGGAGTGCTGACATGCGTAGCACGTAAAACTCGTCTGTCCTTTGTTTCAACACTCACTACCAAGTTCCAAACTGCCTCTGGAAGCAACGTCAGCACAAGAACTGTTCATCTGGAGCTTCAGGAAATGTGTTTCCATGGCCGAGCAGCAGCACACAAGCTTAAGATCACCATGCGCAATGCCAAGCATCGGCTAGAATGGTGTAATGCTCGCCGCCATTGGACTGGAGCAGCGGAAACACCTTCTCGAGTGATGAATCATGCTTCACCAACTGGCAGTCCGATGGAATAATCTTGGTTTGGCGGATGCCAGAAGAACACTACCTGCACGAATGCATATTGCCAACTGTAAAGTTTGGTGTAGAAGGAATTATGGTATGGGGCTATTTTTCATGGTTCGGGCTAGGCCCCTTAGGTCCAGTGAAGGGAAATCTTAACGCTACAACATACAATGACATTCTAGATGATTTTGTGCTTCCAACTTTGTGGCAACAGTTTGGGGAAGGCCCTTTCCTGTTTCAGCATGACAATGACCCTGTGCACAAAGTAAGGTCCATACAGAAATGGTTTGTCGAGATCGGTGTGGAAGAACTTGACTGGCCTGCAGAGAGTCCTGACCTCAACCCCATCCAACACCTTTGGGATGAACTGGAACGCCGACTGCAAACCAACATCAGTGCCCAACCTTACTAATGCTCGTGGCTGAATGGAAGCAAGTCTCTGCAGCAATGTTCCAACATCTAGTGGAAAGCTTTCCCAGAAGAGTGGAGGCATATTATAGCAGTAAAAGGGGGACCAACTCCATATTAATAACCAAGATTTTGGAATGAGATGTTCGACGAGCAGGTGTCCACATACTTTTGGTGTAATTATAGTGTCACTGCCACATGCTCAGAGAGACAGCCTCCCCATACCTTTCAGGCTTGGATTTGCCGGATATTGACAGAACACAAGCACGATGCATTATAAACACAGGCAAAGTGCCCACAAATGCAGGGGCTCCCACTTGCCAGGAAATGCAGACAACACCCCAGTGTCATTACTGAATTACCACTACAAAATTAACCCAACATGAATTGATTGCATTGCAAACCTGCATGCGCTGGGAATCCATTTAAGACATTTCCATAGTTTGTTTAAATTGTGCAGTAGCTACAGTAACAGACTTGTCAAAGAGGAAATGCACCAACACCCTCAAAACATGATATGATGTCCAAACGGGACAGCAAGATATAATCTATTCCATACTAACATAGTCCGTATCTGTTAACTCTTTAAGTGCTAAATGTTTCTATCATGGTCTTTTATCAGCCTATACATAACAGGGAAAAAATACCTGTTAGGTACTCAACTATATGATAATGTTGAAGATGAGATGGGAGCGTGGGGTCTTCTTTGACATACAGAGTAGAGTGACCCACAGGCCCAAATCAGAGGTGCAGTACTAGTGGTCCCATTAACCATTATGCCCAGGTGCAAATGAATCCTCACCCAAACAAAATGCTCCACCGTGGATTAGATTAGTCAACAGAGAACAGTAGACAGATCGCCCCACTACCAGAGAACCACACAGGCTGCATCTCAATAGTCTAGAGTCGCTTCCTCTCCTTGTCTCCTCCCCCACCTACCTTGTATCATATCCTTCACTGCTATGACAACACATACTAGGTGAAAGAGATTTGGTTGATGCCCAACAAATATTTACTGTCAACTGTCCAGTCAGTGCAGATAGAGGAAAGGAGACACTTCAGACTATTGGATGCACCCACAGAGAGAGAGAGGGTTGTTGTGCTATGAGAGAGTGCTAATGCTTACTTTGGGGCACTCCAGACAGGCTTATCTGAAACCCTAAGGTAAAGAAAAGACATTTTACTACATTTTGGCTTCGCGCTCTTTTACTGTAAAACATGGGAGTGTTTTCCAATAGGTTTCGAAAAAAAATTGGCTAATCTGGTTATCCCCGTGATTATGAATTTAGCCTGTTAAATTTAGCAACAGTTGCTGTTCCGCAAGAGTGCAACATAGGCGCAACATGTAGTTGAAGATTAATACATTGATTCTGTGTGATTTACAGGTGGATAGATAGTGAGTTAACAACAGGAAGATCTATGTCATCTGGATGGAAGTCGTCAATCTACTATGACTGCGCAACCCTAGCTTTCAATGGCAAGTGAGGGCTGGTCGTGTTATTTGTGTATTTATGCTACCCTACAAATATTTGGCCATCTAAGATATTGAGCCTCATATTAGGCTACAACAATGAGTTTATTTCAGGAGCTATGGAATGGTGGGAAATCTCTAACCTAGAACCCATACCAGTGAATGGAAACATACAGAATGGGGAACTCAATGAGGAAATCAAAATCCAAAAGGGAAATGGGGACTGAGACAATGGTAAATCATATTCCACTAAGATGAACAGAACATTGCATAAACAACAACCTAGTAATATTCTACTGAAATCCTATAAAAAAATCTATAGTACCTGTTTCATTTTGACATCTCCAGCACGTGTTGATTTCTGAAATGTTTAAAATAAAGCGGAACATTTGGTACAGACATCTACAACGCATGTGTCAAAGTAGGCCTAGATTAATAGCACTAAAACACTGATCACAGACTGCAACATTACACAACAGTGACAATTAAGCAATAAGGCACGAGGGGGTGTGGTATATGGCCAATATACCATGGCTAAGGGCTGTACTTATGCACAATTTAGCACCAAGTGCCTGGATATACCACAGCTAAGTGCTATGTTGGCCATATACCACAAACCCCAGATGTGCCTTATTGCTATTATAAACTGGTTACCAATGTAATTAGAGCAGTATAAAATACATGTTTTGTCATACCCGTTGTATACGGTCTGATATACCAAGGCTGTCAGCCAATCAGCTTACAGGTCTCAAATCACCCAGTTTATAATAAACAATAAAGCACTGACATGTCAATGCCAATTATGTCTCAATATTTCCAAGGGAAAATATACATAGAAACACAAAGTAATTACATTTGTGATCATCTACATGTCAAATTAATTCGCTAACAAAACAGTAGTACATAGCCTATATACGTTTGGTGAAAGAGAACATCAATTTCTCAATCTGGTACTAGGCCCTGTCTTTAGTGGTGGATGCAGCGACTAACTCGACTAAAATCGATTAATGGAAACTCAAATGCAGTGAAACGTCCGTAACTACAATGTAACAATTGTCAGATGGCGCGATCAAGTTTCAATAGTTGTAACATTGTTACAGTACACTGCGCAGAAAATTACAATGTTGCAACAAATGGCCGAGGCGCTACATTTAGCAGCATATAGCTAGCTGCATCTCTTCTATGTAGCTTAGCCTCTCGGGGCAATGGTAGCTAGGCTAACCAAGTCATGTTTTTCAGCAGCTAAATAACTCTGATCAAGTAGAAAATCGACATTTCGGGCATCTGCTCTTACCTTGCATGTTGCTGACGGTGGTCATGTGTTGTGTTTGCGGGTGATGATGGTGCGAGGTGGATCCTGCGATGTTGCTGTTGGAGGTTGTTGAGTTGCTGTTGGAACTGGGAGACGCCATTGTTGTGTTCGATTCCAGCAGCGCTCAGGCTGCAATGCAGGCAGAGTAAACTTCGCCCTCTCTCGCTCCACACGGGACACTGCGCCAGCCGAGCGAACGCAGCACAGCATACGACGGCCACGTCTATAGATGTGCTATGGCACCCGATTCTGCACCATGGACACTCCTGAGTCACGGAAGACGGTGCGTAACAGTTAGGCTACGCCAGATGGGGCGGGGGTTTCCATTGGGCTGGTATAATGGGACACCCAGCAAATACTATATATATATATATATATATATATACTTTTTTATTTAACCAGGCAAGTCAGTTGAGAACAAATTCTTGTTTACAAGATAACCTGTTGTGATGCAGCCTGAATTCGAACCAAGGTGTCTGTAGTGACGCCACTCGGGAGCCCATATTTTTGAGTTGAGTAATCCAGTGGATATGGCTACAGGGAAGGCTATGAACATAATCATTTATTGAATGGGGGTTATGGAGACATTGTAAGGTTGGCCCAGGGCCAGCAGAATATTGTCCTTGTTCAATGCAGTTTCCTATGGGTGTTTGTCTGAAGCTGGTGTGAGGTGTGACAGGTCAGTGGAAAGATCAAATATAGTGTAGCAACCTTAACACAACATCTAGCAACCGTGTCAAGAGGTTTGGACCTCTTGGTGTAATGGTTAAGGTGTTGGATTGACAGTCACATGTCCCAGTCTAGGGCTATACTCCAGATTCACTAGATTGGTGTGAGAAGTGGGATGTATACGTGAGGAACTTGATATGTAGAGAAGCATGGGGACATGCTCTCCTGAAGGAAGGGTAATCTAGCAACCTTAAAGGGAAAATCCACTCTAAAAGTATTTTTTTATTTAAAAAAAATATACATTTCCTTTATTATTGTAACACATTCAGAAGGTAGCCTTGACCGAGGCTAATACAGTCCCAAATGTTTTACATGTCAGCAGTCAAGCTTTTTGCATCATCACAATGATGTAGCCGGTAATCAAATGTTATTTGTCGCATGTGCTGAATACAACAGTGAAATGCTTACTTACAAGCCCTTAACCAACAATGCAGTTTTAAGAAAAAATAAGTGTTAAGTAAAAAATAGATAAGTAAAACATTTTTAAAAACATTAACAAATAATTAAAGAGGAGTAGTAAAATAACAATGGCAAATCCAAATCTACCAATTCTATGCATATCCTAGCTTCAGGGCCTGAGTAACAGGCAGTTTACTTTGGGCACGCTTTCATCCAGACGTCAAAATACAGCCCCCTCGCCCAAAGAGGTTTTAAAGTGACTATGCGTAGATAATAAACAGAGAGCAGCAGCAGCGTGAAAGGTGTGTGTGTGTGTGTGGGGGGTAGTCTGGGTAGCCATTTGATTAGCTGTTCAGGAGTCTTATGGCTTGGGAGTAGAAGCTGTCTATGTTTTTTGGACCGAGACTTCGCGCTCCGGTACCGCTTGCCGTGAGGTAGCAGAGAGAACAGTCTATGACTAGGGTGGCTGGAGTCTTTGACAATTTTTAGGGCCTTCCTCTGACACCACCTGGTATAGAGGCCCTGGATGAAAGGAAGCTTGGCCCCAGTGATGTACTGGGCCGTACGCACTACCCTCTTGTAGTGCCTTGTGGTCGGAGGCCGAGCAGTTGCCAGTGATGCAACCAGTCAGTTTGCTTCTTGAAAGTCCAATATCTTGAGACTTCTGACATGCAGAACATTTTGGGACTGTATCAACAGTGGAATAATAAAAAATACAAATCTAAAGATAGTTTGAGTGGATTTTCCCTTTCATCCAAAACCCAATGACCTCATCAATAGGTTTGGAATAAGGTGTTGGCTTGACACTTGCTAGATCTGGGTTCAAGCCCCGGTCAGGGCTACCCCCTGAATATGTTACAATAATAAAGGAAATGTATAAAAGGGTTTAAGTAGTAGAATAAAGAAAAATATATTTCTTAAAGTGTGATCTGCCGTGAGCCTCCTCCAGCCGTGAGTCTCCTGTTGTCTTCCACAGGGATATACTCTTAGCCCCATGGCAGTCCCCATGGCAGTCATGTGCTTTGGATAAATGCGTCAAATGGCATATATTTAGTAATGACAATAATCTTAATTTGCATGACTATTACAGGAACATTTAGAAATCAAATTAAATTTATTGAAGGTAAAATAATGAACCCCTTACAGCGCAATACACAGATTAATCCATTTACTCTTGTCATAGCATTCATTTTTCATAGGTAATTATCAATAGGTCTATCACCACAATAACATAATTTAGAGCTACAATATCAACTTATTGAGGTAACATATTATGAGAGAAAGTGTGTTTATGTGTTATGAAGAGACATTCTCCCACTCTTTTGGCACCCAATCTCAGGCCAGATGGAATTGTCTTCCACTTAAATCAATATTGGTATAAAGTTCTATTTTAATCACTGGCCCATTAGAAAATGAAATGTGTATATACACACACACTGAGTGTACCAAACATTAGGAACACAGTTGTTTCAAGTTGGTTGAATGTCTTTTTGATAGTGGACCATTCTTGATACACAAGGGAAACAGTTGAGCGTGAAAAACCCAGCAGCGTTGCAGTTCTTGACACAAACCAGTGCACCTGGCACCTACTTCCATACCCCGTTCAAAGGCACTTACATATTTTCTCTTCCCCATTCACCCTCTGAATGGCACACATACACAATCCATGTCTCAATTGTCTTACGGCTTAAAAATCCTTATTGAACCGGTCTCTTCCCCTTAATCTACACTGACTGAAGTGAATTTAACAAGTGACATCAATAAGGGATCATAGCTTTTACCTGGATTCACCTGGTCAGTCTATGTCATGGAAAGAGCAGGTGTCCTTAATGTTTTTGTATACTCTGTATATGAGGACCCAAGGAATTGTCCCTCCCCAGATTCCGTACAGCCGTAGAATCTTTGGCATTATCATGGATACATCAGTATTCTATCAGACATCCTTCCATATCCCTTTAAAAACATTCTGTCCTCATACACAGAGACTGTACCAAAGGCATCACAGTCCGGGGGGGTCTCTATCACCCCCTCCAGTGTGAGGTAGTGCACTCCGGAGTCATCTCTGTGATAGCCTCCATCATGGTCGTGTCCTGCCATGAAGCAGACTACACTCTTATGGGCCTGGAGTATGGAGAGCAGCGCATCATAGTTCCAGGCTAGGCAGATAGGTTCTGTAGAGCTGGGGTGGATAGGGAGATGGCCTGTACAAGAAAACAGTCAACATTATTTAGTCAATTCATCTATTGAGTCAGATTAGGGATTTCAAATGTCATGATGACTGCTATGACATTAGTTATGTAGGCCTCATGACTTGACTTACTGACAATGGTGACTCTCTCCAGTTTGTTGTCTGCCAACGACAAAACTCCTTCCAGCCAGTCCAGCTGATCTTGACTGAATCCTCCATTGAACTTCACAAACCTTTGCTCCATCCCCACAGGTGCTAAAACATATGGAGAAAGACATTAAACAAATGTCAAACACTTCAATTCACATGAAACACTTATTCTCAGGGCCTACTGTGGCATTAGGTTCTCCACAGTCAAGCTACATGGAATTGTGCAGTGTCAATAAATTAGTAGCTACTAGTGGTAGGCTATTCTGCTCATAAGTGATGTGATGAGGTTAGTGTAGCACTTGTGTGGGAACAGTGTTTAAAACTAGCTACCCTGCAGTTAACAGGGCAAGTGCACTACCTGTGCTATAGGCTAAAGGTCCAGACCTCCTGACTAACAGTAGACCTACCTGGGGGATGGTTCAGATCTTCATTGTCATTGTGGGCTTTTAAAATAGCAATAGCCTGCTGGTATTTCAGACTGGACTCCTCTCTCCCTAGTAGGCTCACATCATAGGCATCCAAAACGACAAATCGGTATTTGGGGGCTGGACTGAAATGATAAGCATAGATTTCACAGCTGCTGAGATGCCCCCTTCCTGCTTCTGAATCTGTAGTGCTATTGAGAACCGACCGCATCAGGGTGTCTCTGCTAAAGTTATAAAACTCATGGTTTCCCCACACGTGATGGACTTCAACCGGAGAAGAGTCAAACTCTTTCATCACCGTTTCCAGGGCTCGCTCTGATGCGTCGTGCCTCTTGTTGAAGCCATCGATAATGTCACCGAGCTGAAGGATGAACCGGGGTTTGACAGTATCCGCGGTCCACCTTTTCTGTGCATTGTGCAATAGGCGAAGACTGTTCCTGTAGTATCGTTTCCTTGAGCGTTTGAAATTGAAGCCATCATCTATGTCGGCGTATTGAATGTCGGCGATTATTCCAAACGTAAACAGTGGTTTGGCGCAGTTCTCCATTCCGGTTGTCATGGTGTTATTGATCAAACTTCTACTTTTAGTCCACTTGAGAAAGCTAGCTAACCTTCTAACATTTTTGACCGCTGCCAGAACGCTTCTTTATTCTACCTACTAGAATGGAGTGAAGGTTGCCAGGATATTCTGTGGCTGTTGTCCTCTTGTACTAGATACTGTACATTGTTTCAATGTCAATTGATATAGTTAGGTTACAGTTTTTCTAAAACGCCGGTAGAGTTGTTACATGTCCGACTGCACTAGTATTCTGCCAGCAGCACACATGATAACGTCACGTTTGTATGAGAACTTTCAAAATAAAAGCCCGCAGTTCAAAACATTGCAAAGTGAATAACTACTGTCAACAACTATTTCCTTCAATAGATATGGAATCGAATCAATGGCCACTTTTATTACGCGAACAAGAACATACAATAAGCAATTCATGAAAACAAATACAACATCTGGTTTAAGACCAATATAATTAAAAAATACTACGTTGACACTGGTATTTTGGGCTATAGAAAGACAACTTGTCTAACTATGTCAGCTAAAGTGGGGTAGGAAATACTCAGTAGGGTCTGTAACTGTATCGTACATATCCAGCAGCACTTCGTTTTCCACCACTCGTATAGCCCCAATGCAATACACTGTAACATACTGTACATGGTATACATATGGGCTTGTAGAGATATTTTTTTTATTCCTGTCTCAGTGTATTGCATTGGCGTCTATGGAACTGCTAGATATTTACGACAAAGTCCCCCTCCAAAACTACATATTTGGTTAGTAGAGACCCTACTGAGTAAAAAACACACACGATATTCCCAAAGTTTAGCATGTCTTTGCAGGGGAACTCTTATTTTGATAAAGACATATCGTCGATCCTGCTGCCAGCATAATATCCTGATGCTAGAAGAACGGTAATTCCGACTACTGTCAGTGCATTTGTTCACGAACATCCCAACTGCGCTGCGACTGCGCAATATTAGATACAGTATTGGGATTGCATGGCAGGTTACTTAAACAACAGACAAGTACTGCACTACCACCAAATGCACCGGACTCTCGTGAAATATTGAACAGGGCCATAGAAAAATCTAGCAGGTATAGTAATGTGGCTCTACTGACTCATCAAAAAAAGTGAAAGTGACCTCCCCCGTATTTTCACAGTATTGACACTAGAAGGTAATAATACTACACCTCACTGGCTATTGAACCGGGTCACACAGTAAACTAAATCTGTCTTTAGTCTTTACATGTTTATATTAATCACATAGACCTAGAGGTGTGTTTGAACTTGTCCACTATAGATCCATTTGTGGTTTCAGGGTGGGTGAGAAAGGCAGGAACAGAGCACCATTGAAAGGAGTGATTTCTTGTGTAGCGTTAAGTGTGGAGATGGAGCATTTGAAGTTGAAAATTCCTGGTGTTTGTGATGCCCGCGATTTGGTGCGACACAGACCCGGTGTTGAGCGTGGAGAAACAGAGGAGTCACTAACAGTCCTTTTGAGTCATAGTCTTTGCCTGACAAAGTCATGTTAGGATATATCATCCTGTTAGAGCTTTTGTGCAGAATCAGGTGCAACATTTCTGGTCATGTAGCAGCTGCGTGTAGGTGGGAAATTCCACGATGTGGGAAGTGTGCAGGAGATGCATGGGACAGAGGATTGTGTAGTTTCAGTGGATAAAGGTGTGCGTGTCAACTGTAGGGGTGACCATGTTGCTGGTGATCGGAAGTGTCTGATGCGAGAGAGGCAGGTTGGAGTGGTCAGAGTAGTGCAGAAGGCTTGTATGCTGAGGCAGTGAAGAAAGTAGAGGATTGGTCAAGGGTGAGGGATCCTGAGACAGGATCCCAGTGAGTAGTAGATCTGTGCCAGCACAGAGGGAAAGGCCAATGAGTGATTTATGCTTCAGTAATGTTGTCTTCTTAGCGTTCATAGTAATGGTTATCAACTGTACCGCATCAATGGAACGTAAATCCCAGAAAATAGATGCTGTGGTGGCAGCTGCAGAGAAATATAAGGGTATATGAGATTTGACTTCAGAAGAATTACAGGGTGTGTTGAGGGGTGGTGTGCCATCCTCCCAGCCCGTTGGTATGGTGCAGGAGCATTTTGTATTAAACACACACTACATCACAGTAGGTGGCGACATGCACAAACAAAATGTGCAAACACCATGATACCAAAGAAGTGTTTAATTGCTATAATGTAATTACTTCGCCAGCATGGCCTATTTACTGCCTTACCTCCCTTATCCTACCTCATTTGCACATGCTGTATATAGACTTTTCTACTGTATTATTGATTGTTTATTCCATATGTAACTGTGTTGTTGTGTGTGTCGAACTGCTTTGCTTCATCTTGGCCAGGTCGCAGTTGCAAATGACAACTTGTTCTCAACTAGCCTACCTGGTTAAATAAAAGGTGAAATAAACAATTTAAAAATAAAATGAAAAATAATTTCCCCCATTCAACCACTGTCTGGCAAAATCCCTTCACAATAATTTTAAACTGCTTTTCTAATACACAGTTAACTTAAACAGACTACCCCTTGGATATGTTGTGGTGGATTGTCATTACAATTGCTTCGCAGGAATCTGGTCAAATTAATTTGGTAGTCACTGCTAATCACTGCATGGCTCTGCATTCACTGTCAGCAAGCAGTCAAAGCTATAACCCCTTTTGGAGCTAACGAGTGCTCTCAAATCATATCCTGATGTCAACAGCAGATGGAAGTTGCATTCATAACATGGTTAACTTAGCTAGCTAACATACATTTTGAGAAAACAAGTCACATTAAGTGGCGAGCTAGCTAGCATTAGCAATGTTTAGTGGTCAATGAGACTGAGAGCTAACTAACCAATTGAGCTAGTAAACAATGCAACAAAAGTCGAATTGCGGATTCGAAAAATAATCCAACAGGCTCTGCATTTCAGTAATCACAGTTCAGTTATTTAGGCATTACATTATTTTAAAACTCTCCGTTTTTGCCATAGCTCTCACTGGCTTTCAGTGAGTTTGTCTGAGGTATTGACCGCAGCTGCTCTCATTGGAGAATTGTGATTGGTTGCCCAAAATTCAGGTGCGGGACTTAACGAAGGGTCAATTCCAACCATCGTTTGTTTATTGTTGACCATCAGAAAAAAAGTGTGTCTATGAGTCTGATAATGGAGTGAACAACCCTGACAGCTGTGCTTTATTTAGATAACTTGAACTTGACCTGACATTAACTCATAAGCCTAGAGATGTGATCTGTTGCATTAAAGATGAGCTTTTTAAACAGCGTATGATGCCAACCCGTGTATTTATTTTACCATGCCCTCCAAATATCTATATGCTATGCAGATGACACCAAAATAGCACTTCTCCCACACTAGTTGAGGCATTTCTCAAATTACAGGAGCTGTTGTTGTCCAACATAACCTCTTTCAGCGCAAATCGGTCTTAAAGGTTCAGTGCAGACATTTAAACAAATATCTCAATATCAAATAATTTCTGGGTTACAATTATGCACCTTACTGTGATTGTTTTCAATTAAAATTGTCACAAATAAACCAAAATAGCAATCATTTCGCTAGGATGGGGAGTGTGTAGGGGGAAACTGAAAACGAGTTATTGGTAGCGGTTTTGAACTATCTTTCTTGTTGGCCTATTAATTAATTTACCGCCTGGTGACGTACCTCGGAAGGCCAAAACTCCATCCCATCAAAACAGGCTGACATTTCAGGCAGTCTTTTCAAACAACTCTTACTGTACTCTAAAAAGGAATTATTGTCGTTTTCACAATTTCACAGTATTCTTCCAACCTTACAGTGTGGAAAAATACAGTATTTAAAACCACAGAAAAATCAAGTTGACTGCACTGGGCCTTTAAATGGCAGAGAAAACAAAACAAAGGATATTCTCAAGATCAAGAAAGCAACCCCCTACTCCCCTTCAGGTCGACACTTTTGTCTGAGACCACAGAACTGTAATTTATATCATGTTCCCAACGCAAAAACGGAGTTTGGTCAGAATGCTTTTAGATTTGCTGCTCAGTCATCTTGGAACAATTTGCAGAAGGAATTAAAACTACATCATTCTATTCTGATTGATGGTTTGAAATTGGAGGGCTGTTGACCATAGATTGCACGTTTTTAAACCTGCTCTTTTAAGTTGTTTTATGCACTTTGCACTGTTTCAACTTCCATCCATTATGTTTTGTGTCTCATGTGTAAATATATGTATGCTGCTTTCTTGGCCAGGGCTCACTTGAATTTGGCATATTTCAGGAAATAAATACATGCTTACACACTTTTCTGAGTTTCTGAAAACTCTCATATTGACCTGAACGTCTGAGATTGACAAAGGGGAATGGACAAGGGCAGGGGTAGAGGAGATAACTTATTGAAATGAGGCGCATCCCCAACCCTAAGATCCCTTCTCACTGTCATCTTTAGGACAGCTGGCCCTCCAGGAATGTATTCATTCAATTGTGTCTCCTAAGTAACACCATGGTAACCTTGCCTGGATAGGGGGCAGCATACGCTGAGGGTTCACAGCATGCTTGTTCATGATTTATCACTTCTCGTACCAGTTACCATCTCTCTTAACTCCTTCTGATGACGTTATTAAACTTGCAATGAGTGACAGAACCACTGGCTGCTTTTCAGCCCTGACTCCAATGCTTGTTAGCACTCTAACAAATTAGATATACCAGGGCAGTTGTCTGTTAGAAGAGAAACATGAAGGGTTAGGCTTTTTAACTACAAAATCAAATCAAATTTTATTGGTCACATACACATGGTTAGCAGATGTTAATGGGAGTGTAGCGAAATGCTTGTGCTTCTAGTTCCGACCATTCAGTAATATCTAAGTGATAAGTGATCTAACAATTTCACAACAACTTTTTTACACACAAGTGTAAAGGAATGAATAAGAATATTTACATATAAATATAGGATGAGCGATGGCCGAACGGCATAGACAGGATGCAGTAGATGGTATAGAGTACAGTATATACATATGAGATTAGTAATGTAGGGTAGATAAACATTATATAAAGGGCCATTGTTTAAAGTGACTAGTGATACAAGTATTACATCCAATTTTTAATGATTAAGTGGCTAGAGATTTGAGTCAGTATGTTGGCAGCAGCCACTCAATGTTAGTGTTAACAGTCTGATGGCCTTGAGATAGAAGCTGTTTTTCAGTCTCTTGGTCCCTGCTTTGATGCACCTGTACTGACCTCGCCTTCTGGATGATAGCGGGGTGAACAGGCAGTGGCTCGGCTGGTTGTTATCCTTGATGATCTTTTTGGCCTTCCTGTGACATCGGGTGGTGTAGGTGTCTTGGAGGGCAGGTAGTTTGCCCCCGGTGATGTGTAGTGAAGAGCTCACTACCCTCTGGAGAGTCTTGCAGTTGTGGGCCGAGCAGTTGCCATACCAGGAGGTGATACAGCCCGACAGGATGCTCTCGATTGTGCATCTGTAAAAGTTTGTGAGTGTTTTTGGTGACAAGCCAAATTTCTTCAGCCTCCTGAGGTTGAAGAGGCACTGTTGCACCTTCTTCACCACGCCGTCTGTGTGGGTGGACCATTTCAGTTTGTCCGTGATGAGTACACCGAGGAACTTAAAAACTTCTCGATGTGGATAGGGGGGTGCTCCCTCTACTGTTTCCTGAAATACTCGATCATCTCCTCTGTTTTGTTGACCTTGAGTGTGAGGTTGTTTCCTGACACCACACTCCGTGGGCCCTCACCTCCTTCCTGTAGGCCGTCTCGTCGTTGTTGGTAATCAAGCCTACCACTGTAGTGTCGTCTGCAAACTTGATGATTGAGTTGGAGGTGTGCATGGCCACGCAGTCATAGGTGAAAAGACAGTACAGGAGAGGGCTGAGAACGCACCCCACGCACCCAGTGTTGAGGATCAGTGGGGTGGAGATGTTTTCTACACTCACCACCTGGGGGCGGCCCATCAGAAAGTCCAGGACCCAGTTGCACAGGGCGGGGTCGAGACCCAGGGTCTCGAGCTTAATGATGAGTTTGGAGGGCACTATGGTGTTAAATTCTGGAGTCGATGAACAGCATTCTTACAGTATTCCTCTTGTCCAGATAGGTTAGGGCAGTGTGATTGCATCGTCTGTGGACCTATTGGGGCGGTAAGCAAATTGGAGTGGGTTTAGGGTGTCAGGTAGGGTGGAGGTGATAGGATTCTTGACTAGACTCTCAAAGCACTTCATGATGACGGAAGTGAGTGCTACGGGGCGATAGTCTTTTAGCTCAGTTACCTTAGCTGTCTTGGGAACAGGAGCAATGGTGGCCCTCTTGAAGCATGTGGGAACAGCAGACTGGGATAGGGATTGATTGAATATGTCCGTAAACACACCAGCCAGCTGGTCTGCGCATGCTCTGAGGACGCGGCTCGGGATTCCGTCTAGTCCGGCAGCCTTCCGAGCGTTAACACGTTTAAATGTTTTACTCACATTGGCTGCGGTGAAGGAGAGTCCACAGGTTTTGGTAGCGGGCCGTGTCGGTGGCACTGTATTGTCCTCAAAGCGAGCAAAGTTGTTTAGTTTGTCTGGGAGCAAAATATCCTGGTCCACGATGGGACTGATTTTCTTTTTGTAGTCCGTGATTGACTGTAGACCCTGCCACATTCCTCTTGTGTCTGAGCCGTTGAATTGTGACTCCACTTTGTCTCTATACTGACGCTTAGCTTGTTTGATTGCCTTGTGGAGGGAATAGCTACACTGTTTGTATTCGGTCATGTTTCCGGTCATCTTGCCCTGATTAAAAGCAGGGGTTTACGCTTTCAGTTTTGCGCGAATGCTGCCATCAATCCACGGTTTTTGGTTGGGGAAGGTTTTAATAGTCGCTTTTGGTACAACATGACCGATGAACTTGCTAATAAACTCGCTCACCGAATCAGCGTATACATCAATGTTGTTGTTCGATGCTATCCGGAACATATCCCAGTCCACGTGATCAAAGCAATCTTAAAGCGTGGAATCAGATTGGTCGGACCAGCGCTGAACAGACCTGAGCACAGCAGCTTTCCTGTTTTAGTTTCTGTCTATAGGCTGGGAGCAACAAAATGGAGTCGTGGTCAGATTTGCCCCAAAGGAGGGTGAGGGATGGCTTTGTATGCGTCGCAGAAGTTAGAGTAACAATTATCCAGAATTTTCCCAGCTCGGGTTGCGCATTCGATATGCTGATCAATTTTAGGGAGCCTTGTTTTCAGATTAGCCTTGTTAAAATCCACAGCTACAATAAATGCAGCTTCAGGATATGTGGTTTCCAGTTTAGTCCAATGAAGTTCTTTCAGGGCAGTCGAGGTGTCTGCTTAGGGGGGGGGGGTTCGAAGAGAGTTCTTGGTAGATAATACGGTCGCCATTTGATTGTAAGGAATTCTAGGTCAGGTGAACAGAAGCACTTGAGTTCCTGTATGCTGTTATGGTCACACCATGACTCGTTAATCATAAGGCATACACCCCCGCCCTTCTTCTTACCACAGAGATGTTTGTTTCTGTTGGCGCGATGTGTGAAGAAACCAGGTGTCTGTACCGACTCTGATAACGAATCCCAAGTGAGCCATGTTTCCTTGAAACAGAGAATGTTACAATCTCTGATGTCTCTCTGGAAAGCAACCCTTGCTCTGATTTCATATACCTTGTTGTCAAGAGATTGGACGTTGGCTCGTAGTATACTCTGGAGCAGTGGGCGATGTGCCCGTCTACGGAGCCTGACCAGAAGACTGCTCCATCTGCCCCTTCTGCGGCGCCGTTGTTTATGTCATTATACATAATATTCTATGGCTTTCTAAAGTACAGTAATTATCAACCAGGACTTTACTGTGCTGTACTTTACAGTACAGTACAGCACAGTAAAGCACAGCATAGCACAATACACATTTTGGGTGTTGTCCATTTGTACTCAAAGCTGATTCATGGTGAGATGCTGGACCTGGAGGACCAAATCTCAGCCACGCCCTCATCCACTCATCTCAGAGGCTTCTGTGAAGAGCCTACATGAATCTCTATTGAAGGAATGTGTATTGAAGGAGAAACCAGCTATGCTTTAATTCATAAGCCCAACCACAGCAATCACAAATCATATGGATTTGAGTTATTTAGGTCAGCCATTAAGCTTTTGGAGCCCTCACTGACACCTCTTGTAATACAAAGGTCTGCATGATTCTTAAGAAAGCATTACATTCTGTTTCTCTGCATAGAAGAGTCCACAAGGTAATGTTGAAAACCTTGGAGACCCTTGCATCAGAGGCTGCTGTCCCAAGGATGTATCTCAGAGGTCACTCTCCTCTGAGTCTGTTCTATGAGATCTCCCCCTGACCTGCAGCTGCTCCCTGCAGATTTGTGACAATAGCTGAGTGACATTAAATTTGCCTTAATATCACATACCAATCCCATCACCTCCCTCAAGCCACACATTCTCAAGGGGCTTTGACGCAAATATAGGCATTTGTCCAGTCTCTGCTTGAGCCAAAGCAAACCTCATAAAAGGAGGAGGAGAAGCAGACATCTACATTTTTCGATTGGAGGTGCTATTGTGTTAGGAATAAATGACTGAACAATATTCTCATTTTAAACGGAACTGTAACTAAGTAAACTTATACTCTTTTATTATATCTGATTAACAATATGAGTTCATAAGAAGGGGTTGTGTGACATGGACAAGGAGTAATTAAACATAACGTACACCATTCCAAAGTAGTCTGGAGAGGAGTGGGTTAAGTAAGCAGATAGGTTAACGACCCTATGGTTGAACCGACGAAACTGAGCTCTGGGGTGTTTTAGATAAGACAGTGAGTGCATTTTCTGTTAATTAGAACTGTCAGCTAACTGGTGATCGATAATGGTGAGGGGTCAAGAGTTAATTCAGTTATGTTGTGTGACCTGTGAGTGTGTTAGTGAGTTGGAATGAACTTTTAAACTCACTTAATTCTAGGTCGGGAGGAGGGGATTCATTCTAGAAGCAATGAAATGACGTCATGTTATTGTATATAAACTGTTGCTCGTGGTAACGTGGCATCGCGCTCCGAGAATAAATTCTGTTACCTATTATTGATAAGACTGGTCTCCGTCTATTTTATGCAACAAGATTCTTACAAATTCTCATACAATAGATGAAGGGAATTCAATTAATGAAAACATATTGGAATAATTAAATTACAGTAACATATTGTTAAGGCCCTTCAAACTCTGAAGTATAGTGTACTTGTGCCTTGTGATAACTTCCATTACGTTCCAATGAAAGCATTGCTAGACATTTGTACTATGATCTTATGATTTGAGTGATCTGACTTCTTTTTTATAGGAACACACATTACTCAAAGGATCTCATACATGAATTATCATCAGAGGGAGGTAAGTGTCTAAAACTCAGGAGGATGGGGTCATGGTAAGGGTTGGAGCGTGATGAGTGGAATGGTATCAAATACATCAAACACATGGTTTCCATGCCATTCCATTTGCTCCATTGCAGACATTATTATGAGCTGTTGTCCCCTCAGCAGCCTCTTGTGGTCTAAAAGTCATTCTTATTCTTCCGTTCAATTGACAAATACTTTGAATTTCATTTCCAACTTCCATCTCTGTCCCCCCAGTCCCCTCCAGGGTGCATTACAAAGATGAGTTCAGATGCTGAGATGGGTGTGTTTGGGGAAGCTTCCCCATACCTCCGGAAGTCTGATAGAGAGAGGATAGAAGCACAGAACAGACCCTTTGATGCCAAGACGGCTGTGTTTGTGTCTGAGTCTAAGGTGCTGTATGTCAAAGGCACTCTCCAAAGCAAAGAGGGCAGCAAAGCAACCTTTAAGACTGAAGCGGGAGCACTGAGTTACGTCTAATTGAACTAGTACAGTGCCATGTGAAAAAAAAGATGTAAACAATCGAGATCGAGTGTTTTACAGAAATGTATCCATTTCTTCTTCCTAAACATAGACTGTAACGGTGAAGGAAGAGGAAGTCTTGATGACCCACTTCGATGAGGCCGCTGTGTTGTATAATCTCAAAGAGCGTTACGCAGTATGGATGATCTATGTGAGTCACATTTGACACGAGTGAAGGTTGTGCTTTGTCTGAAGTTGAGTTTGTTTCCAAAGCTCACCCTTTCCACATAACTCTCCTTAAACAGATATTACAATCACTGCTGTGTTTTCAGACCTACTCTGGGCTTTCCTGTGTCACTGTGAACCCCTATAAGTGGTTACCAGTTTACAACCAGGAGGTGGTAGTGGCCTATAGAGGGAAGAAACGTCAGGAAGCTCCACCCCACATCTTCTCCATCTCCGACAATGCCTATCAGTTTATGCTGACTGGTAGGATTCAAGTTCTTCAATGTAATTTATTTGTCGTCTGTTCATATGCAGTATGTTCTTCTCATGATTGTGATGCTCCTTTTCATTTAGATAGCGAGTGCCAGTCCATCTTGATCACGTAAGTAATGGAACTTGAAAATCAACAGACTTTCTTCAACAGGAAGAAACATTGTGTTTTTTTATGGATGTGCTTTGTGTTTCTCTCAAGTGGAGAATCCGGTGCAGAGAAGACTGTGAACCCCCAGCGTGTCATCCAGTACTTTGCGACCATCGCAGTGTCTGGAAATGGGGACAAGCAGAAAGAGGGTCCAGGCAAAATGCATGCAAGTAGAACTCAACATCTTCATTTTCCTCTCAAGAAACACTGTTCAGACAGCTATACAAAGAACATTCCTTTAGTAGGTCTCTAAACAGACAGATAATCTGCTGTACTTTATGATTGAATGAATGTTACAACAGACCAGTCATCCAATCAAGTATCTTACCTGTAGGGAATCCTGGAAGACCAGTTCATCTCAGCCAACCCTCTGCTGGAGGCTTTTGGAAATGCCAAGACCGTTAGGAACGACAACTCCTCTCGCTTTGTAAATCAGTATTTCTGTCTATGTCATATGGTGCCACTTATTTGTCATCATTGTTAAGTCATCAAGGTCATTACCGTCTTGTTCTCTCTGTTCAGGGAAAATTCATCAGAATTCACGTTGGAACTACAGGAAAATTGGCTTCTGCTGATTTTGAGACTTGTAAGTTGGGTCACACTATTTGCATAGTCCAGATTTTCCAGGTCATACTGTCAGACTGTTGATAAGCAGCTGCTTACTAAGGTTATGGTTAGGGTTGGGGTTTGATTTAGAATAAGGGTTAGGGAAATGGTTACGGTTAGGGTTACGTTTAGGGTTAGGACAGAGGTTAGGGCTAGGGTTCGGGTTAGTAGAAAGTCTGATAGTCCATCTGCAGATATTCTACAGACTATCCAAATAAAGTGTTACCGTAAGTGGTATGTCACATTTGGCTCAGAAACATCTATTTTATACGATGACATACACATAAATCACAGCACAGACATGTTCTCTTTGCTTTGGCAGATCTCCTGGAAAAATCCAGGGCGACATTCCAATTGTCAGCAGAGAGGAGCTACCACATCTTCTACCAGATCATGTCCAACAAGAAGCCTGAGCTCATAGGTACTCTTCTCATCACCACCAACCCTTATGACTTCCTGTTTATCAGCCATGGGGAAAGTGTTGTGGCTGGTATCGATGACTGTGATGAACTGCTGTCTACTGACGTAAGGAGAGAAATTTGGGCTAAATCAAAACTGAAATTGCAGAAAATGTGTTGAATTTGTCTCCTAATTCTTGATTTGATCAGGATCCCTTACAAATGCTCTGTTTCGTTCATTTAAAAAAAAAAAACCTCTGTCCACTGATGTGCTTCTAGAGTGCTATTGACATCCTAGGATTCACCTCAGAGAAGAAGATTGGCATCTACAAGCTGACTGGTGCTGTGATGCATTATGGGAACATGAAGTTCAAGCAGAAGCAGCGAGAGGAGCTGGCGGAACCGGATGGCGCTGAGGGTAAAAACCTGGGATGCATGTCACCCCAGAAAGTTGTTCCCTCCCTCCTACCATTATTCACTCCCCTTCATATATCTGATAGAATTGCTCTAATATGGTGTAAACTTTTAATTTAATTATTAAAAAAATATATACTACCGTTCAAAAGTTTGGGGTCACTTAGAAATGTCCTTGTTTTTGAAGGAAAAGCACATTTTTTGTCCATTAAAATAACATCAAATTGATCAAAAATACAGTGTAGACATTGTTAATGTTGTAAATTACTATTGTAGCTTGAAACTTCAGATTTTCTATGAAATATATATATAGGCGTACAGAGGCCCATTATCAGCAACCATCACTCCTGTGTTCCAATGGCACATTGTGTTTGCTAATCCAAGTTTATAATTTTAAAAGGCTAATTGATCATTAGAAAACCCTTTTGAAATTATGTTAGCTCAGCTGAAAACTAGTTCTGATTAAAGAAGCTATAAAACTGTACTTTTTTTTAGACTAGTGGATTTTGGCAAGTGCCAGGACAACCTGGTCAAAGCAGAGACCAAGAAGAACGAGCTGGAGGCCAAATTGGTGACCCTGCTCCAGGAGAAGAATGACCTGCGACTGCAAGTTCAGGCTGTAAGTATAGTTCTTGAGTGCCAAAGGATAGGAAACAATGTTCTTACAACATTGGATAACTTGCTCTAGAGATCCAGAGTCATTTTATCACATCAAAAAGGAAGGTTATCAGGATGCAATAGAAAATATCAACAGAATATTATATTTTGTTTGAGACATTTTCTTTCCAGAAAAGTGAAGGTCTGGTGGATGCAGAGGAGAGATGTGAGGGCCTCATCAAGAACAATATCCAACTGGAGACCAAAGCCAAAGAGCTGGGTGAGAGGCTGGAGGATGAGGAGGAAATAAATGCTGAACTGACTTCCAAGAAGAGGAAGATAGAGGATGAGTGCTCTGAGCTGAAGAAGGACATTGATGATCTGGAACTCACCCTGGCCAAAGTGGAGAAGGAGAAACATGTCTCTGTCTTTCATGTATGGGTCTGTTTTGGGTCTGTTTTCTAAAAAAAAGTATGATCCTTCATTCACTGACGTGTCTTTTTTCAAAAAACCTTCAGGTGAAAAATTTGACAGAAGAAATGTGAAGTTTAGATGAGACGATTGGAAAATTATCCAAGGACAAGAAAGCCCCCCAAGAGACCCACCAGCAAGCCTTGGATGACCTCCAGGCAGAGGAAGACAAAGTCAACATTCTGACCAAAGCCAAAGTTAAGCTGGAGCAACAAGTGGATGATGTAAGTCTAAACATTGAGCTTTATTAGCTTTTATTCTGGATAGGTTTCACTATTAAACATACTTCCTACTTCGTTTTACAGCTTGAGTGTTCTCTGGAGCAAGAAAAAAAAGATATGGATGGATATTGAGAGGACAAAGAAAGCTTGAAGGGGTTCTGAAACTGACACAAGAATCTGCAATGGATCTGGAGAACGACAAGCAGCAGCTGGAGGATCAACTGAAAAAGTACAATAAACACTTCAGTGTTTATCCATTCATATTCTAGTACATGTGATTTTGGTAGAAACTCTAATCATATGGTTTGACATGGCAGGAAAGGCTGAGTTCAGCCAGCTTCTCACCAAAATTGAGGACGAGCAAAGTTTGTCAGCTCAATCTCAGAAAGAGATCAGGGAGCTCCAGGTACTCAACGATAAAATATTGCCTTCAAGATTAAGCCCTTTTTGTGTTTAAAATGTTTCCTTCAATACTTTATTTCAGGCCTCTACTGAGGAGCTGGAAGAGGAGATTGAGGCGGAACGTGCTGCCAGGGCTAAGGTGGAGAAACAGAGGTCTGATCTCTCCAGGGAACTTGAGGAGATCAGCGAGAGGAGAAGAAGCTGGTGGAGCCACCATTGCTCAGAGTGAGGTGAACAAGAAGCGAGAGGCCGAGTTTCAGAAACTGAGACGAGACCTGGAGGAGTCAACTCTGCACCATTTTTTTTTTACCTTTATTTAACCAGACAAGTCAGTTAAGAACATATTCTTATTTTCAATGACGGCCTGGGAACAGTGGGTCAACAGCCTGCTCAGGGGCAGAACGACAGATTGTCAGCTCGGGGGTTTGAACTCGCAACCTTCCGATTACTAGTCCAACGCTCTAACCACTAGGCTACGCTGCCGCCCACTATGAGGCTACTTCTGCTGACCTGCGTAAGAAACACGCAGACACTGTGGCAGAGCACATTGACAATCTGCAGCGTATCAAGCAGAAGCTGGAGAAAGAAAAGAGTGAAGAAAAATGGAGATTGATGGTCTGGTCAGCGACATGGAATCAGTGTCCAAATACAAGGTAGAGAACAATCTCATTCCATTACAGAAATATGCATTCATACTTTTTTAATTCATGAAAACAGATTACATTGCTTATTATTTTTCTAAGGCAAATTACTAGAAGATGTGTCATGCTCTGGAGGACCAGCTGTGCGAATACAAGGCCAAACACAATGAGAACACTCGCCAGCTCACTGATCTCAATACTCAAAGAGCAAGACTTCAAACTGAGAATGGTAGGAAATACATCATGCTGAGTTGGCAATAATCCACCACTTGGACCACAATTAAAGAGGGCCTGTTCTAACAAATGTTCTTGTAATACTTTAATTTGAAAGGCAAGTTTTCCCGCCGGCTTGAAGAGAAAGATACTTTCTCAGATGTCAAGGACCAAGTTATCATTCACTCAACAAATTGAAGAGCTGAATAGGCAGCTTGAAGAAGAAAACAAAGGTTTGTTTTAAAATTCTACTTTGAAGAATTCATTCATATCTAGACCTCTAAAAGAGTACAAATAAAAGTCAAAGAAAGTACACAGCTCTACACATGCTTAAAAATGATAACCAACTCCCATCTTTTGGTGTAAAGGTGTCACGGCTGTTGAAAGAACTGTACCAAGGTGCAGTGTGGTGAGTGTACATATTACCTTTTTATTTAGGATGACGCCGACAAAAACAATAAACATACAAAACCAACCGTGAAGCTTAAGGCAATAGTGCCAACAAACAAAGATAACTTCCCACACAGAAAGGAGGGAAAAGGGCTACCTAAGTATGGTTCCCAATCAGAGACAATGATAGACAGCTGTCCCTGATTGAGAACCATATGCGGCCAAAACATAGAAACACAAAATCATAGATAACAAAACATAGAATGCCCACCCCAAATCACACCCTGACCAAACCAAATATTGTACTTTAGAAATGTACTGCTCACCTTCATGAGGCCAAGAAACATTGTGTTTCAACACTAAATAAGGACATTCATATCCTCAGGAAGAAGCTTGCCCAGCGACTCCAGAATGCTGATGCGGCCATTGAGGCTGTGAATGCCAAGTGTGCCTCTCTGGAGAAGACTAAGCAGAGGCTGCAGTGAGAGGTGGTGGACCTCATGGCTCTTGTGGAGAGAGCAAATAGTCAAGCAGCTGTCCTGGATAAAAAGCAAAGGATCTATGACAAGGTAATACACTTGTATTGAATTTACATGTAGCGACCTCCATAGAACAAAAGTTTATCAGTCACCCACCAATTCTGACCCTTAAGTAGTAGACTATACTAAATTGGACTACCAATGTTTTGCCAATATCTTTCAAACCCTCCTTAGATTGTGGCTGAATGGAAGCAGAAGTATGAGGAGAGTCAAGCTGAGCTGGAAGGTTCCCAGAAATGGTCTTGTTCCCTCAGCACTGAACTCTTCAAAATAAAGAACTCCTATGAGGAATGTCTGGAGAACCTGGAGGCCATGAAGAGAGAGAACAAGAACCTGCAACGTATGCTAACTAGACAATAGTCTGTGTCTCTGCAGGTTTAAACTTCAGATCTGTAACTAACTATGATACTAATGTTATTCCAGAGGAAATATCTGATCTGATGGAACAAGTTGGTGAGAATAGCAATGAACTGGAGAAGAACAAGAAGCAAACAGAGAAATCTGAGATCCAATCTGCTCTGGAGGAGGCCGAGGTTTGATGCCAATGGAGAAATGTCCTGAAATATGAAAATGTCAATAATCAATGGAATAATTTCAGCATGAATAACAGATATTGTTTCGTCATTGTCAATTTATCCAATTATTTTAGGCCTCTTTGGAACACGAAGAATCCAGCCGGAGATAACCCAGGTCAAAGATGAGGTGGACAGGAGGCTGGCGAAGAAAGAGGAGGAGATGGAGCAAATCAAACTAAACAACAAGCATGTCGTTGACACCATCCAGTCGGTCCTAGACTCTGAGACCCTCGGCAGAAACAATGCCCTGAAGATCAAAAAGGAGATGGAGACCGATCTCAACGAGATGGAGGTTCAGCTGAGCCACGCCAACAGGTAGGTTGTTGAGGCCCTGAAACAGCTGAGAAACGTCCAGGCAGACCACAAGGTAATGCATTCAAAGCATTTCTACATAATATGAATCTATACTGTCTTACTAATTAACTTTATTATAAAGTTGAGTTTATTTCTCTCCTCGGGATGCCCAGCTGCACCTGGATGAGGCTCTGCGTAGCCAGGAAGAGCTGAGGGAGCAGGCAGCCATGGTAGAGCGCAGGAGCTCCCTGATGCAGATCGAAGTGGAGGAGCTGAGGGCTGCCCTGGAGCAGACGGAGAGGAGCCGCAAGATGGTTGAGCAGGAGCTGACTGATGCCTGTGAGAGAGTGTGGCTGCTGCATTCCCAGGTATACTCACAAATATGTAGCCTTGCCAAGGTTTATATAGATTTCCCATGCCACTATTGTAACATCTAATAACATTATCTATAATGCCATACTTTAACAGAACACCAGTCTTCTCAACACCAAGAAAAATCTGGATGCAGATGTCAGTTAACTTGCAAGGAGAAGTGGAGGATGCCATCCAGGAGGTCAGGAACACAGAGGAGAAAGCCAAGAAAGCCATCACTGTGTCATATCAAGCAAAGATTCACAATATTTTACCTTCATGTCATGTAAAACCAACAACAATATGATGTGATGAAATGTTCTCCTACACAGGTGGCCATGATGGCTGAACTGAAGAAGGAGCAGGACACCAGTGGTCATGTAGAGAGGATTGACGAAGAACCTGGAGGTCACAGTCAAGGACCTGCAGCTCCGTCTGGATGAGGCTGAAAACCTGGCCATGAAGGGCGGCAAAGAAGCAGCTCCAGAAACTGGAGGCTCAGGTAACCCATCCCCTTTTCACAAGATTATCATAGTATGGGACTCAAATATTCTAGATTAATTTAATGACATACCGGCAGATGGTGCTGTCTCCCAGAGCTGCTAGGCTGGAGGCATAGTGAAATCATTGTTTTTTAGCTGCTATAATGGAAGCATATCCCAGAGGAAGCCTGAAACAATTCATCAAGTGTTGACTACTTGTGATGTGATCCACTCATTGGCAGGTGCGTGAGCTGGAATTTGAACTGGAGGCTGAGCAGAAAAGAGGAGCTGATGCTATGAAAGGAGTCTGAAAATATGAGCGGGGAGTCAAGAAGCTCACCTAGCAGGTAGTAGAGAAATGAGTTCAGAGGAATCTGATTCAATCAGAAGTGATCTAATTTCCTTTACCTCACTGATTGATCTGCTGATCTCTGCTTGCAGACCGAAGAGGACAAGAAGACTGTCCAAAGGCTGCAGACCCTGGTGGACAAGCTGCAGTTGAAAGTGAAGGCCTACAAACGTCAGGCTGAGGAAGCTGTAAGCTTAGATCAATGACCTATGACCAAATGAAAAAGTACCTGGTTGTTATTGTTAATCCCTGACTACTTGTATTATGGTCTGGTGGTGTTGTTCCAGGGAGAGCAGGCCAACACCAACCTGACTAAGTGCAGAAAGATGTAGCATGACCTGGAGGAGGCAGAGGAGAGGGCTGACATCGCAGAGTCCCAGCTCAACAAGAGCAGGGATGCCGGGAAGGTACGATACGATACAAAAACATAAGTATTCATATATTTCAGCACCACATTGATTGATTGATGTGTGTAGTATTTGCCAAAAAAAAGGAAAATAAAAACAACATTTGTATTACATATTTTTTATCTTATGTACCAGCCTGAATCTAAGTGAGTAGAAGACCCAGAAGTGGTTAGAAGACCCAGGATTTGTGCCTGCTTGGATGCCTGCCTGGATGTCTGGTTCCGTTTATGTATAGACTGTAGCACAACCTAGTGGAACTATAGTACAAAATAAATTAAGCAAGTGCATGTATAACTGTTTCTGGGGTTGTTTTAAAGTGTGACACAAAACATTAACATTCACTTTTATCTGTTTTGCATTAACATATCCTCCAGTGATCTCATTAGGCCTACTTTTGATAGGTTTTTTGTTGTTGTCATTATCTTGCCAAACAAGGCAACAGTATAAACAAGTGTAACACAATCATTCAAATCATTAGTCAGCCAAACAGTATGGATTTTGAGGCTTAATTTAGACCCGGCAGAACCTCCATGTAGTTTTAATTTCATTTGAGAGTCTGCGATTTTCAGAGATTAGTAGTGAACCTCAGGAGAATGCATGGTGACATTTTGGGCTTCCCCACGACAGCCAAAATAGACCTCCTCTCCAATGTCAAAGTCCAATACAGAACACACGCACACACAAAAGGCCTACGGGCCTAAAGCTTGCATGCTATCTCAGGATTAGCCATGATTAAGGCCCCATATTCAAATGTCAATCCAGACTGATCAGAAAGATCAGAAAGGCACAGAGACATTTCCTATCGCTGGGCTAAATCATTAGCTGTGTGATGCCTTCTTTAGAACTATCTGTTTATTGCACAGTGATTGACTATCATATTTAGGGTGGCGCATCCCACCTGTGTTTGTCTTATTTTTGTGGTCCAGTAATAAACGCACACATTTAGTGTCTCAAAGGTCATCATAACTTTGGAATTTCAATTGTCTGAAAACCAGATTGGAATTTACACTTGGCATGGAAGTATAATACCCATTCTGCATGTTTTCAATAAAGCAGGATTACACTAGGGTTTTAATTTGATTTCCAATAAGGTCCTGGGCTCTTTCTGCCCAAATACAAACAGATTAACAGCTGAGTATCTCCATGTTATTGATTTATGTTAGATTGATGTTTTAAACTAGGAATATAATTGATGGAACTACACATTATAGATGGAACATCTATATGCCTGGCAAAATATACAAATGCTGAAATGCCATTTCCTGTCACATACATCAAGGACCAATTAAGATCATGCTTAGAATAGGATCACAAATGTATCCTTATCTTTGCTTCATCTTAAATGGATAGCTGTCCCTCCAAAAAATGTTAAGACGCAAACTATTTCAAGGTTTCACATTTCTCCAATTCCATCCATCGGTTTATGTAACGTCTGCCCTCTGCCTCTGAAAACCATTGTCTGGCCACCATGCCACTAGATCCCAGAATAAGCCCCATAATGAGAGATGACAGAGAACTAATCAGGGGGGTGGCTTACTTTTCCATGCCCAAAACAACGGGAAGGATATGAGGGGCGACCCAAATTATCTCAATAAAAGCCGCCCCCAGTGAGTCCCTTTGATTACTGAGGGATCCGTCTGAGGGAGAACTCTGGTGAGTAATATTAAAACCTCTCCTATAGAGGTTTGTGCACTACTGACTGTCTATGCTAAAGCTTTTTCATCAACAAAAGGTTCCATTATGATGTTTTCAAATGCAAAAATGAATTAAAAAATAATGGTTCCTCAGGTGAGTGAAACAAAACAGCAACCTTTTCTCAGTGAGTCTGGATTTGGGTAAGGTTGAAGACGCTTTATTTTACAGTCCTCTCTCAGCTGGTCCTTTTAATTGATTCCTGTCACTGGATGTCTCTCCATCAGAGAAAGTGATTTAAAAAAAAACTTATTTTGAAACTCTGCTTTCTCTTCACAGTAAAAGCCCAGCCATGAGTACGGACGCAGAGATGGCCATTTTCGGCGAGGCAGCCATATACCTCCGGAAACCGGAGAGAGAGAGGATTGCCGCTCAGAACATCCCATTTGATGCCAAGACAGCCTGCTATGTGACCGACAGCAAAGAGCTGTACCTCAAAGGCAACATCCAGAAGAGAGACGGTGGCAAAGTCACTGTAAAGATTACTGGTGGACAAGTGAGTGTTTGACTCCACAACTAATTAATATAGACAGTATTACTACACTGAGTATACCAAACATTAGGAACACCTTCCTAATATTGAGTTGCACCCCCCTTTGCCCTCAGAACAGCCATAGTTTGTTGCGCATGGACTCTACAACGTGTTTAAAGCGTTCCACAGGGATGCTGGCCCATTTTAACTGTAATGTTTCTAACAGTTGTGTCAAGTCAGCTGGATGTCCTTTGGGTGTCGGACCATGCTTTATACACACAGGAAACTGTTGAGTGTGGAAGAACCCAGCAGTGTTGCAGTTACTGACACAAACTGGTGAGCCTGGCACCTACTAACATACCCCGATCAAAGGCAGTTAAATCTTTTGTCTTGCCCACTCACCTTCTGAACGGCACACGTACACAATCCACGTCTCAACTGTTTCAAGGCTTAAACATCCTTCTTTAACCTGTCTCCTCCCCTTCATCTACACTGATTGAAGTGGATTTAAGTGTCATCAATAAGGGATCATATCTTTCACCTGGATTCACCTGGCCAGTCTTTATCACAGAAAGAGCAGGTGTTAATGTTTTGCATACTCAGTGTACATTGTAATAATAACTAATACAATATGTTAGTAATTAACAGAAGTAGTACTACATGTTAATAACTCTCATGTCTAACTTTCCAAGGGTGTAACAGTGACGGTGGATGATGTGTATCCAATGAATCCTCCTAAATTTGATAAGATTGAGGACATGGCCATGATGACCCACCTCAACGAGGCCACTGTGCTGTATAACCTCAAAGAGCGTTACGCAGCATGGATGATCTATGTGAGTCTAGACTGCTTGACATTACGTACTGTCAGTGGTGGAAAAAGTACTCAATTGTCATACAGTACTTGAGTAAATGTAAAGATACCTTAATATAAAAATGACTCAAGTAAAAGTGAAAGTCACCCAGTAAAATACTATTTGAGTAAAAGTCTAAAAGTATTTGGTTTTAAATATACTTAAGTATCAAAAGTAAAAGTATAAATCCTCTCAAATTCCTTATATTAAGCAAACCAGAAAGCAGAATTATTATATATTTTTACATTTACAGATAGCCAGGGGCCCATTCGAACACTCAGACATCATTTACAAATGAAGCATTTGTGCTTAGTGAGTCCGCAAGATCAGGCAGTAGGGATGACCAGGGGCGTTCCCTTGATAAGTGCGTGAGTTGGACCATTTTCCTGTCAAAATGTAACGAGTACTTTTGGGTGTCAGGGAAAATGTATGGAGTAAAAAGTACATTTTCGTTAGGCACGTAGTGAAGTAAAAGTTGGCTAAAGTAAAGGTACACCAAAAAACAACTTAAGTTGTACTTTAAAGTATTTTTATTTAAGTACTTTAGACCACTGTGTAGTATATACAATTCTTTATCATTCACTCCAATACAATACCAATGAGATAAGCCAAAAGTAATGGTTACTAAACTATGTTTCAGACCTACTCTGGGCTGTTCTGTGTTACTGTGAACCCCTATAAGTGGTTACCAGTCTACAACCAGGAGGTGGTAGTGGCCTATAGAGGGAAGAAACGCATGGAAGCCCCACCTCATATCTTCTCTGTCTCTGACAACGCATATCAGTTCATGCTCACTGGTAAGGTTGATATTTGGCTGTAATGGAAAACCTTATTTAGCAGAATTACCTGATTATGTCAATATATCCCCCTCATTAAGCCCTCTCATCAAAATATTTTTATTCACAGACCGAGAGAACCAGTCTGTCCTTATCACGTAAGTTGCATTCTATATTAACAAACCGTCATATTTCTGTACCACAAGTACCACTTATCTTACCTATCTTATTCTTTTCCCAACCTTGTTTATTTATCTGAACTCAGTGGAGAATCTGGTGCAGGGAAGACTGTGAACACTAAGCGTGTCATCCAGTACTTTGCGACAATCGCAGTGTCTGGGAAGAAAGAATCTACCAGTGGCAAAATGCAGGTGAGGCCCTGTGATACCAGCTGACAAAAAACTAGTTCAAATGTATGTAATAGTCATTTTAACAAGTAAATATCAGATAAATAGTGGTTTGTGAAGTAAAGTGTAAGCAATTATTCTACAGGGCTCGCTGGAGGATCAAATCATTGCAGCCAACCCTCTGCTAGAGGCCTATGGGAATGCCAAAACTGTGAGGAACGACAACTCCTCACGATTTGTAAGTTGAGCCTATTACCGTTATCTTTAATATACTTCTTAAGACGTGTTACAGTTCAAACCAGGAATCCTAAATTATTATTTTCCAAACAGGGTAAATTCATCAGGATTCATTTTGGAACCACTGGAAAGCTAGCATCAGCTGATATTGAGACATGTGAGTCTATGCTGTATGTTTCTGTGCATGGTCTAGACTAGAGGTTATGGAAGGCATTGGCACTCTTGACTCTTTCCCCAGACTTGCTGGAAAAGTCCAGAGTGACATTCCAGCTTGCTGATGAGAGAAGTTATCACATCTTCTATCAAGTAATGACCAACCACAAGCCAGAGCTGATAGGTAAGGATCACATGACTCATGGTATTGCCAATGGTCCATCCTGACATTAAAGCTGAGTATTGCATTTTAAATCACTAATGACTATATTCATCTCCACAGAGATGCTGCTCATCACAACCAACCCATATGATTTCCCCATGATCAGTCAGGGGCAGATCACTGTGACCAGCATCGTAGACAAAAATGAACTGGTCGCCACCGATGTAGGTCTTCTTGATTTGACAAATAACTTACAAATTATGTTTGCACATTTACCATAATGCGATTAGCATAATACAACATCATGTGGAATCTACTTATAGTATATACTTGGTTTCCTACTCTTCTATTAACATTGAATTGACTTATATCTGATTGATTTGGCTACTAGACTGCTATTGATATCTTGGGCTTCACGCTGGATGAAAAGATGGGCATCTTCAAGCTGACAGGTGCTGTGATGCATCATGGGAACATGAAGTTCAAGCAGAAGCAGAGGGAGGAGCAAGCAGAGCCAGACGGCACTGAGGGTAAACATGGGTTTTGAATATGTATACATAATATGAACATACGGTATATATACTTACTCTGAAAAGTACAACATGTGACTCATCTCAGTGATGATCAACTTTAAGTAATAGAGATGTTAAAATTCTTCTACGGCTCCTGTCATTGTTTTAGTGGCTGACAAAATTGCCTACCTCCTGGGCCTGAATTCTGCAGATCTGCTAAAAGCTCTCTGCTACCCCAGAGTGAAGGTTGGAAATGAATATGTCACCAAGGGACAGACAGTCCAGCAGGTGAAAAATCATATCTATTCAATATTACCAATACATATACATCAATCAGTCCCTTATGATTATTCCAATTCTGTTGTATTATTGTTTAACTTTCAGGTCCATAATTCAGTTATGGCCCTGGCTAAATCCATCTACGAGAAGATGTTCTTGTGGATGGTTATCCGCATTAACCAGATGTTGGACACCAAGCAGCCAAGGCAGTTCTTCATTGGTGTCCTGGACATCGCTGGGTTTGAGATCTTTGACGTAAGTATTGAATGTCCTCAGCACAGTACTTAATCGAATGATACAGTCTCTGTAACATTGAAACACAGTATGCCACTCAAATACTTTCTACAGTACAACAGTCTGGAGCAGCTGTGTATCAACTTCACCAACGAAAAACTGCAACAGTTTTTCAACCACCACATGTTTGTGCTGGAACAAGAGGAGTACAAGAAAGAGGGAATTGAGTGGGAGTTCATAGACTTTGGAATGGACTTGGCCGCCTGCATTGAGCTCATTGAGAAGGTAAGTGTAATGGGAAGGCTTCATGTCAGATGAGAAGAATTTACACTACTGTTGTATCTCGTATCAACCTCTTTTCAACTTCATCCCACGACAGCCAATGGGCATCTTTTCCATCCTCGAAGAGGAGTGCATGTTCCCCAAGGCTTCAGACACCACCTTCAAGAGCAAGCTGTACGACCAGCATCTGGGAAAGACTGGCTGCTTTCAGAAGCCCAAGCCTGCCAAAGGCAAGGCCGAGGCCCACTTCTCCCTGATGCATTATGCCGGAACTGTCGACTACAACATCTGTGGATGGCTGGACAAGAACAAGGACCCGCTGAACGAGTCTGTGGTCCAGCTGTATCAGAAGTCTGCCGTTAAACTGCTGTCTCTCTTATATGCAAGCTTTACACAAGCCGATGGTATGGGATCTATAACTTTATCTCTAAAAACATGGTCTTGTATACACAACATGGTGTTATAGATATTCACACAACTCCCGCTTGTTTCATTGACAGATCTTAGCAAGAAAGGTGCCAAGAAGAAAGGTGGCTCCTTCCAAACAGTGTCTGCCTTGTTTCGGGTAGGCCGGATGCATCAAGTAGTGAAAATAACGACTACAAATGAGGTATTGAGACTCAAACGTTCCACTCATTTACGTTACTATCATCCCACAGGAGAACTTGGGCAAGCTGATGACAAACCTCAGATGCACTCATCCTCACTTTGTGCGCTGCTTGATTCCCAACGAGTCAAAGACTCCAGGTAGCACGAAAGCATTGGTTACTGAGTGTATGTACGAGATGGAGTGAGCTCCAAAAGTAATGGGACAGCGGGTTGTTGTTTTGTTTTATTGTCAAATGCATTGTAAAACACTTCTACATGGATGTGGATGCTACCAGGACTACGGATCATCCTGAATGAATTGTGAATAATGATGTGTGAGAAAGTTACCGACGCACAAATATCTTTGCATGCTGGGAATATGGGACCAAATACTCAACTCTGGACCACTTTAATCCACATAAGTGAATTTGTCCCAATGCTTTTGGTCCCCTAGAATGAGGGGACTATGTAAAACAAAAGTTAGAATTTCTAAACGGTTCATCCGATATGGATGAAAATACCATAAAATGAAAGCTAACAGTCAGCACGTTAACCTCATAGTCATTTCAAATCCAAATTGCTGGAGTACAGAGCCAAAACAACAAAAAATGGGTAACAGTCCCAATACTTTTGGAGCTCACTATGGCAGTGAACAACCATTCTCTTCAGATAAAATGCAGCCAAAATCTTGTACATCTTAGGTCTCATGGAGAATGCCTTGGTGATCCACCAGCTGAGGTGTAATGGTGTGTTAGAAGGTATCAGAATCTGCAGAAAAGGTTTCCCAAGCAGAATCCTGTATGGTGATTTCAAGCAAAGGTATACTATCATTCCATGGTAGTTCACCAAAAATGCTATGCATTTAAATCCTTTGAAAAAAATACAACATACCTAAAATATATATCTTTCATGTTTGGAACAGGTACAAAGTATTGAATGCCAGTGTTATCCCCGATGGCCAGTTCATTGACAACAAGAAAGCTTCAGAGAGGCTCTTGGGATCAATTGATGTGGACCACACTCAGTACAAATTTGGGCACACCAAGGTAAGAGGAGCCCAATTTTGTTCACAATCACAAGCCACAAAGTTAACATTGGCAGTCAATCTAAATCCTATTCTACGGCCCAACTATGTATTTTTGTCTCTCAGGTGTTTTTTAAGGCTGGGCTGCTGGGAACTCTGGAGGAGATGAGAGATGAGAAGCTGGCAGCGTTGGTTACAATGACTCAAGCGCTTTGCAGAGGCTTCGTCATGAGGAAGGAGTTCAAAAAGATGATGGAGCGAAGGTAAGACTGTTCAATTGCCTCAGTAGGACTGATCTGCTTGACTAATTATCTGTGAAGCTATAATTTTTCATTTTTCTGACCATGGTGATTGATGTAATAACCACTTATTCGTCACACAGAGAATCTATCTTCATCGTCCAGTACAACATCCGCTCCTTCATGAACGTGAAACACTGGCCATGGATGAAGCTGTACTTCAAGATCAAGCCCCTGCTGAAAAGTGCTGAGACAGAGAAGGAAATGGCCACCATGAAGGAAGAGTTTGCCAAGTGCAAGGAGAACCTGGCCAAGGCTGAAGCCAAGAAGAAGGAACTAGAGGAGAAAATGGTCTCCCTTCTGCAGGAAAATAACGATCTTCAGTTACAAGTAGCTTCGGTATGTTATTCACCAGTTAGGCCCCAAAACATTTACAACAAAGCTTTATTGACATTGTAAAATAAATAAAAGCATGTCAAAAATATAAAAGGTTAAACACCAACGGTATTCACTAAGTTGATGGGTTATATTTAGGATAATGTTTTACAGCTTTGCCATTCTAGTTTTCATTTTTAAAACATCTTATTTTCTAATTGTATATATTTGACATGTTATGAAAATGAGCTATAATCTTTTAAAGTTTCCAAAATGATGGTAGTTTACTGGTAAATTGTGAAGTTACCGGTAACAAATAAATACAATATTTGATTTAAACATGTTTTGAAAATAATTCTGTAGGAAAGTGAGAACCTTTCAGATGCGGAAGAGAGATGTGAGAGTCTCGTCAAGAACAAGATTCAGCTGGAGGTCAAAGCTAAAGAGCTGAGTGAGAGGCTGGAGGATGAGGAGGAGATCAACGCTGAGCTGACCGCCAAGAAGAGGAAGCTGGAGGACGAGTGTTCTGAGTTAAAGAAAGACATTGATGATCTGGAGCTCACCCTGGTTAAAGTGGAGAAAGAGAAACATGCCACTGAAAACAAGGTTAAAGACACTTCCCCGGCATAAAGTCTACATTGAAGCTTTTTATTTGATCAGTTTGAGAACGTTCACTTTTGTGTTTGTATGAACAGGTGAAAAACTTGACTGAAGAAGTGTCAACACTGGATGAAACCATTGTTAAATTATCCAAGGAGAAGAAAGCCCTCCAAGAAGCCCACCAGCAAGTCTTACATGATCTCCAGGCAGAGGAAGAGAAAGTCAACACTCTGACCAAAGCCAAGGCTAAGCTGGAACAGCAAGTGGACGACGTGAGTTTGACAAGTCCAGTACATCATAGGCCTACGGTATGTCATGACGTCCTAACCTTGGTATATTCTTACAATGATCCCATGTGATGTTACAGGTAGAGGGCTCTCTTGAACAAGAGAAGAAACATTCCATGGACCTTGAGAGATCCAGGAAGAAGATTGAGGGAGATCTAAAACATGCCCAGGAATCCATAATGGACCTGGAGAATGAAAAACAGCAAATGGATGAAAAGCAGAAGAAGTACGATGAAATACTTCTTACATACTGTACACATTCTACTGGATCAGGTTCTATCCACATTTTAACAACTTTCAATGAATATTTAACTTATAGGAAAGACTTTGAAATCTGTCATCTTGCTGGGAAAATGGAGGATGAGCAAGCCCTTGGTGCCCAGGTGCAGAAGAAACTAAAGGAACATCAGGTATCAAATTGCAACAAATGTTTCAAGCAATGATGTTGATATGTGGTGCAACTGCCAACAATGCATCCCATGTTTTTTTTAAATCAACTGTTTTGTTTTTTCCAGGCCCGTATTGAGGAGCTGGAAGAGGAGATTGAGGCGGAACGTGCTGCCAGGGCTAAGGTGGAGAAACAGAGGTCTGATCTCGCCAGGGAACTTGAGGAGATCAGCGAGAGGCTTGAAGAAGCTGGTGGAGCCACCATTGCTCAGAGTGAGGTGAACAAGAAGCGAGAGGCCGAGTTTCAGAAACTGAGACGAGACCTGGAGGAGTCAACTCTGCACTATGAGGCTACTTCTGCTGCCCTGCGTAAGAAACATGCAGAAAATATGGCCGAGATGGGAGAGCACATCGACAACCTGCAGCGAGTCAAGCAGAAGCTGGAGAAGGAGAAGGGAGAATACAAAATGGAGATCAGTGACCTGGTCAGCAACATGGAGTCGGTGTCCAAATTGAAGGTAAGTTGACAAGTTAACAAGATTTATTGCACATTTTCAAACTTATATTTGTGGTTATAAAGAATGTTTTGTTCTGCCAGAGTAACCTGGAGAAAATGTGCCGAAGTCGAAGTCTTGAAGATCAAATCAGCGAGCTAAAGGCCAAAAGCGACGAAAGTCAGCGAAAAGTCACTGACATCACTGTTCAAAAAGCAAGATTCCAAACAGAGAATGGCGAGCTTTCTCGTCAGCTGGAGGAGAGAGAATCACTGGTATCCCAGCTGACCAGAAGCAAACAGGCTTTGACTTCGCAGGTGGATGAACTGAAGAGGCTGGCTGAAGAGGAGCTTAAGGTACAGAAACACAACTGATTCAAATGTCCGCATCACATCAAATAAACATTAAAACATATACTAAACGTTTCCCTTACTGGGTGTGTTTGCAGGTCAAAAATGCCCTAGCCCATGTCCTCCAATCGTCCCGCCATGACTGTGACCTGCTGAGGGAGCAGTTCGAGGAGGAGCAGGAGGCCAAGGCAGAGTTGCAGCGCGGCATGTCCAAGGCCAATGGAGAGGTGGCTCAGTGGAGAACCAAATACGAGTCTGATGCCATCCAGAGAACAGAAGAGCTGGAGGAGGCCAAGTATGATTAGTCAGACCTGTAGATATACAGAGTTAGGGTCTCACGCTGACACCAAACATTCAATTGCAAAGATATTCTGATTTGCATACAGTGTTTAAAAAAAACAACTGTTGATGACAATTTAGAGACCATTCTATTTCTTAATATATAGCAGCATTTGCTGAAATCTCTATATCTATGTCTCTCTATAACTTTTAATTTATCTATTAGGAAGAAGCTTGCCCTGCGTCTTCAGGATGCTGAAGAGACAATTGAGGCTGTGAACGCTAAGTGTTCCTCTCTGGAGAAGAGCAAGCAGAGGCTGCAGGGAGAGGTGGATGACCTGGTGATTGATCAGGAGAAAAATAATGCATGGGCTGCTAACCTGGACAAAAGGCAAAAGAACTTTGACAAGGTATTACATTACTTGGAGAGGACTCAAATCATTTTAAGTTGAGGTCTATTTCTTGGTAACACATTTTTTGTCTCCTCAGGTTTTGACCGAATGGAAGCAGAAGAATGAGGAGAGTCAGGCTGAGCTGGAAGGTTCCCAGAAAGGGTCTCGTGCTATGAGCACTGAGCTCTTCAAAATTAAGAATTCTTACGAGGAATGTCTGGATCAGCTGGAGACCATGAAAAGAGAGAACAAGACGCTGCAGCGTATGGCTGAGACTGTGGTTTTGGCATTCTTAAGACTTTAACAAGTATCCTATAGGCAAAGGCAACTGATACAATTATAGACCAAATATCTGTTTTTCTATTTGATCACCAGAGGAGGTCACAGACCTGAGTGATCAGCTTGGTGAGACTGGGAAGAGCATCCATGAAGTGGAGAAGGCCAAGAAGATTATAGAGACTGAGAATGCAGAGATCCAGACAGCTCTTGAGGAAGCAGAGGTACTTTGTTTCAACAATACTGTAGATGAGTAAAGTTGGTGTGGTTCAGTTCTGCGCATGAAACAACCTGGTAGGTTGTACTCTTTATAGTTACATGTACACTTCAATGCAAGTGTTCTTCAATCACCACCTGTATCTCCCTCAGGCCTCTCTGGAGCATGAGGAGTCCAAGATCCTACGTGTGCACCTGGAGCTGGCCCAGGTCAAAGGTGAAGTGGGCAGGAAGCTAGCGGAGAAGGACGAGGAGATGGATAAGCTAAAATGCAACAGCCAGAGGTTGATTGAGTTCATGCAGAGCACTCTGGAAGCTGAGGTCAGGGGCAGAAATGATGCTCTCAGGTTCAAACGCAAAATGGAGGCTGATCTTAACGAGATGGAGGTCCAGCTGAGTCATGTCAACCGGCAGTCTGCTGAGGCCCAGAAACAGCTGAGGAATGTCCAGGGACAACTTAAGGTGAGGGTCACTTTTACTGCAAACAGCCATGTGTTGAATTTTGGAGCAGGGTAATGTGTGGCATCATAACAGAACAGGGTAGTAGCACTATCCACCAACTTCACTGAATTGGTGTTAGAAGTAGGATCCACAACTCTACTTCCTTGCTGCACTTCAGTTGCATGTACACTTCATAAAACTAATCAAGACATGGTTGTGACTGGTTTTCCAGGATGCCCAGCTGCACCTGGATGAGGCTCTGCGTAGCCAGGAGGACCTGAGGGACCAGGCAGCCATGGTAGAGCGCAGGAGCTCCCTGATGCAGGCCGAAGTGGAGGAGCTGAGGGCTGCCCTGGAGCAGACGGAGAGGAGCCGCAAGATAGCCGAGCAGGAACTGACTGACGTCTGTGAGAGAGTGGGGCTACTGCATTCCCAGGTTAGTGTCAGTGGCTTACTTACATCATATTTATAAGGAAATATAATCATGTAAATTACAGTTGAGGCCTGATCTACTCTCATTGGTCAAGTCAGGAAGAACTTCTCAAGTTTAAGAACTTCTGTTTCAGAACATCAACCTGATGAGCACCAAAAAGAAGCTGGATGCTGACCTCACCCAACTCCAGGCTGAGGTTGAGGATGCTGTCCAGGAGGCCAGGAATGCAGAGGAGAAAGCAAAGAAGGCAATCACGGAAGTGAGTGACAACCATAGGTTTCACTGAGTACACTGTCATAGACATCCCTCTTTCAATCCTGTTTGTCCTTGTTCTCTGTGTGCTAATGCAGGCAGCCATGATGGCTGAGGAGCTGAAGAAGGAACAGGACACCAGCGCTCACCTGGAGAGAATGAGGAAAAACCTGGAGGTCACAGTCAAGGACCTGCAGGTCCGTCTGGACGAGGCTGAGAACTTGGCCATGAAGGGAGGCAAGAAGCAGCTCCAGAAACTGGAGACCAGGGTGAGTCAATAACAGCTATTCTCTTTTGATATGCAAATGCATAGCTCTCAAATGGATGATATCCAGAGGATTAGCCAACTGAGTACGAGCGGTAGGAAAATCTCTAGGCTATAATAACTCTGCATCTGAATTTCAAATAGATTTTTTAAAAGAAGTGCACATTAATTAAACAAATATATTTGAAAGAGTGACATTCCAACCTTTGACCCTCTGGGTTGCAGGTGCGAGAGTTGGAGGGAGAACTGGAGACTGAGCAGAGGATGGGAGTTGATACCATCAAAGGAGTCAGGAAATATGAGAGGAGAGTCAAGGAACTCTCCTACCAGGTAGAGGATTACCATATTGCATTGATATTACCACTACTACAGTAGTTTAATGATAATGATGGTTATGATGATGACAATGATGTGGGGTAGGTAGATGAAGACAAAAATGGTAATAATAACAATATTTTCCAGGCAGAGGAGGACAAGAAGAATGTCTTCAGACTCCAGGACCTGGTGAACAAGCTGCAGCTGAAAGTAAAGGCATACAAACGCCAGGCTGAGGAAGCTGTAAGAAAAACTTCCATTTGTCATCTATACCCCAATTCAAAATGGCTGCATATTTATTTGATTATGACGTTAACCTTGATGCTGAATTTCTCCACAGGAAGAGCAGGCTAACACCCACCTGAATAAGTTCAGGAAAGTGCAACATGAACTGGAGGAGGCATCCGAGAGGGCTGATCTCGCTGACTCCCAGGTCAACAAGATGAGAGCCAAGAGCAGAGACATGGGCTCAACGGTTTGTTTGAAATGATACCTTTACAGATAAAGTTGTTTAGTAATGCCACTGTATTCATAGGTAGTGAATGATATCAAATGTTTTTCTCCAAACAGAGCAAAGAATAGCGAAGAGAAGATATGACTCAGAAGACTCCTAAAATAGGAGTTTTGAATGACTTATGTACTACGCATGCTTGGCTCACTGTATGTGCTGTATTATTAAACTCACATAATATGATATAAGCTCCTTGGAAAGAATAATGCATTTCTACCTGAAGTATTCTGGCGCCGCCTTGTGGTTAACACCCGGTTTTATTTGTTTTATCTTACCTCCACTATTTTACTTCAAGATTGCGACACTAAGATTACTTTCAACCTAATAAATATGGCTATACTGTGTGTTACAAAGAGCATAGGCTCGCCTACCAAGATTGTGAGATCTGCACTACGTTTAATTGCAAAATAAATTGTGGCACACAATTCAAAAGTATGACTCTGTAGCTGCATTCATTGGACGTGCATATCATTGATCCGTGGAGCTCCGTTTCTACAGTTCACGTTATGGCAAAGTCACATTCTTTTCCACGGTCGCCTTGTCAAAACTTCATAAACAATCGCGTCTTGGAGAAGTGATTCAATTGACAAAGTACATTACATTTCAATAGGCCCAGCCTTGGTGAAAGTTGCTAATTGATTACTAATCCCCACAACATAACTCATGTGCGTCAAAAAAAAACGGAAGCGAGTACCGAGTTATCTCATAGAAAGGCGCAATCGGAATTGAAGGAGCACAGACTTGACTGTGGTCTTTGCGAAAGGGAGTTCACACAAACGGAGAAGCGCCCATATACACACGCTCAGAACGCATCTGCGCTGAGTTCAGGATTTTACAGGATCCTTTTGACAAGGGATACCTTTTCATTCACTCAGAAAGTACTTTAACCAGATTCGCAACATGTTGGATTGTTGTCATTAATGCGCTAACGAATCAACATTACAAGTGTGACAAGAAAGAGCCAAGTGAATCTCGAGGGAGGGGATCAGTCTGTGTGAATCTACGCGCGGACCCGACGTTTTACTGGAGAAGATAACGATGTCTGGATCTTACTGCAAAAGTTTATACTCCTTCAGCGGGGATCAACATCAGCAGGGTTTGACTTTTGAAGTTGGAGAAATCATAAAGATAGTTCAGCCGTTGCCTGGCGGCTGGTGGGAAGGAGAGCTGGATGGAGTACGGGGATGGTTCCCAGCAAGTTATGTTCAGGTCTTAGAGGTAAGTCTGAATGTCCACTTTCAGATCAATAAATGTTGCAATGCCAATGGTGAAACAAATGGCAACAAAATAAACACTTTTTCCCCCTCTCCCTTTTGAGTTTGGAGTGGCGTGTATACTCAGTAAGACCTAATGAAGTAGTAAGAGTTTCTTATGATGCTTACTATATTGCCCAATGAAAGAACGTCATCATAAAGAGTCAATATGTCTTCACACTTAAATAAGACAGATATTTTGACATTGTGGTAAATACATATGTCCACTCTCATATCCACATAACTCCACATTCACACTCCATGGCTGGTGTCTAACAGATGTGGTGATTTTTGTTTCAGAGGAGATTAGGGTTTTAAACAGTTTTCCCCATTGGTGTTCGATCAGCTTGAGCGCTAGCCTCCCCACCCCTGTCCACTCTTCTGAGGCCTCCACCACATTTCCTCATTCCTGACACATTCCATTGGAATTCTCAGGTCTCCTGCCTGTGTCTGTCTGCATGAGTGCACGGGGCAGATTACTGAGGGAACACACTGCTCTGTCACAGCAAGGTCACAAGTACGCACAAACACACGCTTGTGCGGTATGCAGGTGAACACGCGGTTCACAGGAGGACAGGGAAATCCTTAAGCGAAGACGGTCTTGAATTGAGGTTTTTAGCCAAGAGTGACAAGAAAACACACAGCTAATTACATGTTTTATCAACAATTGGCTAAAGGAAATGGACACCCACTCGCGGACACAGTAAATCACTGGATCAGAAATGAGATGGGCAGATGGGAGTAGATCTGTAGGATGTGGGCTGGTCAGGCTGGCCGAGGCAGCTGGTCCTCAACACACCTCAATCGGTCATTCAACATACCAGCTTGATGTAGTTGTGTAGCGCTTGAAGGGGAACTGCCAAATCACCGGTGACCCTGGGGTTCCAGAGCATGTGTACATCCACCTTTTACCATAACGGGTCAGATCTCTTGATAGAGGTTGTACATGTACACACAGGGAGGTTTGGAATCTGGTACTTGGTACAGTAGTGTACATTTCTATTTTTACAGATAAGGAGAAGTGGGAAGTAGCTCTGACATGACCTGATCCTGGGTGTGTAACAGGTGGAGGCTGCATTGAAGGACATGACTTGAATGGTTAGTTGCATTGGCTCAGGTTTAGGATGTGTGTTGCACCATCAACATTTAATTTGAAACACTGACGTAGAAACAGGAAGTTCTTCCGAATGAGTTACCAAATGATTGCTACTAATGCTGACTTAGCTCTTGCATATAGATCTGAATGGAAAAAACCCCACTATGAACTTCCTTATTCTGGTCAACCAATCAAACTAGCCAGGCATTTTCAGGAACGTCCTGTTGATCCCTTCCATTTGTTCTACATTTGAATTCAAACGAGAGAAACACACCTAGAAACAGCCATATATATCATCAATTCAGACCAGGGTGTTTTCAACGCTGGAATCAGGGGAATGTGTGTGTTCACTGCTGGCGTAGTTTACAGTGCGGCGCTTTGATCTCTGTCTGAGACACGCTCCATTGTCATCTTCAGCAGACGAGGCTTTGTTCTCCAAACAGTCTATTCTTCTTTCTTTTTTTTCTTCTTCAAACTTTTGATGAATCATTCAACAGAGAACCTGTCATCAGGCCCGTGCTCGCCTTGACAGACCCTCAGATCCACACAGTCCCCAGGAACCTCCTTGTATGGATAGATGCTGCCTTCATTTGAACAAACAAATACAACACAGAAGGCATTCAGTTCATATTTTTATGATGAGATGTTCATAACTTCTATTTTTTTAATAACTTTAACTTGTAGATTTTATCTTTGTGTTATTGTCATGGAATCTGGAGAATGTGTCATAATTGGGCCCTGCCGGCTACTTTCAGATGAGAAGTAGTTTCAGGGGATGGTTATAATAAGCTATACATTTCCTGTTACTATAGCAGTGATCCCTGGGTGAGGGATGACAGCTGCGTTTGATTTGAGGAGCTGTTTCCTGTACTTCTCTTGTGTATTTTCCAAGCTCACTGATTGACCAAGAGAAAGAGGTAATGTCATTTATGATGTTATGAGATGTTTAGGACAGGGTGGTTAAAGAGGGGTTCCACCCCTAACATCAGTAAAGTGCTGAAATTTGTATTTTTCTACATCAGTATGAGTCAACCCTTTTTCTATATGGTTTTATATACAGTTAATTAGATGTTAATGATGTTAATTAGCCTATCAGAAGCTTCTAAAGCCATGACATGCTTTTCTGGAATTTTCCAAGCTGTTTAAAGGCACAGTCAACTTAGTGTATGTAAACTTCTGACCCACTGGAATTGTGATACAATGAATTATAAGTGAAATAATCTGTCTGTAAACAATTGTTGGAAAAATGACTTGTGTCATGCAGAAAGTAGATGTCCTAACCGACTTGCCAAAACTATAGTTTGTTAACAAGATATTTTTGGAGTGGTTGAAAAACAAGTTTTAATGGCTCCAACCTAAGTTTATGTAAACTTCTGACTTTCAACTGTACCGGTATAACTCTGGTGGCCATGACAACCTAACTGATGAACAGAAGTGGAACAGGGCACGGTGAATCATGGATCATGCCATTGAGTCATCAAGTCAAGTGATTGCCGATTAGTGCCAAACTAATTGAGGTGGAGCTTGATGAGGTAGAGATGAGGGGAAAAAAGGACAAAGGAAATGAAAGCTGTAGAATCTAGATGAATGGACCAATTAGACACACCATTGATGACAGATTTCACCCAATGGAAATGGCTCTCTGGGGAACAAGAATTTGATTGGTTTGAAGAATGAGTGAATGAAAAATTAACATTTTGGTGTATAATAGTTAGCTACATATACAGCCGTTTACCATGTTGGTGAGTTGGCAATGAACAACTATTACCAGAATTATTATTTTTTTGCTCATTTCCTATACTTCTGTATTTTAGCTAGCCTCTGTTCCAATCAAAACAGATTAGACTATAGGTTATAGTGTAACTTACTGTGATTTGGTGGTGTCCATGCTATGTTATTGTTATATGATTATTCCAATAGTTGCTATGGAATGGCATCCTGCATTCATCTCTCCTTAGTGGCCCACTCTCACAAACACTCTTGCTCTAATCTCCAACCCAAAGACAGTCTAGTGTGATTATCAGCACTGGCATGACTGAGGGAGCTGGCATGGTGAGGCAATGAGGCCTGCTATATTCTGTGCTGTGTGGGCATGGAGACCACAGTTCTAGTCTAGATGACAGCTGGGCAGGGTCAGCATTACTGGGGCACCACTCCCATAAGTAATCAGGACGCCCCCGTTACTCCTGAAATATTAATGTGGGTAGTGGATGGATGTGTAACCCTAACTCTGCAGATGGGCCTAAGGGGGGAACAAAAATCTGTTGTTCTGGACAAGGCAGTTAATCCACTGTTCCTAGGCCGTCATTGTAAATAAGAATTTGTTCTTAACTGACTTGCCTAGTTAAGTAAAACCCTCTCTCATTACTGCCTTTAAAGCCTTCCCTCAGTGGGTTAGTCAGCTGTGTTATAAAACTGTATCTGTGGTTGTAACTGGTCTAGTGTAGTGTTAGGACTCTGGGCTCCGCACACAGGGGATAGGTAGATGGTCATTTAGGCTGGCATAATTCCCCTGTAGAGGAATGTGAGGGTCAGGGAGCTGCTGAGACCTACTGCCCCCCATACACACCACACTGCCAGGTGTTTCCCTGCCTGGAACATGGGGAAAACTCTCCAACCACCACTCCCAGTGCTGACGTTATACCTGTGGCAAACACTTTAGTGGAAAGTATATAATCTGTATTTATCCAGTATCATACCGTAGTTACTCTGACTACTTTGAATAGCAACCAGACTGTTTGTTTACTCCACTGTACACGGTAGCTGCAGATGAGGGTTTTCCTTGTTTTATAAAGGAAATTACTTTCTTGGTTCTATGTTTGATATCTCTATAGGTTTGCAGTTTGATATCTCCTACCTGGGATACTATTCAAGTAGAACGATTAAGTGTCTGTATTTCTTTGTTTGCTTTGTCAAATTAGTGAATACAAGATATGATCTTCCACTGTACAGCATGACCTTAGCAGTCAGTAGAGTCATTGTCAATTGTCTCACGTCACTTCTACAATGTTATCAGTTAAATTTGTAAGGCTAGAGAAGGAGACCTGAGGAGGGGATAGAGAGACTTACAAGGCATGGTACAGGTCTTGTGCAATCCACATAAACTGGTATGGGCAGAGGAAGCACAAAACAGGCTTTGTTGCACGTAGGGAGCACCCTAGCACTCACCACACACTGTCTGCTATTGTCTGCATCCTTATGTCTCAGCCTGTGTTTCTCTCTCATTGTGACTGAATGTGTGTCTAGTTTCTGTGTGTGTGTGTGTGTGTGTGTGTGCGCGCATCTGGGAATGTGGCTTCAGGCTCTCACAATAGCCCTAAACCAAAACAACCTCTTCCAAATAAAGACGTCTGCTACTGCCCCCATACTCTACAGCCCAAAGCAGAGCTCTCTCTCTCGCTCTCCATCTCCCCTCCCTCTCTCATTTCACTGTTAGTCTTTCCACTGTACACTTGCATCTGCTAGACATAGTCTTACGGTAGTAATGACTGTGTGTGTGTGAGATGTTTCTCTCTGACTGTATTCCTCACACCCCCCGAGAGAGAGGCCAGGGCCCCCTAGCCGCCAGCCACTGGCTGAGTGATCTCACAGGGTTGAGAACTCTCCTCTTCTCCTTCGCAGCCTCAGAAGTCTTGGGCAACAGCCGTTAGCTGGCTGCTCCACTCTCCATTGGGAGCCATTGTTAAATGGATGACGATAGATTGTGAAGAGCTCATATTTGCTGAGTCATAACCATGTGTGTGTACCAGAGCCTTTTATCTACATTTTGAGGGGGAAATGTCCCCCGATCCATATTTCGTATTGGCTTTTAGTATAGCTTTTGCATGGTCTGAAAGTACACATCAACATTCACCAGTCCTTCATCATTGTAATTATTGGTGGTGACCTAATGAAGGCAAGTGACTCCGGGTATATAAATATGATGGTGTTGATAAGAGTACAGTAAAGGTATTTATGAGTGAATAATAGGAAACAGACACTTCCACCATCAGTCACACCTCTGTTCCTCTGACACGGCATCTGCTGACTGGACAGGATAGGGTGGGATACAGAGATCACAGTGGAAGAGAGTGAGAGGGAGGGAGGGAGGGATGGAGAGGCAAAGTAAATAGAGACTGTGTGTACCTTGCTACTATTTTTGCCATCCCTCATGACTAGGAGGTACCGTGTGTGTGTGTGTGTGTGTGTGTGTGTGTGTGCCAGCCCCTGTTTGGCTATATGCTGGCATGTAAATATATGCACATTGTTGGGTTTGTGGCTTGTGGTCACATCATATCTCTGTACAGCCAAAGGCTACTTCAGATGCTTTGAGGATGTACAACATTTGGCAGTATTGGAAAACTCCAAACATTTCTCATTCTCAAGAATCATCACCAGCATTGTTTGCGACCTCAATGTTTGTGTATAGTGAACAACATATACTTATTTAAACCACAGTTGAAAGAACTGTTACAGTTGGTTGGCCCTGGTGTACTGGGAACTTTATGTTCTCTGTAATGGCCCGTTGTCCTTGGTTTATGATACTGTTCCACCTCTGTTCTGGCGTGTTGTGCTATACCTGGTCGTGTACAGGACACTGCCATCCCTGGCTCAACTAGAACCGAACCGGTGGTTTCACATACAGACCCTGACCCTCATACCCCCATCTTCCTACATCCAGATGTTTGACTAGAGGTCACTGGAGGACAGGCTGAACAACAGACACACACACACACACACAGTGGAGGCTGCTGAGGGGAGGACGGCTCATGGTAATGGCTGGAACGGTCCGAGTGGAATGGCATCAAACACCAGGAAACCATGTGTTTGACATATTTGATACCATTCCGCTCCAGCCATTACCATGAGCCCGTCCTCCCCAGTTAAGGTGCCACCAACCTCCTGTGGCGCGCACACACACACACTGAGCTCACACCACCGCATGTCAGGAGTCTGAGTAATTCAGGCATGAGTAAGGGCAGCTAAGCTTTGGACAGGGACCTGACTGGTAATCCTCTGTTGAAACTCTGGGAGGCCACTAATACAGAGGCTGCACATTTCTCCTCTCAAACCATGAGTGGGAGACCTCCATTTCACAAACCTGCTGACCGTTCAGTATCTACTCAGTGAATCACCTACTTATGTTGTCAAACACGAATAAACTGATGTCAAAACCCAGATGGAAGTTGAAGAGAAACTCATGAATCTAATTCTAAGACAGAAGCCCACTCTTGTTGGTCTTGTTCTAAATGAGATTTAAATGACTTGCTGCAATTTCATTTTTGAATACTTTTTTTTTTCAACTTCAATATTAGAATCATTTCAATTGATCAAGCCAGTGGTTTTACATCTTTAAATTAGATTAATTTGTCTTGAAGACATTGACATGATATAAAAAATAATTGCTATAGGGTGGTCTGAAACCCAATGTAATGTTTACACTATTACTGGTGAGGCTGGGGGTATTAGCCTTAGTACTTCTGTACTTCCATAACCCAGTTCTCTCTTCTTGACATTACTTTAACAAAATCATGGTTAACAAATAGTGATTTATTTTACGCAGAGGTTCAGTCGAGATATTTATTTATACAAAACTTTAAGAGCTTTATATCAAATGTCTCTGTGTCCATCCTAAATGTATAATTGAATTGGATGGATCCAAGAGCTCATATTCCCTGTTGGAAGCTCAACCGCTTTCAGCAAACTTAAAACTTTGACTGTGGAGTGAACAATCCTTTTAATGTTTGTTCTCAATATAGCACTTTCTCTCTCTTCCTGGGGTCTTAGCTAGCCTATTACAACTCAGGTGAAAGGGTAACGGCATAGTTTAATGCCGCTTCATACTCTCACTGACCTCCTCCACAGGCCCAGGGTATTTACAGCCATTTTTCCGACGGGAATTTGACAAATGATTCCTGGTTTTCCAGGCGGGGAGCCAGTGGCACTGAAATGGAAAGCTATGAGCTATTTAGTTTTTCCATAGTAAGAGATGCTGTTTGTGTTTTTGGGTGTGGGAAACGTGGCTGTAAAACCATCACAGGGATGTGTCTGTCATGCCATACATACCATGGACCACTCTGCTCTTATAATAAGCATGTTTGTTTGTACTCGTAGCCCTACTGGGACTAGTCATCGTTAACTAAGGTCGGGTACCTTGATTTGGTTATTTTAGCAAAAATGAATCAATGGCATTGGCTTGGGTTGAAGTGATCCTCAGCTTGAGCTTACGGTAACTCTCTTTATGACTTGGGGGACTTTACTAGGTTTATGGAATAGCGCTGTGTCAAAATAAAAATTAGAATGGAATAGATGCTGTATTCGAAACAACATGATGGAGGCCATGATTGTTGTGGTTCTACAGAACACCGACAGCCAGCCATTCACAGTGACGACCATGATTGTTGTGGTTCTACAGAACACCGACAGCCAGCCATTCACAGTGACGACCATGATTGTTGTTGCTCTCCAGACAACCATAGCTGAAACCATATGTTCTTAGCCAGGGGCTGTTCTGGCATCCTGTGAATGCAGAGCCACAGGCAGTCTGGGGTTGTCGAGGTTAACCATCTGGCATGGTGCATTATTTAATGTTGCATATGCCGGGACAAGCTGGCTTCATGTGCTGTCAAAGTTCCTAGTTCCCAGCACACATAGGTGCTCATTCCCTCACTCACTGTGCCTAATTGTGGCCTAAATTCTAACTCCCCATTGATATCAATGCATGGCTCATATGAAAGTTAATTCAAGATGCGACCTCTCCCAATGTTGTGAAGCGGGGTCATTATTAAAAGGTTGAGCCCAGTTCACAGAGCCCATATACTCTTTGAACGGTGATTTACTGACTGACAGACAAATTCACTCAGTGACTGTGTTCAAAGACAGCCAATGAGATATTGCCGTCTAGAAAACAGACCACGTCAATGGGGTGAACCAATGATGTCCTCTTTTCTTGAAATCGGTGTCCTGACTGAGTACAGCCCACTCCCATCTGTCTTCCTCAGTGTTATCTGCAGAGCAGGAGAAAAACGCTTGTGTCACCTTACTGATAAGACCAAGACGTGACCCAACACTGTGTTACACATTCCCCAGCTAATGTGGGGTTTCACCATGTCAGTAGACTGTGTGTGTGTTTCAGACGTATGGAAGCAGACAAGAAGGCAGACTAAGAGGAAGTGAACAGACACTCAGTTGGTGTCTCGGGTTTCTACAGGAAATGAGCTTTCGGTGATGGTCACTTTCACTCACTATGATCCCTTATAGTACCTCTCTTTTATTTGTTTGTTTTCTCCTCACATGAAATGGTGATTGGACCCTTGTTGTTTGGGTTTAGAAACACTAGACACTGAAAATGGTGCTTTTGGTTTACTCCTCCTTTGTTCATGCCTCTTGGTTGCTCTTTTATGACATTCTGACCACTACCCCCATCAGGACAGCATGCTCACTTACACTCATACATACATCTAATTGTTTTTTCTTTTTCTGTTTCAAAATATTATTACGCCTCCATTTCTTAATAAATGACTATCCAAGGTTAGTTAAGTAAATACATTTCCGAAGGGCGGATGTGGACATATATAACACAGTGACCATCAAAGGAAGTGCAATGCTGTCATGTTCTGTGTAATTACATGGGAGTCATAAGTCACCCAGGGTTGACGTTGCTTCATACTCTCCATCCGTGTGGGACCAGCAGCAAACCTCTTCTCTCATCCTCTTCTCTTTTCCTGGAAAGTGTTGAATGGAATGGGTTAATTCTGAGAGGGACAGAAAAGGAACACTCTGTCTCGAGGGCCAGTTTCTGCCTTGAATTATAGAAATGACTTCTGCAAGTTGGTGATGTCATCGTTGAAGACATTCATTAATGTCAGACCCTGTTTCTCCCGGATCATTTTAGCATTCTAGAATGCTGACTCATATTCCTTTCTAAGATAAAAATGACTAGTTCACTATTAAATCAGAAACAATTGTGTACAGGTTGTGTCTGATTTGTAATGATGATGCATGTGTGCATGTTAGCGCTGAAAATATGTGCCATAGCACTTTTCCAGCATTCCAAGTTGGTGGAATTATGACTAGTCAAATATGTATGACTCAAGCTGCTTGCATTGCTTGTTACTAGACTGTAGTTTAGTGGTCAGGAGGGGTGTGGAGGCTTTTGCTCCAGCCCACCACCAACCAACAAACCAGACTAAGCAAAGCATGATCTTGATGATGAGCTGAAGAAAGGGATTAGATGTATTTAAAGGTCATTAAGAATAACCGTAGTGGGACGTCTGTGAATGAGCTTATATGATGTTGGAATACTTCAGGGCAATTCCACGTTGATAGTTTCACTATCTTTTTCACTTTAAAGGCACAGAACAGTCAAAAATGTGAGTTTCCTATGTTTTTAAACAGTGATTTTAAGAAAGTATTCATTCAAGGATTTTTCTATATTTTTACAATTTTCTACATTGTATAATAATAGTAAAGACATCAAAACTATGACATAACACATATAGAATCATGTAGTAACCAAAAAAGTGTATATACAGTGCCTTGCGAAAGTATTCGGCCCCCTTGAACTTTGCAACCTTTTGCCACATTTCAGGCTTCAAACATAAAGATATAAAACTGTATTTTTTTGTGAAGAATCAACAACAAGTGGGACACAATCATGAAGTGGAACGACATTTATTGGATATTTCAAACTTTTTTTAATAAATCAAAAACTGAAAAATTGGCCGTGCAAAATTATTCCCTATCCCACCAAAAGTTCTTGAAATGTTCGAAATGAACTAACCTACATGTCTTAAAGTAATGATGGACTGTCGTTTCTCTTTGCTTATTTGAGCTGTTCGTGCCATAATATGAACTTGGTCTTTTACCAAATAGGGCTATCTTCTGTGTCTACCTTGTCACAACACAACTGATTGGCTCAAACACATGAAGAAGGAAAGACATTCGACAAATTAACTTTTAACAAGGCACACCTGTTAATTGAAAAGCATTCCAGGTGACCACCTCATAAAGCTTGGTGAGAGAATGCCAAGATTGTGCAAAGCTGTCATCAAGGCGAAGGGTGGCTACTTTGAAGGATCTCAAATATAAAAATAAAAATCCATATGTTATTTCATAGTTTTGATATCTTCATTATTCTTCTACAGTGTAGAAAATAGTAAATTTAAAGAAACCCTGGAATGAGTAGGTGTGTCCAAACTACTGACTGGTACTGTATGTATTAGAGGTCGACTGATTAATCGGAATGGCCGATTTTCAAGTTTTCATAACAATCGGAAATCAGTTTTTTTTTTGGCGCCGATTTCCGATGCCACCCGTTAGATAAAATACCGAACGATTCTGTATTCCACTGAAATAATAAAGGTTTTGTTTTCGAAATGATAGTTTCCGGATTCGATCATATTAATGACCAAAGGCTCGTATTTCTGTGTTATTATGTTATAATTAAGTCTGATTTGATAGAGCAGTCTGACTGAGCAGCAGCAGGCCCGTAATCATTCCTTCAAACAGCACTTTCGGGCGTTTCGCCAGCAGCTCTTCGCAAGCACAGCGCTGTTTATGACTTCAAGCCTATCAGCCTAATGGCTGGTGTAACCAATGTGAAATGGCTAGCTAGTTAGCTGGGTGTGCGCTAATACTGTTTCAAACGTCACTCGCGTTTAGATTTGGATTAGTTATTCCCCTTGCGCTGCAAGTGCCGCGGCTTTTGTGGAGCGATGGATAACGATGCTTCGAGTGTGGCTGTTGTCGATGTGTTCCTGGTTAGAGCCCGGGTAGGGTCAAGGAGGGGGACGGAAGCTATACTGTTACACTGGCAATACTATAGTGCCTATAAGAACATCCAATAGTCAAAGGTATATGAAATACAAATGGTATAGAGAGAAATAGTCCTATAAATACTATATTAACTACAACCTAAAACCTCTTACCTTGGAATATTGAAGTCTCATGTTAAAAGGGACCACCAACTTTCATATGTTCTCATGTTCTGAGCAAGGAACTTAAATGTTAGCTTTTTTACATGGCATATATTACTTTCTTCTCCAACATTTTGTTTTTGCATTATTTAAACCAAATTGAACATGTTTCATTATTTATTTGAGGCTAAATTAATTTTATTGATGTTTTATATTAATTTAAAATAAGTGTTAATTCTGTATTGTTGTAATTGTCATAATTTTTTTTAAAAGCCAATTAATCGGTATCGTTTTTTTTTTTGGTCCCCCAATAATCGGTATCGGCGTTGAAAAATCATAATCTTTCGACCTCTAGTATGTATTCACACCCCTGAGTCAATACTTTGTAGAAGCACCTTTGGCAGCGATTTCAGCTGTGAGTCTTTCTGGGTAAGTCTTTAAGAGCTTTCCACACCTGGATTGAGCACCATTTGCCCATTTGTTAAAAAAAAAAAGAGTTTTTCTTATTTTAAAAATTCTTAAAGTTCTGTCATTGTTTTGTTGATCATTGCTAGAAAATAATTTTCAGGTCCTGTCATAGATTCTCAAGTAGATTTAAGTCAACTGTAACTCTGTGCTTGAACTGCCTGTGCTTAGCTACAATACGTTTTTTTTTCATCCTGAAAAACTCCCCAGTCCTAAACAAATACTAGCATACCCATAACATGATGCAGCCACCACTTTGCTTTAAAATATGGAGTGGTACTCAGTAATGTGTTGTATTGGATTTGCCACAAACATAACACTTTGTATTCAGGGCAAAAAAAAGAATTGCTTTGCATGTTTTGTAATATTTGTTAAAATTCTGTACAGGCTTCCTTCCTTTCACTCTGTCATTTAAGTTAGTATTGTGGAGTTAACTACAATGTTGTTGATACATCATCAGTTTTCTCCTATCACAGCTATTAAACCCTGTTACTATTTTAAAGTCAGCATTGTGACATTGCCTCATTGTGAAATCACTTAGTGGTTTCCTTCTTCTCTGGCAATAGAATTGTAGTAACTGGATATATTGATACACCATCCAAAATGTAATTAATAACTTCATCATGCTGAAAATGATATTCAATGTCTACTTTCTTTACCCATCTACCAATAGGTGCCTTTATTTTTGAGGCACTGGAAAACCTCCCTGGTCATTGTGGTGGAATCTGTGTTTGAAATTCACTGCTCGGCTGAGGGACCTTACAATTATCTGTCTGTGTAGGGTACAGAGATGAGGTAGTCATTCAAAAATCATGTTAAACACTACTATTGCACACAGTGAGTCCATGCAACTTATGTGACTTGTTAAGTACATTTTTACTCTTGAACTTATTTAGGCATGCCATGACAATAATGGGGTATTGTGTGTAGGCCAGTGACCAAAAAAAACAATGGTATTTAATAAATTTTGCATTTAGGCTGCAACACAACAAAATGTGGAAACAGTCAAGGGATGTGAATACTTTCTGAAGTCACTGTATATATTTCCACACTATGAGGCTGGAATAATACTGTGAAAATGATGATGACGTAAGCGTGCCTCAGTTCAGCTGGCGGGCAAAAGCTGACAGTGGCCGAAAGTATTCACCCCCCTTTGCAAATGATTTTTGAGGGTGTGTATCATTTGATTTACACAACATGCCACCACTTTGAAGAGCAAAATAATTTTTCTTGGCAAGAAATAAGTGAACTATTCACCCCCTCAAAGTCAATAGCAGAAACAACTTTTGCAGCAATTACAGCTGCAAGCTTAGGGTCATTGTCCTCCAGCTGGAAGGCAATCTTTGAATTCTCAATTGGATTGTCCCAGCCTTTTCAAGACATTTTAAATGTTTCCCTTACACCTCTCAAGTGTTGCTGCAAGACTGGAAGGTGAAACGGATTTCCCTGTATTTAGCACCATCCATCAGTCCTTCAATTCTGATCAGTCTCCCAGTCCATGGCGATGGAAAAACATCCCCACAGCATGATGCTGCCACCATGCTTCACTGTGGGGATGGTGACTTGGGGTGATGAGGTGTTGAGTTTGCGCCAAACATAGCGTTTTCCTTGATGGCCAAAAAGCTCAATTTGTAGTCTCATCTGACCAGAGTACCTTATTCCATATGTTTGGGCAGTCTCTCACATGCCTTTTGGCAAACACCAAACATATTTGCTTATTTTCGTCTTTAAACAATGGCTTTTTTCTGGCCATTTTATTTTATTTCACCTTTATTTAACCAGGTAAGTTAGTTGAGAACAAGTTCTCATTTGCAATTGCGACCTGGCCAAGATAAAGCGTAGCAATTCGACACATACAACAACACAGAGTTACAAATGGAATTAACAAAACATACAGTCAATAACCCCAGTTCTGTGGAGTTTATGGCTTAAAGTGGTTCTATGGACAGATACTCCAATCACCTCTGTGGAGCTTTGCAGCTCCTTAAGGGTTGTCGTTGGTCTCTTTGTTGCTTCTCTGATTAATGCACCCCTTGTCTGGTCCATGAGTTTTGATGGGCGGCCCTCTCTTGGCAGGTTTGTTGTGGTGCCATATTCTTGTCATATTTTAATAATAGATTTAATGGTGCTCCGTGGGATGTTCAAAGTTTCTGATATTTTTATATAACCCAACCCTGATCTGTACTTCTCTACAACTTTGTCCCTGACCTGTTTGGAGAGCTCCTTGGTCTTCGTGTTGCCGCTTGCTTGGTGGTGCCCCTTGCTTGGTGTTGCAGACTCTGGGGCCTTTCAGAACAGGTGTGTGTGTATATATACTGAGAACATGTGACACTTAAATTAAGTCCACCTGTGTGCAATCTAACTAATAATGTGACTTCTGAAGGTAATTGGTTACATATGTATTCACCACTTTTCCAAGTTATTTTTTTCACTTCACCAATTTGGAATATTTTGAGAATGTCCATTACATGAAATGTACATTTTTTTTTATTTATTTCATCTTTATTTAACCAGGTAAGCCAGTTGAACAAGTTCTCATTTACAACTGTGACCTGGCCAAGATAAAGCAAAGCAGTGTGACACAGTTACACATGGAATAAACAAACAGTCAATAACCCAATAGAAAAGTCTATATACAGTGCGTGCAAATGAAGTAAGATTAGAGGGGTAAGGCAATAAATAGGCCATAGTGGAGAAATAATTACAATTTTGCAAATAAACACTGGAGTGATAGATGTGCAAGTAGAGACACTGGGGTGCAAAGGAGCTAAAAAATATAAATAACAATATGATGATGGGGTAGTTGGATGGGCTATTTACAGATGGGCTGTGTACATGTGCAATGATCTGTAAGCTGCTCTGATAGTTGATGCTTAAAGTTAGTGAGGGAGACATGAGTCTCCAGCTTCAGGGATTTTTGCAATTCAGTCAATGGCTGCAGAGAACTGGAAGGAAGGCGGTCAAAGGAGGAATAGACTTTGGGGATGACCAGTGAAATATACCTGCTGGAGCGCATGCTGCGGGTGGGTGCTGCTATGGTGACCAGTGAGCTAAGATAAGGCAGGGCTTTACCTAGCAACGACTTATAGATGACCTGGAGCCAGTAGATTTAGCGACGAATATGAAGCGAGGGCCAGCCAATGAGAGCATACAGGTCGCAGTGGTGGGTAGTATATGGGGCTTTGGTGACAACGGATGGCACTGTGATAGACTGCATCCAATTTGCTGAGTAGAGTGGTGAAGGCTATTTTGTAAATGACATCGCCGAAGTCAAGGATCGGTAGGATAGTCAGTTTTAGGAGGGTATGTTTGGCAGCATGAGTGAAGGATGCTTTGTTGCGAAGTAGGAAGCTGATTCTAGATTTAATTTTGGATTGGAGATGCTTAATATGAGTCTGAAAGGAGAGTTTACAGTCTAACCAGACACCTAGGTGTTTGTAGTTGTCCACATATTCTAAGTCAGAACCGGCCAGAGTAGTGATGCTAGCAGGTGCGGGCAGCGATCTGTTGAAGAGCATGCATTTAGTTTTACTTGCACTAAAGAGTAGTTGGAGGCCACGGAAAGAGTTGTATGTCATTGAAGCTTGTCTGGAGGTTAGTTAAACACAGTGTCCAAAGAAGGGCCAGAAGCATACATCATTTTGTCATCTAAGTAGAGGTGGATCAGAGAATCACCATCCGCAAGAGCGGCATCACTGATGTACACAGAGAAAAGAGTCAGCCCGAGAATTGAACCCTGTGGCACCCCCGTAGAGACTGCCAGAGGTCCGGACAACAGGCTGTCCGATTTGACACACTGAACTCTCTGAGAGGTAGTTGGTGAACCAGGCGAGGCAGTCATTTGACGAACCAAGGCTGTTGAGTCTGCCAATAAGAATGCGGTGATTGACCGAGTCGAAAGCCTTGGCCAGGTCGAATTCGGCTGCACAGTATTGTCTTTTGTCGATGGCGATTTTGATATCATTTGGGACCTTGAGTGTGCTGAGGTGCACCCATGACCAGCTCAGAAACCAGATTGCATAGCGGAGAAGGTTCGGTGGGTTTCGAAATGGTTGGTGATCTGTTTGTTAACTTGGCTTTCGAAGACCTTGGAAAGGCAGGGTAGGATAGATATAGGTCTCTAACAGTTTGGGTCTAGAGTTTCTTCCCCTTTGAAGAGGGGAATGACCGTGGCAGCTTTCCAATCTTTGGGGATCTCAGATGATACGAAAGAGGTTGAACAGGCTAGTAATAGGGGTTGCAACAATTGCGGCGGATCATTTTAGAAAGAGAGGGTCCAGATTGTCTAGCCCAGCTGATTTGTAGGGGTCCAGATTTTGCAACTTTTTCAGAACATCCGCTATCTGGATTTGGGTGAAGTAGGAATTGGAGAGACTTGGGCAAGTTGCTGTTGGGGGCGCAAAGCTTTTGACAGGGGTAGAGGCAGCCAGGTGGAAAACAAGGCCAGCCGTAGAGAAATGCTTCTTGAAATGCTCGATAATCGTGGATTTATCGGTGGTGACAGTTTCCTAGCCTCAGTTCAGTGGGCAGCTGGGAGGAGGTGCTCCTATTTTCATTTTTGGGAGTTTGTGCTACAGGATGCAAATTTCTGTTTGAAAAAGTTAGCCTTTGCTTTCCTAACTGCATTTGTACATTGGTTCCTAACTTCCCTGAAAAGTTGCATATCGCGGGGGCTATTCGATGCTAATGCAGTACGCCACAGGATGTTTTTGTGCTGGTCAAGGGCAGTCAGGTCTGGAGTGAACCAAAGGCTACAGTTGAAGTTGGAGTCATTGAAACTTGTTTTTTCCACACCTCCACAAATTTCTTGTTAACAAACTATAGTTTTGGCAAGTTGGTTAGGACATCTACTTTGTGCATGACATGTAATTTTTCCAACAATTGTTTACAGACAGATTATTTCACTTATAATTCGCTGTATCACAATTCCAGTGGGTCAGAAGTTTACATACATCAAGTTGACTGTGCCTTTAAACAGCTTGGAAAATTACCTACCTTCAAACTCAGTGCCTCTTTGCTTGACATCATGGGAAAATCAAAATAAATCAGCCAAGTCCTCAGAAAAAAAATTGTAGACCTCCACACGTCTGGTTCATCCTTGGGAGCAATTTCCAAACGCCTGAAGGTACCACGTTCATCTGTACAAACAATAGTACGCAAGTATAAACACCATGGAACCACGCAGCTGTCATACAGCTCAGGAAGGAGATGCGTTCTGTCTCCTAGAGATGAACATACTTTGGTGCGAAAAGTGCAAATCAATCCCAGAACAACAGCAAAGGACCTTATGTAGATGCTTGAGGAAACAGGTACAAAAGTATCTTTATCCACAGTAAAATGAGTCCTATATCGACAACCTGAAAGGCCGCTCAGCAAGGAAGAAGCCACTGACCCAAAACCGCCATAAAACCAGACTACGGTTTGCAACTGCACATGGGGACAAAGATCGTACTTTTTGGAGAAATGTCATCTCGTCTGATCAAACAAAAATATAACTGTTTGGCCATAATGACCATCATTATGTTTGGAGGAAAAGGGGGGAGTCTTGCAAACCGAAGAACAACATCCCAATAGTGAAGCACGGAGGTGGCAGTATTATGTAGTAGGGGTGCTTTGCTGCAGGAGGGCCTGGTGCACTTGACAAAATAGATGGCATCATGAGGAAAGAAAATTCTGTGGATATATTGAAGCAACATCTCAAGACCTCAGTCAGGAGGTTAAAGCTTGGTTACACATGAGTCTTCCAAATGGACAATGACCCCAAGCAAAGTTGCGTCAAAATGGCTTAAGGACAACAAAGTCAAGGTATTCGAGTGGCCATCACAAAGCCCTGACCTTAATCTTATAGAACATTTGTGGGCAGAACTGAAAAAGTGTGTGTGAGCAAGGAGGCCTCCAGGAGGAATGGGCCAAAATTCACCCAACTTATTGTGGAAGCTTGTGGAAGGCTACCCAAAACGTTTGACCCAAGTTAAATATTTGAAAGGCAATGCTAGCAAATACTAATTGAGTGTATGTAAACTTCTGACCCACTGGGAATGTGATGAAATAAAAAAAGCTGAAATAACTAATTATCTCTACTATTATTCTGACATTTCACATTCTTAAAATAAAGTGGTGATCCTAACTGACCTAAGACGGAGGATTTTTACTAGGATTAAATGTCAATAATTGTGAAAAACTAAGTTTAAATGTATTTGGCTAAGGTGTATGTAAACTTTTGACTTCAACTGTATATCTGTTCTTGGTTCTAAATATTTTGAATGTGGCATGCTTATTTAAGATGGTGAGGAAAGCACTTTTAAAGAATAACCAGGCATCCTCTATTGACGGAATGAGGTCAATATCTTTCCAGGATACCCGGGCCAGGTTGATTAGAAAGGCTTAGGGAGTGTTTTTAGGGAGCGTTTGACTGTGATGAGGGGTGGTCGTTTGACCACGGACACATTACGGATGCAGGCAGGTTGGTCAGGATGATATCTAATGAGGGTACCCTAGTTTACAGATATGGGGTTGTACCTGGTAGGTTCCATAATAATTTGGGTGAGATTGAGGGCATCTCGCTTAGAATCTAGGATGGCCGGGGTGTTAAGCATATCCCAGTTTAGGTCACCAACCGTTTGAACTCTGAAGATAAATGGGGGGCAATTAATTCACATATGGTGTCCAGGGCGCAGTTAGCGGCTGAGGGGGGTCTGTAACAAGCGGCAACAATGAGAGACTTTTATTTCTGGAAAGGTGGATTTTTAAAAATAAAAAATCGAACTCTTTGGGCACAAGACCTGAACTCTGCAGGCTGTCTCTGCAGTAGATTGCCACTCCACCCCCTTTGGCAGTTCTATCTTGGCAGAAAATGTTATATTTGAGGATAGTAATTTCAGAATTTTTGGTGGCCTTCCTAAGCCAGGATTCAGACACGGCTTGGACCTCCGGGTTAGTGGAGTGTGCAAAAGCAGTGAATTAAACTAACTTAGGGAGGAGGCTTCTGATGCTAACATGCATGAAACCAATGCTTTTACAGTTACAGGAGTCAACAAATTATAGCGCCTGGGGAATAGGAGTGGAGCTGGGGGCTACAGGGCCTGGGTTAACCTCGACATCACCAGAGGAGGAGTAGGATAAGGGTACGGCTAAAGGCTATAAGAACTGGTTGTCTAGTGCGTTGGGGACAAAGAATAAAAGGAGCACATTTCTGGGTGTGGTAGAATAGATTCAAGGCATAATGTACAGACAAGGGTATGATAGGATGTGAGTACAGTGGTGGTAAACCTATACGTTGCGTGATGAGAGAGGTTCCGTCTCTGGAGTTATCAATTAACATAGGTGAGGTCTCCGTTTGTGTGTGGGGTGTAACGAAAGAGCTATCTAAGGCAATTTGTGCAGGACTGAGGGCTCTACAGTGATATAAAGCAATAAAAACTAGCCAAGACAGCAGTAGACAAGACATATTGACATTAGAGAGAGGCATAAATCAATCACAGGTGTTGATTAGGAGAGCTAAGACAACAGTGGGTAAATGGTGAAGAAAGGACAGAGCGGGTCAGTTAGATACATACAGGACCTGAGTTAGAGGCCGGGGCTGACATGTTAACAAAATGAGGTACCGTGTTATTGAAACAGCATCAGCTGTATAGCCGAGTGATCATAGGGTCAAAAGAGTAGCAATAGGTGAGTCAGGGTGCTGTACGGTATTCACTACTATACTGGGCGAGCAGGGCATACAGCGTTCAGAAAAAGCTAGTAGATGGTTCTGTGGCGATATCGTAACAGAATAGCCTGTTGAGATCACATCGGGCGATCACATCGGCAGTCCAGTTGTGATGGATCGGCAGGGCTCCGTGTCGACAATAAAGGGTCCAGGCCGTTTGGCGAATGAGGTCATTGTAGCCCTAGAATTAGTTGGTATATTGGCCTCGCTCGAGGCTAGCTGGTGCTTGCTTCACGACAGAGGCGTTAGCTAACAGTAGCCACTCATTTGCAGCTAGTTAGCTAGCAGCTAGCTAGGAGTAATGATCCAGTGTAATGATCCAGAGCGGTCTGTGAGAGGAAATGTAATTCCAGTTAATCTGTTCTGTTATCACATGTTATGGTTCAACACTGACATGTTTGTGTCTGGATAGTTACCACTTTGTTACAATATGTAAATATTAATATTTTTTCTTTTGGAAAAGTTTTGTTGCATTTCCTTTAAAACAGCTCATGTATTTTTGCACATCATTTTGTACACATAAAAAAGGCATAAAAACAAAAGAGTTATTACATTTAAATTAGTTAAAGTACATGTTAAACAATAAACAACCATAAATAAAAGTACTATTTCCTTGTAAAAAAACATCAAATTCTGTAAAAGCCATTTAAAATGTGTACAAATTATTTAACAAGGTAAAATGTTAAAGTCACTTTGCTAAAAGGCTGTATTTGGTCCTTTGTACTAGAGGTCGACTGATTATGATTTTTCAACACCGATGCGATACCGATTAATCGGCTGATCTTTCAATTAAAAACACTAATAATTGTATTTGTAATAATGACAATTACAACAATACTGAATCCACTTATTTTAACTTAATACATCAATAAAATCAATTTAGCCTCAAGTAGATAATGAAACATGTTCAATTTGGTTTAAATAATGCGAAAACAAAGTGTTGGAGAACGTATAAGTGCAATATGTGCTATGTAAGAAATCTAACGTTTCAGTTCCTTGCTCAGACCATGAGAACATATGAGAAAGCAGGTGGTTCCTTTGAACATGAGTCTTCAATATTCCCAGGTAAGAAGTTGTAGTTATTATAGGACTATTTCCCTCTATACCATTTGTATTTCATTAGCCTTTGACTATGGGATGTTCTTATAGGCACTTTAGTATTGCCAGTGTAACAGTATAGCTTCCGTCCCTCTCCTCGCTCCTCCCTGGGCTCGAACCAGGAACACAACGACAACAGCCACCACATCGAAGCAGCGTTACCCCTGCAGAGCAAGGGAAACCACCCCAAGGCTCAGAGCGAGTGAAGTTTGAAACGCTATTAGCGCGCGCTAACTAGCCAGCCATTTCACTTCGGTTACTCTCCGGAGTTGATAGGTTTGAAGTCATAAACAGCGCAATGCTTGATGCACAACGAAGAGCTGCTGGCAAAACTCACGAAAGTGCTGTTTGAATGAATGTTTACGCGCCTGCTTCTGCCTACCACCGCTCAGTCAGATACTTAGATACTTGCATATAATCTTACTGAGCATACAACACAGGACACGCTAGATAATATCTAGTAATATCATCAACCATGTGTAGTTAACTAGTGATTTATGATTGATTGTTTTTTATAAGATAAGCTTAATGCTAGCTAGCATTTGCGTAACAGGCAGTCAGTCTCCTTGTGGAGTTCAACGAGAGAGAGGTAGGTCATTATTGCGTTGGACTAGTTAACTGTAAATTTGCAAGATTGGCTCACCCGAGCTGACAAGGTGAAAATCTGTCTTTCTGCCCCTGAACGAGGCAGTTAACCCACTGTTCCTAGGCCGTCATTGAAAATAAGAATGTGTTCTTAACTGACTTGCCTAGTTAAATAAAGATTAAATAAAGGTGTAAAAAAAGAATCAAATCGGCCCAAAAATACCGATTTCCGATTGTTATGAAAACTTGAAATCGGCCCTAATTAATCAGCCATTCCGATGAATCCTTATCAAACTCGACTGCTCCTCCAAATCAAATACCGTAAATATTAATGTTATACTAAAATACGGAATGTGCAAACATTTTCAAGATGATTTAAATGTGTAGTGTACAATTTAACATAATGAACAGGAATGACATTTTAACCTGTGGATTACATTAAAGGAGACCCAGCTGCTGGGTCTACCCAGCATGAAAGTGAATTAAAAACCCAACTGATGGTTAAATTAACCCATGTTTGGGTAATCAAAATAACCCAACATGTTGGTTATTTGGGTTACCAAATAACCCAAATTGGGTTGTTTTTATCCCAGCATGTTTTTGAGTGTACCGTGAAATTTCCCCTCACCTAAAAGTAATCCAAGGTTCTCATTAACTAATAAGATGTCTTAAGCCTAGCTCTCCCTTTGTCCCGCTGTAGACATGCAGTCATGCAATAGTTCTAAGATCTTAACCTGCACTTAGAACTGTCCCGAATCACTCCAGTCTATGGATTACTATTACTTACACCCACTAAAACAAATCTCTTATAGACGCTTGACGAGTTGGCACCCGCTCCAATAACAGAGAGTAATTGTTATGGAATTTCATCCGGGTTTTCCCAACCACCCCCAATAATGTGTTACAATGGCCTTGGCCTTGTACTTAACGATGTTGTTTTCATGTTGTTAATCAATAGCAGCTGGCCAGAGTTGGCTACACACTCACCTGTGTTAGTCAGCATAGTGTGTTTGTGTGCGCAGGTACGTTCAATCAGTTCTATCATGCCTGGCCAATAGCAGACTGGCTCTAGTTTTTTTTTGTATTTTTTTTTTGTATTGCAATATACCGCAGTCTATCCAGTAACGGTTGCTAATTGTGAAATGAGCTAGAAACAAAAGACATAAGGTAAGCACTCTCATGTGAATGCTCAAAGCCCTTATGTTCAATTTATTCATTTTATATGTCTTTAATTTAACTGTTTTGACAGAAAACGGCGTCTATGACCTCACTGCCTGTTGAGGACATCGGAGAGCCTCTCCCTCAACACTGGAAGTGCTACATGTCACCACAAGGGCGGCACTACTATGTCAACACAGCCAGCAACGGTAAGGACACACGTGGAGACTGATATACATGTATTGCCTAAGATAAATTGATTCATATGAATCTAGAGCTGTTGAAGGTCACCGCTACTTAACAATGTCCTCCGAGCACTAGTTGACTGCTGAGGTGTCTGACTGGTACTGCTGGGTGTCGAGGCACATTAAAGACTTGGGGAAGATCTCTCCTCTTCACACCATTGTTTCTGTCCACACAATTAGCTGTCTGTCTCTATCCCCAGCGCCACCACTCAAACACACAGACAGGGACAGAGACACACAGAGACTGAGAAAGCAACACTGTGAGCTTTCCTCTGTTTCGAATAGGACAGGCACTGGCACCGTATTGATTTACTGACCTTAAATGAACTCGGGAGGAAACGTGAAGTGTTGACATGATGGTGTGAAATGGAATGGAAGACCTGCTGGGGGATGTTATTATGCCTGCTGTGGGTGTCATGGCAACTACAGAGAGGGGGGGGTGGATAAATGAAGTTCAGGTTCTCAGTTTATTTTTGAGGAGAAGTAAGATTGGCAGCGCAGCACTGGGAGGTTGTAGACTGTAGATCTACTGTATTTTTTTCATGAAACCACTCACTTAGGAGTAAAGCGATTCAGTGCCTTAACAAGTTGCGTTGTGAATGATAGTAGCTGTAATTAAGACCAAAGGCATTCCCAGTGTGCATGTCTGGGATCATGGTTTTACTGTGTGGAGCGGGAAGATTGTGTGTGGAGTTGGGCACATGGTCCACACTTGACCATGAGAAAACATCTACAATTTGGCAAACCAAAACTCCACTCAGAAACACGACCAGAATAACAAGTTGCTCCTTCCTCTCTCCTTTTTTAGATGCAGGTCTCTTTGGTGAATGTGTTAATGGGAAAGGGGAAAGGACAAACCAAACTAGAGGGCAGTCATGTTTGGCTACACCCTCTTCTGAAGGATTGTCTACCACATAGCCAAAAGCATGGCAAAACCCCTTCACAATTGTGGTTATTTCACCTTACAGACTCATTTCATATCGGAGTTGATTCCACTGATCTGTTGTGTGCTTCTCTGTCTGCAGAATAACCATGTCGTCAGTAGATAACCATCTCTCTGACTCCAGGGTTGCGAAGAGATGAGGGGGGATATGGTCCCATGACACTCTTTTGTTCTTGACGTTGGACTGGTTTTATTTGCTGTCAGATTTCCTTGGAGGGAAATGCTTCATCTTTCATAACTTTGCACAAAAATACACACAGCTGTAACGGTCATCCCAGCTGAAAAATTAAAAATGATTATTGTACTTGTGGTATTGCAAAATCGGCCTCTGAGGGGCATAGACAATCACCAGTCCTTCTTTGATTGTGCTTTCCTCAAGTAATTGGAAATGTAAGCACAATAAATGCACAGTACACACACACACACACACACACACACACACACACACACACACACACACACACACAGTCAACCAGCAGAGCCACTGTAACTAGGACTTTTCCCAACAGTCTCCAACTATCTAATAATGTTTAACTGAAGCTATTTATAGGATATCCGCCATTTCAAACGGGCCTCCCTCCCTCTTATGTTAAAGTTCAGATGGATTAGATAATGTTGTGTGTGCGTGCACATGACACGTACACGCATGTGCGTCCGTGTGTATTATGTTTCTGCGTTGCTATAGTAACCAGAGGATGATCATGCGTGGGTGAGCTAGTGCTGTAAAGGTTCCTGTGTTACAGCTTGTTTCTTGGAGGTTTCCTTCCTGTATTTCTGTGCATTACAGTTTGGCAACTATGTTGTGTTTCAGTGTGATTCTGAACTGTGGTTTCCTCACATTTTCCCTGGGCATCCTCCTCTCTGTCCAGAGCGTAGCTTTGTAAAAAACTAAATCCTCTATAGACCCACAACCTGCCGTCTCCCAACATACACTATTAGACATTTTATAGATGCCTAGACTGTTTATTGTTGTCTATAAAATTGTCAGTAGACTCTGTAAAGGCTACAGTGACACAATGTTTTATGCTTAGTTCTCTCAATATGACTTTTTGACATACCATCATTTGTCCTTTTTTCAATTCATCATTTGTTGTGAGCTGTATTGGGCATTTGTGAGTTACCCTCCATGCTATAACCAGATAAATGTAATCAGTGTGAATGGGCCATAGTGTGTGCATGCGAGCAGAGTGTCAGTGTCAGCTGGTTATGAATTAAAGATGGGGATTGCTAGACCTAACTAGGCCATATTACTACTAATTCTGTTCACTCACATTGATATCCCACACAACCAGCGCCGATTCCAGGCATAAGTAAAATAAGGGGTTGCTTTGGGCCCTTGGCTGCTAGGAGCCCCCAACACAATTTTTTATCAGATATCAAAGTAAGACCCAGATGCAGGCTGTCGAAGTAAGAATATTTAATGTTGCAACAGGGACAAGCAGAAGACGGGTCAAGGCAGGCAGAGGTTCAGGGTCAGGGGCGGGCAGGGGTACAGGTCGGCGGGCAGGGTCAGGGGCGGGCAGGGGTACAGGTCGGCGGGCAGAGGTACAGGTCAGTGGGCAAGCAGTCTCAGGGTCGGGCAGAGGTACAGGTCGGCAGGCTAAGGGTTGGGGGCGGGCAGAGGTACAGGTCGGCGGGCAGGCTCAGGGTCAGGCAGGGGTACAGGTCGGCGGGCAGGCTCAGGGTCGGGCAGGGGTACAGGTCGGCGGGCAGGCTCAGGGTCGGGCAGGGGTTCAGGTCGGCGGGCAGGCTCAGGGTCGGGCAGAGGTTCAGGTCGGCGGTCGGGGTCGGACAGAGGTTCAGGTCGGCGGGCAGGCTCAGGGTTGGGGGAGGGCAGAGGTACATGTCGGCGGGCGGGCAGGCTCGGGGGCGGGCAGAGGTACAGGTCGGCGGGCAGGCTCAGGGTCAGGCAGGGGTACAGGTCGGCGGGCAGGCTCAGGGGCGGGCAGGGGTACAGGCCGGGGTACAGGTCGGCGGGCCGGGGTACAGGTCGGCGGGCCGGGGTACAGGTCGGCGGGCAGGCTCAGGGTCTGGCAGAGGTTCAGGTCGGCGGGCAGGGTCGGGGTCGGGCAGAGGTTCAGGTCGGCGGGCAGGCTCAGGGTCGGGGGTGGGCAGAGGTACAGGTCAGCGGGCAGGCTCGGGGTCGGGCAGGGGTACAGGTCGGCGGGCAGGCTCAGGGTCGGGGGTGGGCAGAGGTACAGGTCAGCGGGCAGGCTCAGGGTCGGGCAGGGGCAGGGGGCGGGCAGGTCGGCGGGCAGGCAGGTCGGCGGGCAGGCTCAGGGTCGGGGGGGGCGTACAGGCAGCGGGCAGGTTCAGGTCAGGCAGGCAGGCTCAGGGTCGGGGGTGGGGGGCAGGGCGGGCAGGGGTCGGGCAGGGGTACAGGCGCGGGCAGGGGCACAGGTCGGCGGGCAGGGTCGGGGGTGGGCGGAGGTACAGGTCGGCGGGCAGGATCAGGGTCTGAGGCAGGCAGAGTGGTCAGGCAGGTGGGCACAGAGTCCAGAAAACAAGCTTGGGTCAAAACCGGGAGGACTAGGAAAGAGAGAAAGCAGGAGCAAGGGAAAACGAACTGGCCCAGAGAGACAGGAAACACAGGGATCAATACACTGGGCAAAACAAACGACACCTGGGGGGGGTGGAGTCAATAACGAGACAGGTGAAACAGATTGGGCGTGACAATTCTAATATTTTTTTAGGAACTCAGTCGGGGTCTCAACTTACTATTGAGAGTAAGAATAGTAGAATACACCAGGTGAATCAGCAGTTTTTCTGTTATGTCAGTCACAGACAGTCAGTCAATTTTGCCATGTAAACTAGCAATTTTTAGATTGGTAGTTAGTCTAGCCAGCTATCTGAACTTGTAGTAATTCATGACCAAATACCAACCGTCCATGCAGGGCACGTGCCTAGGTGCCCTGACCTCTAGGGGGCCCCTAATTTATTTTGTTAGTCATTCTCACTCAGATATCATATTAACATGCATAAGTCATTACAAAATGTGCAGAATTGCAGGAAATTACCTGTAAAACGGCAAAACATTTTTTATCTCTGCCGCATGTCAAAATGTGTAGAATTTGCAGATGTTATCACAGGTGCAGCGAAATGCTTGTGTTTCTAGCTGTAATGGTGTTGTAATACCTAGGAATGACCCCATGGCAAAATGTGTGTGGCGGGGGGAGGAGCTTTAATATACTTTTAAAATGACTCAAATCAAATCAAAACTGTGTGAAGAAATTATAATGGACCTACATTCATAGTAATCACTGAAATTAAAGCTGGACAGTCCATGATCATCGAACATTCCAAAAAGGATGGATAGAGGACTTATTTATTTTTTACAAATTTCGATGGCGAGGAAATATAACCAATTTTCTGTGCGGTCTTCCGGGATCAAAAATGAGTTTGACACACCTGTGTAAGTGTATTGAAATCTTGTCTCAGCTATCCTGGAATTACAGCTTTGTAATGAGCTTGTTACAGAGTAAATATGTTGGAGGATGTGTGTAGAGCTGCAGCCTACCTCTCATCTGAGCACACTGATGTGAAGTAGATAATCACTCCAATCTGCATTTCCAGGTGCCAGTTGCTAAGTAACAGACCCTTTTGATGTCAACAGTGTTACAGTTCTGTTGTAATCCTGATAGTAAATAGAGATGTTTCTTTCACCTTTCAGTCCATTATCCACTGATATTACATTAATTTCCTGTTCATTTTCTGATTAAACATGTCATGCATCTCGGCCTACACATAAAATTAGGAATTTTTTTCCAATGTAATTTAAACATTGAAACATTCATTTCCTGTTCATTTTCTTAGTAAAGTTGTCATGCAACTAGGCCGGCACATGAAATTAACACATTGTCAATGTAATTGAAACTATAAGGTCACTTGTCACAGAGACTTGCGATCTACAGTACCAGTCCAAAGTTTGGAAACACCTACTTATTCAAGGGTTTTTCATTCATTATTATTTTCTACATGGTAGAATGATGTGAAGACATGAGAACTATGGAATCAAATAGTAACCAAAAAAGTGTTCAAATAGATTCATTAGTTTGTTTGAGATACTTCAAAGTAGTCACCCTTTGCCTTGATGACAGCTTTGCACACTCTAGGCACTCTCTCAACCAGCTTCATGAGGTAATCACCTGGAATGCATTTCAATTAACAGGTGTGCAGACACTGACCATGTTCAACGGGTGTTGTACACATGTCACGTAATGTTAGTAAACGAGCCAGCCAGCTAACATTAGCTAGTTATAAACAACAATGAACAGTGCCAACAATGCCACAGTGCTGGGAGCTAACCAAGCAGGGTCAATGTTAGCTAGCTAACATTAGGCTTTAACTAGAAAAGCAAGCGGTTCTGGGAAACAAATAATGTCAGCTAGGGAGCCGGCCAGCTAACATTAGCTAGCTAGTTAACAGTACACTTTAGCTTAAGACAAATTGCTAGCTAGCTAGGTAAACAACGTTTAAGAGCACACACGTCATGTTACGTTAGCTAATGAGCCAGCCAGCTAACGTTAGCTAGTTAAACAGCAATGAACAAAGTGCCAAGAATACCACAGTGCTGGGAGCTAACCAACCAGGTTTAATGTTAGCTAGCTAACATTAGGCTTTAACTAGAAAAGCAAACGGCTCTGGGAAGTGAATAATAGCGTCCACTAGGAAACCAGACAGGTAATGTTAGCTAGCGAGCTTACAGTACACTTTAGCTTGAAAATAAACCACATTCTGTCAAAATTAGAAATGTGTAATATCTGAAAATGTAGCTAGCTATCTTACCTATATGCGTCCATCATGCATGATGATGTGTCTCCCTGTCAGGAATGCCATACCACCTTTTCCCTTAATTTGAAGATGTAATCCGGAGGTGTTTTCTCCATCTCTTTAGCAATCATACTCTACTTCCACTGATTTCAAAACGTGATCCTCCAGAAAATGGAAAGCAACGCTTATGCAGCTCCACTACAGAATACATTTTTAAAAAGCTGCGTTCAACAGGATTACCAACACAGACTGACGAGCTCAAATAGACAGAAGCCTTCTATGTGGCAGACCAATCCTCTCTCCTCTCTTGGCATGGCCAGCCCACTCATTATCTCAGCCAATCATGGCTAGTGGGAAGGTTGCTCACTTTTTCTGTGGCTTAACAAACAAGGCTCTGAATTTAACAATTTTATTCATATTTACAGATGGCATACAAGTTTGTTATTAAGGCACATGAAAGTTCACATGTTCGAGAAGACATTTCTGACAAACGGCTCTCCTGTGAAGTTGTGACTTGCGACATACGCCTAGTTTCCTGAATCGGGTCACATATTATGGCAAGAACAGCTCAAATAAGCAAAGAGAAAAGACAGTCCGTCATTACTTTAAGACAGGAAGGTCAGTAAATGTGGAACATTTCAAGAACTTTGAAAATGTCTTCATGTGCAGTCGCAAAAAACATCAAGCACTATAATAAAACTGACTCTCATGAGGACCGCCACAGGAAAGGAAGACCCAGAGTTACCTCTGCTGCAGAGGATACGTTTATTAGAGTTAACTGCACCTCAGATTGCAGCCCAAATAAATGCTTCACATATTTCAAGTATCCGACAGAGCTCAACATCAACTGTTTAGAGGGCACTGCAGCAATTTGACCATGATTCACACAAAGAAACTACTACTAAAGGACACCAATAATAAGAAGAGACTTGCTTGGGCCAAGAAACACGAGCAATGGACATTAGACCGGTGGAAATCTGACCTTTTGGTCTGATGATTTTAAATTTAAGATTTTTGGTTCCAACCGGCGTGTCTTTGTGAGATGCAGAGTAGGTGAACGGATGATCTCCGCATTTGTGGTTCCCACCGTGAAGCATGGAGGAGGGATAGTGTGGGGGTGCTTTGCTGGTGACACTGTCAGTGATTTATTTAGAATTCTATGCACACTTAACCAGCATGGCTACCACAGCATTCTGCAGCGACACACCATCCCATCTGGGTCTGCGCTTAGTGGGACTATCATTTGTTTTTCAACAGGACAATGACCCAAAACACACACCCAGTTGTAAGGGATATTTGACCAAGGAGAGTGATGGAGTGCTGTGTCAGATGACCTGTCGTCCACATTCACCCAACCGCAAACCAATTGAGATGGTTTGGGATGAGTTGGACCACAGAAGAATGTTGGAAAAGCATTCCACATTAAACTGGTTGAGAGAATATGAAGAGTGTGCAAAGCTGTCATCAAGGCAAAGAGTGGCTACTTTGAAGAATATATAAAATAGCACTTTTTTTGGTTACTACATGATTCCATGTGTTATTTAATAGTTTTGATGTCTTCACTATTATTCTACAATGTAGAAAATCGTAAAAAATAAAGAAAAACCCTTGAATGAGTTGGTGTTCTAAAACTTTTGACTGGTACTGTGAATATAACGTAAACCCGTATTTAACTTCGCTCATTGACACACTATACTCATGCTAATTTGACATGTCAATGTCTCTTGAAGTAGCTGCGTCGGTTTGTGATGTTACAACAACAAAGAAGTTACTGCAAACAACGAACACTGTCCCCCCTCTGACATCATTGCACGTGCTATAGAGCAGCAGAATATATACAGTGCCTTGCGAAAGTATTCGGCCCCCTTGAACTTTGCGACCGTTTGCCACATTTCAGGCTTCAAACATAAAGATATAAAACTAACTTTTTGTAAAGAATCAACAAGTGGGACACAATCATGAAGTGGAATGACATTTATTGGATATTTCAAACTTTTTTAACAAATCAAAGCCTGAAAAATTGGGCGTGCAAAATTATTCAGCCCCTTTTACTTTCAGTGCAGCAAACTCTCTCCAGAAGTTCAGTGAGGATCTCTGAATGATCCAATGTTGACCTAAATGACTAATGATGGTAAATACAATCCACCTGTGTGTAATCAAGTCTCCGTATCAATGCACCTGCACTGTGATAGTCTCAGAGGTCCGTTAAAAGCGCAGAGAGCGTCATGAAGAACAAGGAACACACCAGGCAGGTCCGAGATACTGTTGTGAAGAAGTTTAAAGCCGGATTTGGATACAAAAAGATTTCCCAAGCTTTAAACATCCCAAGGAGCACTGGTGCAAGCGATAATATTGAAATGGAAGGAGTATCAGACCACTGCAAATCTACCAAGACCTGGCCGTCCCTCTAAACTTTCAGCTCATACAAGGAGAAGACTGATCAGAGATGCAGCCAAGAGGCCCATGATCACTCTGGATGAACTGCAGAGATCTACAGCTGAGGTGGGAGACTCTGTCCATAGGACAACAATCAGTCGTATATTGCACAAATCTGGCCTTTATGGAAGAGTGGCAAGAAGAAAGCCATTTCTTAAAGATATCCATAAAAAGTGTTGTTTAAAGTTTGCCACAAGCCACCTGGGAGACACACCAAACATGTGGAAGAAGGTGCTCTGGTCAGATGAAACCAAAATTGAACTTTTTGGCAACAATGCAAAACGTTATGTTTGGCGTAAAAGCAACACAGCCATCACCCTGAACACACCATCCCCACTGTCAAACATGGTGGTGGCAGCATCATGGTTTGGGCCTGCTTTTCTTCAGCAGGGACAGGGAAGATGGTTAAAATTGGGAAGATGGATGGAGCCAAATACAGGACCATTCTGGAAGAAAACCTGATGGAGTCTGCAAAAGACCTGAGACTGGGACGGAGATTTGTCTTCCAACAAGACAATGATCCAAAACATAAAGCAAAATCTACAATGGAATGGTTCAAAAATAAACATATCGAGGTGTTTGAATGGCCAAGTCAAAGTCCAGACCTGAATCCAATCGAGAATCTGTGGAAAGAACTGAAAACTGCTGTTCACAAATGCTCTCCATCCAACCTCACTGAGCTTGAGCTGTTTTGCAAGGAGGAATGGGAAAAAATGTCAGTCTCTCGATGTGCAAAACTGATAGAGACATACCCCAAGCGACTTACAGCTGTAATCACAGCAAAATGTGGCGCTACAAAGTATTAACTTAATGGGGCTGAATAATTTTGCACGCCCAATTTTTCAGTTTTTGATTTGTTATATCCAATAAATGTCGTTCCACTTCATGATTGTGTCCCACTTGTTGTTGATTCTTCACAAAAAAATACAGTTTTATATCTTTATGTTTGAAGCCTGAAAAATGGCAAAAGGTCGCTAAGTTTAAGGGAGCCGAATACTTTCGCAAGGCACTGTACAGCAAATGTGTTTTATCACGTTGCGTGACGCTCCTCCAACTCCGTTTCATCAACAAAACAAAAACGATCATCTCGGCAGTGGCGCTGTTTCCCCTACTGCGGATTCCATCTTTAATGATCATACTAGAATACCTGTTCCCAGATTGCAGTAGATATTTGATTGTGCTATAAAATACATCAAAAGTATAACACAATGACAATTATAGAGAGTGTAGTCGAGATTTGATTGAATCCTATCTTGATGTATCATTAGTATAGCGTAATGACGCTTAGAGACTTGTCCCGTCTCAGGATTTTATTGCTACTGCTGTAGCTCCTGAGAGAAGGATAGAGTGACATACAATTCCCCAGAGCTAACCTAATTATACTGTATGTCTCTCCATTAATATCTGATTCCTCCCATCAGATCGATTTCCTTTGTCAAGCTAACAGAGAGAAATGGAGGCAGAAGGCACCTTTTTAATGAACCGTTGTGACAGTGTTATACATCGTATCGGAAGGGAAAGACTCTCTCCTCCTAGGAGTCTGTCTGCCAAATCTCTCTCACCTTTCTCTGTTTCCGTCTCCGTCTCGCTCTCTCTCGCTCGCTCTCTCTCGCTCGCTCCCTCTCTCTCTATCCATGTGTGTCATCGGAACTGATGGTTTTGGCTCAGTCTCTGCTTAGTACAGGCAGACAAGCTGAGTGCTAGCCAAAGACACAAATGAAATAAAAGCTTGTTAGTCTCAACGACTATTCTCTCCCTGGTGACACTAAGGGGTAATTGAGATCAAATTTGTATTGTGAATTTGGATATGGGAGTTAAGTGAATCACAGATTTTCTCTCTGTCTATCAGGTTCTGTGTCAGTCATGCTTCTTATCCTCTTTTCTTTCGCTCTCTCCTTCTCTTGTTCTTGCTTCCTCCGGCGAGAGTAAAATGGGGACGCATGAGTTGAATGAGTGAGGCAGAGAGTCTTGGTGAAGTTAAACAGCCATATTGGATTCACTGAAAGGTTGCACCTGTTATTTTTAACACAGGAAGTTGAAGATGAAGCGGTGTCTTTTATTATCTGTATGGAAGTCGCAGGTGCGGTGCTCTGCTCACAGGTGCAAACACTTAGTGAATCTGGCTCATATTCTTATATTGCGTTGGGAAGTTGTCAGTCAGTCTGACAACTGTTTAGTTGGATTGGACAGAAACGGTGCTTTCCTCACCTTCGCAACCATGAAAAACACTTTCAAATGACAGCTAGCTACATGGCGTACATGTTCCTCTTTATATTGAATAGTTTGTCAATGATAAAAAAGGAATGCAAATGATTTATACTGCACATCTTTGTTTTGTGCGTTGTTTAACTTACTTAGGGTAAGCAAATTGTCTTGTCCCAGCAGTGACCAAGTGGGGCGGCAGCGTAGCCTAGTGGTTAGAGCGTTGGACTAGTAACCGGAAGGTTGCGAGTTCAAACCCCCGTTCTGCCCCTGAACTGTTCCCAGGCCGTCATTGAAAATAAGAATATGTTCTTAACTGACTTGCCTGGTTAAATAAAGGTAAAATAAAATAAAAATAAAAAAGAGTTGTAGTGACATGTTTTGGGGATTTAGAGAACTACAGTTGAAGTCGGACGTTTACATACACCTTAGCCAAATACATTTAAACTCAATTCCTGACATTGGGTTGGATCTTTAGATGTTCCAATGGTGTCAAGCAAAGAGGCACTGAGTTTGAAGGTAGGCCTTGAAATACATCCACAGGTACAGCTCCAATTGACTCAAATGATGTCAATTAGCCTATCAGAAGCTTCTAAAGCCATGAAATAATTGTCTGGAATTCTCCGAGCTGTTTAAAGGCACAGTCAACTTAGTGTACGTAAACCTCTGACCACTGGAATTGTGATACAAGTTAAATAATCTGTCTGTAAACAATTGTTGGAAAAATTACTTGTCATGCAGAAAATAGATGTCCTATCCGACCTGCCAAAACTATAGTTTGTTAACAAGACATTTGTGGAGCGGATGAAAAACGAGTTGAATGACTTCAACCTAAGTGTCTGTAAACTTCCGACTTCAACTGTATCTATTATCATGAATGCTAGAAAGTAAACAAAAGTTTTTGATATATTGTATAGATCAATAAAACCAAAGAAGGCTGTTAAAATATCGTAATCCCCCCCCCCCCAAAAAATAAATGTGTCCTTAAGTTTTGTCCTCAGTGTTACTGCCTGAAAACCACTTATTGCAAAGACCTTGAACATTCCCTCCAGTGGCAAACTGTTATTCCAGTGGCAAACTGTTATTGGGGGAGGCTTCTATATGAAATACAGATATTAGGTAATCACACCCATTTATTATGTACAAAAATTGAGGATTATTTTTGATAATTTGGTATCCAAATCCAAAGTGCCACTTGGTGTTACTCAATTTACATTAAGGGGAATGACAGTGAGCAAAATGATTAATCATTTGACTTTTTGGTAAATCATTTTTCAAGGATTAATGACGTTAGATTTGAGCATCTGTGGCCTACTTTTCAGAAAATCCTAATGGGCTGAAAATGTGTCATTTGTGTTAGTACTCCTATTGGTGACACAATGTTATGATAATGGTAAACATGATTTTAAAGTCGTTAAGCTGCCATATTCATTGATTTTAGAATGGGAAGATGTACCCAATACATTTACACAAAAACACACCTAGAAAAACGAAGTTGCCACTGCAATTCAAGAACGACCCGTCAACATAATCATCAAGAACACATTTTTTGTTTCATCTTTGACCTGCGATGAAATCCAGGGTAGAGATATTCTAGTATGTCTCTCAATTTCCATGTATTTCTGACCACACAAGTTAAATAGTCTTTCATGTTCCTGTCTGGTCCCAGAGACGACGTGGGAGAGACCTTCCAGTGTACCTGGGACCCCCAACACCCCTCTGAAACACAAGAACTCACTACCTACAGGTACTGACGCCATCTCTCTCACTCTCTCGCTCACTCTGTCCTTGACTCCCTCTCACTCTCTTTCTCTCACTTTTCCTCCTTTTGCCAGTGTCGTGAGGGCTGAACATAGGCCTACCGCTGTGTGGCAGCGCACAGAAAATACCAGAGGCCTCTGACCACACACACACACACACTTCCTGTGGCTAATTTGATCTGCGATCTGGAGTCGTCTCAACTCACGTTTGTTTGCTCAGGCTGATCACTAGACACAGTGGGGTATCTCATCTAGACTACATAATAATTCTCTCCAACACACACACTGACATGTAGTCTTGCATGCTGCCTGATCACTCAAACACACCTTCAAATGAACATGTGCAAACAATGCACGCATGCAGAGCAACTCTCCCAAATAATAGCTAATTTTCCTTGCCTGTGTACCAGAGGACAACCCAGGCGGTCTGGAATCAGACCTGGGTTTGGTGAGGTGCTCGGTCTCTGGTTTCCAGTAACCGCCCTGATAAAGACATTTTAACAAAGAAGAAGCGATTCTCTGATCGCTTTGTTTGAGTCACAAAGATAAGTTAATTTACCCCCGGCTCAGATATACAGACAACTCATAGGAGGCAAACACCCATTATTCCTCCTCCGCAGGCTGTGTTACAAATGAAATTGTCTTTCTTGCTACCCCGCCCCTCTCTCTCCATCTCTCTCCCTCCACAGTGAACGGGTTTCACTCCAGTGGCGCTACGTTGCATCAGAATGAACATTCCCACATCAGTCTGGTCAAAAAGCCCAGTTCCGAACCACAGGTAAAACTGGTGTCCTCCTCTTCCTCCTCCTCTCCTTCTCTCGTTACTCCAGTTAAGGGCTTCCCCATGAACCCCATGAACTATGCTTATGTTTACACAGAAGATAGCCCATTTCTGTTTCTTCATATTAGACCACCAACAGCCACCACCACGTCACAGTGGTAGCCAGTCAACGAAAGCATTTAGCAGTGTTTAGTAGAAGCTATGCCAATGCATCCCCGTTGATAGAGATACAGTACAGTAGTAGCTTCAAACAGCAGATTTCTCCTATGTACAGTAATGCCATGGTTACTGGGGACATGGTTACCCAACCTCCGTACGCACACGCAAAGACAGAGGCAAAGATGTGCACACACACACACACAACCCCGTCATCATGAAATGAGATAATGATACTCATTACCCCTGGAAAGGAGAGCAGTTTCTCCATCCTGATTCCTTTCATTATCTTATCCTCAGATCATAATTAGGAGAGCACTCATCGTTGTTCAGACACACACACACACACACACTCACAGTCACACACCATCCAGATACACCCCACCACTACCCAGCTTCTCATCCTCCTCCTTTAACTTCTCCTTTAGCTCCTCCTTTAGCTCCTCCTTTCACTCCCCCTTTCTATTTTTCTCTTTGGGAGAGGAGGTGTGGAGCATTCTGTACTTTGTCAATAAACCCCCTCCCCTCCCTTCCTCCTCCTCTCCTTCCCTTCTTCTCACCAGCCCTGTGTCTTGCTTCAGTGGGCATGGTATGGACAGTGGGGGATGTGCACTCTCTCTTTCATTCTTTCTCTCCCTCTCGTTTTCTGTCTACCTTTTTTAAATCTACGTCTACCCCCTCCATCTCATTACGCCCACTCTTTCTCTCTGTTTCGCTCCGTGCATGCACGCACGCACGCATACACACTCACATGTGCATACACACTCATATTGCTCATGTGATGACATAGTCTGAGCCAAAGTGTGTTCACACACACACACAAATATCCAAGCGCGATTTGCTCTGCGCTGCAGACATGCCCCCCTACTCAGCACTGCAACACACACACTCACACACACACACAGTAGCCAGAGCGGAGGCAGCACACAGACAGTCAGTCCCAGAGAGCTTCAGCAGCTCCGGTGTGTGTGAGTGTATGTGTGTTAGCCAGAGACCATGTCGGACACAGAGGAAGGTTTTGACGGAGCATCCTGTCTCCCTCAACAGAATCCAGGTCCTACATCACCCACCAGGAGACAGAGCAAAGAGACTACCATCACAGTGAGTACCACTACTAAAACAATCCCAGACCCAACCCTAACACAAACCTTAACACTGACCCGAACCCCAACATGCATGGGCAATACAAAGTTGTAAAATACAACTGATGATGTTAGGGACTATTGAGGCCGAGGACGTGATTTGGATGCCAGCGTCGAACAGAATGAATATTGACGTTTTGAATTTGTAAAACAGTTGTAGAAATTCTGGAAACACTGACACCTGAGCAGAGGTGAAGGAGTGCACAGGGGTTGCAGTGGAGGGAACTCTCCCTGTTCCCATAGCAACCAGGACAATGCTATTGATTGGCGGATGTTTGAGAGGGAGAATTGGCAGACAGTGCTGATTTTAGTCTTCAGCTATTAAGTCAGGGGTTAAGGGAGTGGTTGATAGAGGTCAACTAAGGTCACTTAAAGGCTCATTAGAAAGTGACCGAAGCCAGACGTTTTAGCTGCTTTGTGTGAACTTTTCATCAAGACGGGAATAGTGGAAAGAGGACCGTCTTCATTGTCATACCATTTCCACAGCAGTAAACTGCTGGACATGCTCAGCAGTGGATCCACACACGCATGCGCACACACCTCCAGCACCCCGAGGCGGAGTTGTTTTGCTGCTGGAGGTAATGAAAGGAAATGTGAGGGGAGACAACAGTCCCGCTCTGTGTGCTAACAGTTGGAACTGATGACCACACAGGAGACCTGCTGTTAGCAGTGTGTGTGTGTGTGTGGAGAGCGACTATAATACACAACGCTCAGGCCCTGTGCAGCAGCAAGAGAACAGATAGAGGAGCCGAGCAGGGAAATAGTCGCTCAACCAACAGATTTAACATCTAGAGGAGAAAGGGAATTATAACACACTGTCAGGACTGTTCAATGATAAATGCTGGTGACACGACAAGGTTGACAGTTTCTGTGTTTTCATGGAGCATTATTCATGAAGTCTAGAAATAAAAAAAGAGTTGACAAATTCAAGGAGCGATATGAAGTCAAGATGAACTGAGGAGGTGAAGTGTTGCCAGAGCAACAGTGGCAGAGCACCTTGAATAGTAGCATCAGCAGAGTTGGACAGTTACTGTCTGTGCAGTGTGGATGTGTGTGCAGCTCCACATCCTGCATTATTGCTAATCTCAATGTAGACCTTCATGGCTTAGACTCCTCAGACCCGTGCATACCAAGTCTAATTATTCAAATAAAATACGATGCACAATGGAAAAATGTATCTCCTCCTCTCTCTCGCCCTTTCTCTCTTTCTCCCTCGCTCCTTCTATCTCTCTTTCTCCATACCCCCCCTCTCTTCCTGTCTCTCTCTCGCTCTCTCTCGCTCTCTCTTCCAGATTAACTGTGTAACGTTCCCCCTCCCCATGAGTATGCCTGAGCAGCAGCTGCTGAAGCCAGATGAGTGGAGCTACTGTGACTACTTCTGGGTAAGAGACAGACTGGCCACACCACAGAGTCAAATTAAACTACTTTACGCTACGCTACACTACTCTACTTTACACTACTCTACGCTACTTTACACTACTCTACACTACTTTACACTACTCTACTCTACACTACTCTACACTACTTTACACTACACTACTTTACTCTACAATACTCTACTCTATACTACTTTACACTACACTACACTCCACTACACTACTCTACTTTACACACCGCAATACACAACACTACACTCTTAGAAAAAAAGTTGCTATCTAGAACCTTAAACTGTTCTTCGGCTGTCCCCATAGGAGAACCCTTTGAAGAAAATGTTTTGGTTCCAGGTAGTACCCTTAGGTTTCATGTAAAACCCTTTCAACAGAGAGTTTACATGAAACCAAAAAAAAAGTGTTCTCCTATGGGGATAGCTGAAGAACCCTTTTGGAACCCTTTTTCTAAGAGTGTACACTACTCTACACAGCACTACTCTACACAGCACTACTCTACACAGCACTACTACACTACGATGCACTACACCACTACACTACACAACTCTACACAACACTAGTTTACACTGCACTACACTGTGGTACACAACACAACATTACACTACACACCACTGCGATACATTACACAACTCTACAATACACTGCGATACACTACACTACACCTCGGTACACAACACTACGATACACTACACTACACTGTGGTACACTACATTACATTACACTACACAACACTGCGATACTCTACAATACACTGCGATACACAGCGCTACACTGCGATACACAACACTACACAACACTGCGATACACAACACTACATTACACAACTCTACAATACACTGCGATACACGACATAGTCCTTGAGGACCACAGTTCTCCTGGTTTTCATGTCTCCTTGGTATGAATAATCACAACATTACTGCCCTAATTGTCCGGGCAAGAATAAAAAATCTAACAGAAACATTCAGACACTGCAGCCTTCAAGGACGGGTGTTGTGCTGCCGTGCCTTAGACTGCAGTCCACAGCTCTTCCACATAAACAGCCGTGCGATAAACACTTAGACACAGGGCACTTTACAGATTTGTCAGAGTAAGTCTGCAGAGCTGTAGTAGAATGACACAAGACGTAGTGAGAGCGACTCCATGCATCTGATTGGCTCTGCTTTCCTTTCTCCCACGGCTGAAACGTAATCACCACCAAGGTGTGTTCTCAGGTTTCGACACTCAGCTAATGTTACAGTCAGACTGGGCTAACGTTACTCTTTGAGGTGACAACAGCAGAAGACGCTCGTAAAGAAAGAGTGGATACCGTACACTGAGAGTGACGGATTTTACTGAGACACAGAGGATCAGATTAAAACAGGTTGCCAAGTATTTAGTACTCCCCTGCTGTGTGTGAATTGTAGACTTTCTAGAACACTGGCTGTGGTGCTGTAGAATGGATTATAGTGCTGCAGTAAATATTGCCTGGTATTTTCCCAGCAATACAATACAACACATAACTGTATGAATGTATACCATGCAATAAAGTACAATACAATATCACTATAGTATACAACCCAGCAGTGAATTAATTTACAATAATGGTCATATTGTTTGTTGATTTACAGTGTGTTTCACTAGATGTTGTAATACAGTGGTGTGTATTTATGTTGTGTTGTTGTTGTTGTTGTGTAGGAGGATAAGAAGGACCCTCAGGGGACAAGCTCTATCTCAGGGTTTGAGGTCTTGCTGCAGAAACAGCTGAAGGGGAAACAGATGCAGAAAGAGATGGCCGAGTTTATACGAGAAAGGTAACAACAATAATCGAATATCATTATCTCAGCTGATTTGTCAACGATCCTGGTCAGACCAATGTTTCACGACTCCTTTTTAATCTTGAGCATTTTCATGTTTGACACGTGTTGCCATGAAAACCATAAAATGGAAAATATCATTTCTTGAAAACTTTTTTTTTTTTTTTTTTGCACCGATGTGTACTTTTCCACTTTGTGCAAAAGAGGAAAAATTACTTGCTATATGTTGCAATTCTGTGGTACTGTAACAAAAATGTTTTCTCCTTCCCTCTTTCAGAATAAAGATAGAAGAAGAATATGCCAAGAACCTCTCCAAGCTGTCACAGATTCCCCTTGCAGGACAGGAGGAAGGGTGAGTGAGCAGTGGCATCACTTCCTGTGGTGGTTCCTTAAAGAGGAACCTACATGTACACTGAGTATACAAAACAATAAGAACACCTGTTTTTTTCCATGATATAAACTCACCAGGTAAATGTTATGATCCCTTATTGATGTCACTTGTGAAAACCACTTCAATCAGTGTAGATGAAGGGGAGGAGACAGGTTCAATAATGCTTTTTAAGCCTTGAGACAATTGAGACATGAATTGTGTATGGACTCCATTCAGAGGGTGAATGGGAAAGACAAAATATCTAAGTGCCTTTGAACAGGGTATGTTAGTAGGTGTGAGGCTCACTGGTTTGGTTCAAGAACTGCACCGCTGCTGGGTTTTTCCAAGTTTCCCGTGTGTATCAAAAATGGTCCACCACCCAAAGGAGTCCTTGCCCTGACTGATTGAGGCTGTTCTGAGTGCAAAAGGGGGGTGCAACTCAATGTTAGGAAGGTGTTCTTAATGTTTGGTATACTCAGTGTATGAGTCACAGCTGGAATGGCTGGCGTCTCACTCACACACTGTGTGCTCACTGACGCTTAGGAAGATATGGCACAATACAAGAAAATCGCTCCACGTCAACATTTTGAACGATTCCATGTCAAAGGTTATTTCACAGATTATGCACATTCTTTTCCAACTCCTAGCCAACTCCTGTAGCTCTGAAATGATTTGATGATTGTACATTTTAGTCAAAGATTGAGACTTTCTGATGATAAAACAATCATATAGCTAGGAGCAGGAACACTGTGTTTGTTGGACTGGACAGCAGGGTACTGTGGTTCCTCTCCCATTAGGGTGGTATTGAACCATATCAGGCCAGACTCATTGGTGAGACTGCATGGAGGCCCAGCAAGTCAGTAGAATCAGTGAAACAGGAAGTATGGTCGTCCTGTAAATCACTACAACTTCCTTTTGATCAGACTGAGCCTTTAAACCATTACATACAGTGCCTTCGGAAAGTATTCAGACCCCTTGACTCCACATTTTGTTACGTTACAGCCTTAATCTAGTATTGATTACATTTTTTTTAAGTCCTCAGCAATTTACACAAAATGCCCCATAGTGACAAAGTGAAAACAGATTTTTAGACACCGATCTAGGAAAGGGTACCAAAACATTTCTGCAGCATTGAAGGTCCCCAAGAACACAATGGCCTCTGTCATTCTTAAATGGAAGAAGTTTGGAACCACCAAGACTCTTTCTAGAGCTGTCCGCCCGGCTACCTGAGCAATCGGGGGAGAAGGGCCTTGGTCAGGGAGGTGACCAAGAACCTGATGGTCACTCTGACACAGCTCTAGAGTTCCTCTGTGAAGATGGGAGAACCTTCCAGAAGGACAACCATTACTGCAGCACTCCACCAATCAGGCCTTATGGTAGAGTGGCCAAGGCTAGGCTGAGGGGGAATGGCCGGCTGTATGGTGAGGGTCCTGGGCTAGGCTGAGGGGGAATGGCCAGCTGTATGGTGAGGGTCCTGGGCTAGGCTGAGGGGGAATGGCCGGCTGTATGGTGAGGGTCTTGGGCTAGGCTGAGGGGGAATGGCAGGCTGTATGGTGAGGGTCCTGGGCTAGGCTGAGGGGAATGGCAGGCTGTATGGTGAGGGTCCTGGGCTAGGCTGAGGGGGAATGGCCGGCTGTATGGTGAGGGTCCTAGGCTGAGGGGGAATGGCCGGCTGTATGGTGAGGGTCCTGGGCTAGGCTGAGGGGGAATGGCCGGCTGTATGGCGAGGGTCCTGGGCTAGGCTGGGGGAATGGCCGGCTGTATGGCGAGGGTCCTGGGCTAGGCTGAGGGGGAATGGCAGGCTGTATGGTGAGGGTCCTGGGCTAGGCTGAGGGGGAATGGCAGGCTGTATGGCGAGGGTCCTGGGCTAGGCTGAGAGGGAGGGAAGGCTGTAAAAGAACGTCTGCATACCACATTTACGACACAGACATAATGAGTCTGGCCACTCTGCCAGACTGAAATACAGTACATGTGCTCTAAACACACACTGTGTTATGAGACTGCCCTGTGCCAGATACTTGTACCAGATATGGCTCTTTATGGCTCTAAGAGGGGGTGAGAATGGAGGCAGAGGAGAGAGATGCTGCACCAGTTTATGAGGGGCTTGATGTACTGATGTTTATGATACTGCCCTACGGTCAACACTGAAACATAGATGGTATGGCACTCTCCTGCATGAGACATATGATGCTGGACTACTAAAACCCCTTCTCTGCGTTTTATACAACTCTGTACGAGTTGGCCTCTCTCCACTACTGTACTGCACCAGTGTTATTGTGATAGAATGGCAGGGTGGGGTGGAATTGTTTCATATAGATTCTAGAATCTAGACGATGCCAGTGAGTTCCGTCCGCTCACGCCCACCACATCCAGAGAGAGCAACACAATACTGTTATTATCTCCTCTCCCTCTACCCTGCTCTGTTGTCAGCCTGGCTTCCTGGACAATCACTGTGTTGTTGCTATGCTCCTGCCCTGCCTGCGTCCGAGCCCAGAAATGCTGCCTGTTTATTCCTGAATTTACCATTTGTCTGGCCGTAACACAGCCCGAGAGCATGTGACTAGCTTGTATCACTAGATTCGCTACCAATCATGTGCTGTATTTACAGTGGGCTAGAAAGGAGTGGACACTGGTCCATTTGTTTGACTCAACTGTTGTTGGCCAATGCTCCCTGGGGTATGAACACTTTTTAAGCAGCTGTCTTAAGGATATGAGTATGAGGAACCAACTGTGAATGCGTTGTGGATCGGTGCCATTGTGTACTTTTTAGTAGCCTATAAGACTTTATATCCTACCAGTATAGAAACCTTCTCGGCCAGGCCTCCCTTGCAAAACACAGTATTAATCTCAGTGGAACTTCTTGATCAGATAAAAGTAAAAATACCTTTTTTAGCTATTTGTATCTGTTCTTATCCATCTTCTATCTTCTATTTCTTCTCCGATGGCTCTGAAAGTGGCTGAAATATAGTATATTAAAGTGCAGTTGGCAGAGCAGAGAGCAGCACCCCGACGCTGTAGGAATGTAGCCTGCCTTCCATTCAGAGCGGTGCTTTGATGTGACCTGGTGAAGAGGCTAAAGAGCCTCAGCCCCTCTCCTCTCCTCTCCTGCTCCAGACCCAGAAATGCCTCATGGCTGTATGGGCCTGCTGCTGGCTCACTGTATGGCAACTTGGATAAATATTCTGCTAATATTTGGAATGGAGGACTCAAGATTTATGTTCAGAGGACAAGAGGTTCTAGCCTGGTGTCTGGTGTCTCTTTTTAACAACGTCTAGTACCCTCTGCTATGATCAGTGTTAATTTTATTTAAATTAACTAGACAAGTCAGTTAAGAACAGATTTTTATTTACAATGACAGCCTACCGGGAAACAGTGGGTTAACTGCCTTGTTCAGGGGTAGAACGACAGATTTTTACCTTGTCAGCTCGGGGATTCGATCTCGCAACCTTTCGGTTACTGGCCCCAAGACTTATTATACATTTTCCCACACTGCATTATGTTACAGAGATTAAAGTGTTGCAGAATGTTGCAGAATGAAGAAGCCGTGAAAGGGTTTAGCTGTGTCTCATATCCTCAGTCTATACATCCTAACCAGCCAGTTAACTTGCAGAGGACCAAACACGACTGTGAGATGGGCTGCCTGCTGGGTTATATGCAGCCTATGAACTTTTAAACTGAACCTTCAGTTGAACCTCATCGCTCTCTCTGTTTGGCGGGATCCACCCTGACACTTCTCATCTTTTCATTCCCTCGCCCTCTTTCATGATCTCTCTTACTCCTCCTTTTCTGCTCTCTCTCTCTCTCTTTCGCTCTCTTTCTCGCTCGCTCGCTCTCACTTTCTCTCTCTCGCTCTGTAAAGCCTGTGTGGTCTTAACTCTTGATGTGAGTGGTACTTACCTCCTACAGGATGTGGTCCTCTCACCCCTACACTTCTTTGTACTATTACCCAACCCCCCGCAAACGCTGTCTCCTAGTACTACGTAGTGTCATACAGTGATAGTGTGGTTTCTCAGTGGTCTGACTGGTGTGTTATCTCTCTCCTCAGTACTCTAGGGGAAGCCTGGGCGCAGCTGAAGAAGAGTTTGGCTGAAGAGGCTGAGGTTCACCTCAAGTTCTCCTCTAAGGTACTGTATTACAGTGGACCGCATTCTTTACACAAAGAAACCACTTCACATTTTGGGAATTATTTTCCACGTGACTTCAATTCACAGTACAGTCTATTTAACATTGTGTCCCATGGTTTTGTAACACTTAATTGAGGCCTATTTACTCTCTGGCCCCTTGCTGCGAAATACACATGTATGATTGGTTTGTCTTGGGAGCGCGGGGGTGGGGGGGGGGGGGTATTGTGTGTGTGTGTGTGTGAGAGAAAGAGAGGTTCCAGCCAGGAGCCCAGCTGGACTGAGTGGAGGAAACAACGTCAGTGTTTCAATTCTCTGGAGACAGACAGGCACACACAGATGTGCTGTATTTAGTACAGCTTGAGGTTTAGGGGGGAGTATGAGAGATGGAAGCAAAGAGTGAAAGAATGAGCAGAGAGTATTATCTAGGAAAGGTGGGGGATAGAAAATGAGCAGATTTGAAAACATTCTTCATGCACCTCTATCTCTTCAATAGCTATTTATTATCCTTAAATCTGTGTCCTATTCAATCAGGTTTTTGCAGTAATTTAATAATGTTTCCTCTTGCATTGTGCTTTTCGTAATTTACTGATTTGCTCATATAATTTCTATAAACTGTTTATGGGTAGGAAGGAGTCTGTCTCCCAACCGTAAATAATCTCCTGGTCCTAAGCAGACACTCTTCAGGAGAATCAAAGCAGCTCACAAATCAAACTCTACATTGACCTACTTTTATATTTTAGAGAGACACATTTGTGACTGTAAATCATTGACAGCTCTGTCAGATAAGCAGGTTTTATGGGTAAAAGGGGCTTTTGTAAATAGCTGTCCCTTAGCCACTAAGGATATGAGATACAGGCGTAGACAAAAACAACACAACTGTCAACACAATATATCATTATTATAGGAGAGGCCATGGGCCAGCTGTTTTTACTAACCACATGACTTAAACAGGGGGAAAAAAACAGGTAATATTATAGGCCTTCCTAACAGTTGTCTCCAATGAGGTCTGCATTTTATTGTTTTTGAACTCGTTCAGCTCCAGAGCGAGGTGGAGAAGCCTCTGTTGACTTTCAGAGATAACTTTAAGAAGGACATGAAGCGGTTCGACCATCACGTGGCAGAACTACGGAAACATCTGGTCGGACGGCACACAGCCGTGGAGAAGGTACGCATCCTGACATAACAAGACGCAACAAACGCATACACACGCAGGCACACACACACAAACACACAAAAATCTATGTTTACATTTTTGTTATTTAGCAGACGGTCTTATGCAGAGCTACTTACATTAGTTATACAAAAGTTGATGCAATAATAACCGTCCTTGCACTTTGCAGCTGTAGAATTTCAGGAATCTTCTCACATGAGATTAAAATTCCACAACTTGTCCCTAAGTAGAGGACCGTTTCCTGTCAACACACACAACCTCTTTGTGCTTCTATAAATAATGATTGGACCAATCCCATCACCTACCATAGACTTGTCAACCCCTCGCCATCAGCCATTTAGACATTCATAATGCATGGCTAATAGCAGTTAGTAGTAGCCTACTGCAGGGTAGGCAACCCTGTCCCTGGAGTGCTGCAGGTACTGCAAGATTTTGTTCCAAGAAGGCAATGAGGTCCAACTGAGCTAAATTCAACACACCTGGTCTTCCAGGTTGGTTAAATCAAAAACATGAAGTGCCTGCAGACCTCCAGAACCAGGGTTCCCTACACCTGGCCTACTGAAATACCCTCCGGTATGTCCCCATTGGCTTTCTTAACATCTTATAACAAAGTTATGACAACCTTTTATAACATCTGAATGCATCTCTAGGCCCGTAAAGCTCTAGCGGACAGACAGAAGGACCTGGAGGTGAAGAGTCAGCAGCTATAAGCGTTCATAACAGCTTTTATAACATCTTAATATATCGCTCTAGGCCCGTAAGGCTCTAGCGGACAGACAGAAGGACCTGGAGGTGAAAACTCAGCAGATGGAGATCAAACTAAGCAACAAGATCGAGGAGGACATCAAGAAGGCCCGGCGGAAGTCCACACAAGCAGGTCAGAGTCCGGGTCAAACCAGAGGTCGTGGGGTTAGCCAGTGGGGTCAAAGACTCGCATGTTTGTTATAACTGATAGGGGTGTCATTAATTACGTCCCCATCTGAGTGTCTGAGTATTTTATCTGCACAGATTACAGGTTCTTATAGTACAAATCTGACCAAGTGAGACTAAGATGTAGCTAGCTAACACCTAACTTTAAACAAGAAAGTTGTTTATGACTTGCTAAACAGACACTCTAAACTATATACAAACAGTCGTCATGACTGTGCTGTCAGTGTTATTTCCAATGGCATGTTGCCGTGGAGACAGAGTACACATGCAGACTAGCATATATAGCAATAAACCAGAGGAAAAGGAACGTTCCTGTAAGAACGCTCTTGAAGCTGGCAATGAAACGGAAAGGTGTCTTGAGGCTTAATCTCATTCCTCTCAAGTGCCTCCTTTTTGACGATCAGATGGAGATGGCACTGCAAACCATGTGGTTTAATCTATCTGTACAGTAGACATTTAACTGTGTATGAGTCACCGGTTTATCAGCAGTTTCACTGAGACTGGGGGAGTCTGTGGAACGACATGGAGAACAGCAACACAGTGTAGTGCATCTCTAGGCCTGTAGACAGGCTTGGGTGTGGTGGGTTATCTCTCTCCATGCTTCCCTCTGGAGGCTAACCTACTGGCAGTGAGTGAGAGAGCGAGGGAGGGCGGGAGGGAGAATGCTGTAGACAAAATGTAGTTTTAAGGTTAGAGATTTGGAAAAGTAACTGTTGAGAATAAACAGATGACCTCATCCGGAGAGTGACATCATGGCTGGACCATACACTCACATCATGGCTGGACCATACAGTCACATCATGGCTGGACCATACACTCACATCATGGCTGGACCATACACTCACATCATGGCTGGACCATACACTCACATCATGGCTGGACCATACACTAACATCATGGCTGGACCATACACTCACATCATGGCTGGACCATACACTCACATCATGGCTGGACCATACACTCACATCATGGCTGGACCATACATGGCTCACATCATCATGGCTGGACCATACACTCACATCATGGCTGGACCATACACTCACATCATGGCTGGACCATACACTCACATCATGGCTGGACCATACACTCACATCATGGCTGGACCATACACTCACATCATGGCTGGACCATACACTAACATCATGGCTGGACCATACACTCACATCATGGCTGGACCATACACTCACATCATGGCTGGACCATACACTAACATCATGGCTGGACCATACACTAACATCATGGCTGGACCATACACTCACATCATGGCTGGACCATACACTCACATCATGGCTGGACCATACACTCACATCATGGCTGGACCATACACTAACATCATGGCTGGACCATACACTCACATCATGGCTGGACCATACACTCACATCATGGCTGGACCATACACTAACATCATGGCTGGACCATACACTCACATCATGGCTGGACCATACACTCACATCATGGCTGGACCATACACTAACATCATGGCTGGACCATACACTAACATCATGGCTGGACCATACACTAACATCATGGCTGGACCATACACTCACATCATGGCTGGACCATACACTCACATCATGGCTGGACCATACACTAACATCATGGCTGGACCATACACTCACATCATGGCTGGACCATACACTAACATCATGGCTGGACCATACACTAACATCATGGCTGGACCATACACTCACATCATGGCTGGACCATACACTCACATCATGGCTGGACCATACACTAACATCATGGCTGGACCATACACTCACATCATGGCTGGACCATACACTAACATCATGGCTGGACCATACACTCACATCATGGCTGGACCATACACTCACATCATGGCTGGACCATACAGTCACATCATGGCTGGACCATACACTCACATCATGGCTGGACCATACACTAACATCATGGCTGGACCATACACTCACATCATGGCTGGACCATACACTAACATCATGGCTGGACCATACACTCACATCATGGCTGGACCATACACTAACATCATGGCTGGACCATACACTAACATCATGGCTGGACCATACACTCACATCATGGCTGGACCATACACTCACATCATGGCTGGACCATACACTCACATCATGGCTGGACCATACACACATCATGGCTGGACATCATGGCTGGACCATACACTCACATCATGGCTGGACCATACACTAACATCATGGCTGGACCATACACTCACATCATGGCTGGACCATACACTAACATCATGGCTGGACCATACACTCACATCATGGCTGGACCATACACTCACATCATGGCTGGACCATACACTAACATCATGGCTGGACCATACACTCACATCATGGCTGGACCATACACTCACATCATGGCTGGACCATACACTAACATCATGGCTGGACCATACACTAACATCATGGCTGGACCATACACTAACATCATGGCTGGACCATACACTCACATCATGGCTGGACCATACACTCACATCATGGCTGGACCATACACTCACATCATGGCTGGACCATACACTAACATCATGGCTGGACCATACACTAACATCATGGCTGGACCATACACTCACATCATGGCTGGACCATACACTCACATCATGGCTGGACCATACACTCACATCATGGCTGGACCATACACTAACATCATGGCTGGACCATACACTAACATCATGGCTGGACCATACACTAACATCATGGCTGGACCATACACTAACATCATGGCTGGACCATACACTCACATCATGGCTGGACCATACACTCACATCATGGCTGGACCATACACTAACATCATGGCTGGACCATACACTAACATCATGGCTGGACCATACACTCACATCATGGCTGGACCATACACTAACATCATGGCTGGACCATACACTCACATCATGGCTGGACCATACACTAACATCATGGCTGGACCATACACTCACATCATGGCTGGACCATACACTCACATCATGGCTGGACCATACACTAACATCATGGCTGGACCATACACTCACATCATGGCTGGACCATACACTCACATCATGGCTGGACCATACACTCACATCATGGCTGGACCATACACTCACATCATGGCTGGACCATACACTAACATCATGGCTGGACCATACACTAACATCATGGCTGGACCATACACTCACATCATGGCTGGACCATACACTAACATCATGGCTGGACCATACACTCACATCATGGCTGGACCATACACTAACATCATGGCTGGACCATACACTAACATCATGGCTGGACCATACACTAACATCATGGCTGGACCATACACTAACATCATGGCTGGACCATACACTAACATCATGGCTGGACCATACACTAACATCATGGCTGGACCATATGGCTGGACTCACATCATGGCTGGACCATACACACATCAACATCATGGCTGGACCATACACTAACATCATGGCTGGACCATACACTAACATCATGGCTGGACCATACACTCACATCATGGCTGGACCATACACTCACATCATGGCTGGACCATACACTAACATCATGGCTGGACCATACACTAACATCATGGCTGGACCATACACTAACATCATGGCTGGACCATACACTCACATCATGGCTGGACCATATCACTGGACCATACAACATCATGGCTGGACCATACACTAACATCATGGCTGGACCATACACTAACATCATGGCTGGACCATACACTCACATCATGGCTGGACCATACACTAACATCATGGCTGGACCATACACTCACATCATGGCTGGACCATACACTCACATCATGGCTGGACCATACACTCACATCATGGCTGGACCATACACTCACATCATGGCTGGACCATACACTCACATCATGGCTGGACCATACACTCACATCATGGCTGGACCATACACTCACATCATGGCTCGCCAGATACTCACAGTGAGGGGTGGATGAACACACACACACACACACACACACTCGCACAAACTTGCTAACACATGCACACACACACGCACTCACACACCACACACACTCACACCTCCTCTTTGCTTGCGTAGTCTGTGTGAAAAGCAGCAGCAGTTGTTTGTGACGATGGTGATGGTGGTGTGTGTGCCAGCTATGACAGTCGAGAGAGAGAGAGAGAGAGAGAGGCGCGCTACATTCTCAGTCCTAATAAAAAACAAACACTATATGATACTCAAATCGCATATAGATCCATTTATAGCAGGTTGTTCTGCAACGTGAGCCTTGGTTATCGTTTTTTTTTTTTGTCCGCGCTAAGGTTGAAGGAGAAGACTTTCTTCTGTAAGTTAGTATTTAGACTGGGGCTCTCCCGGCTGGAGAAGTTATTGAGAATGCATCATAAACCCAGACGAGAGAAAGGTGCCAGCCAGTGTCCAAAGTATAGATGGGTTTGTCTTAACATCCTTTGTGTCTCTACCAGGAGATGACCTGATGCGCTGTGTCGACCTTTACAACCAGTCCCAGTCCAAATGGTTTGAGGAGATGGTGACCACAAGCTTGGTAAGACTGTCGTTCATATTGTCCTTTGTATTTCCTCCTTTTATTAAAAGTGACTCGGGGTGTAAACTCATTGCTTTGGTAGCTTGGGTGCTGGTCTGTTTCTACTCCAGCCATCTTCAAAAACAGTGAGGCGTTGGTTTTAACGACAGAAAGGAGGAATCATGTCGTCTAAAACCCCGTTCCCTTCAATCCATTCTGTCCATCAGGAGTTGGAGAGGCTGGAGGTAGAGAGGGTGGAGATGATACGACAGCATCTGTGTCAGTACACCACCTTGCGGCATGAGACGGACATGTTTAACCAGAGTGTAAGTCAAGCACCACCTCGTAGTACCTCTAGAGGGCACTAAATGCCTTGTTTCCCCCCCAAACACACAGGGTATTGATTGTTTTTTCCACCTGTCCCTGCAGACGATGGAGCCAGTGGATCAGCTGTTACAGAGTGTGGACCCAGCTAAAGACCGAGAGCTCTGGGTCCAGGAGCACAAGACAGGAGACATCAGGCCTGTGGACATTGAGATATAACACACACATGTGGATCCACAAGCCTAAATCTTTACTAGGGCTTCAAGACCTTAGCCCACCTTACTAAAGTCAACTTTGTGATATTATGGACATCCTGAGAAATGAGAATAGGTCATTAGAGAGAGGTTTAATGGTATGATTCAAAATGTCAACTCATTCTACTAAAGAGAAGTGATTCTGAAAGTGAATGACAGCAGTGTACCACCAGACAGTATTCTTGATGCCCTTGAGTATTCTATATGTATGGTAGACAGACAGTGTTCATTATGCCCTAGACCTTGAGGACTACTATAGGGAAGACAGGTGTGTGTGTATATGGACCAAACTCAAGTGGGGGGAATGTATTACCAACATAAACAAATGGAATGGCTATTTTGACCTGTACATAATCTATGGTCTACAGTACAAGCCTGTGGGACTGAGGCTGTGTGGGCTTTATCCCCTTCCTTAAAATAACCCCAAACAAATTCTGTAAATTGTTGGCCAACTGAAATACTGACGCAAAGGTTAATTATGAAATTTAACAGCTACTGCTGCTTTTGTCTAATAACCGTCCATCAAATGCATTCCAATTTATAGATGATATTTTATCTGCGCCACTACATTGAAACTATAAAGTGAGGTGAACAGAAGATTTTTAAGGTGAATATTGATTCCGCAAACCTATATGAAATGGGTCGTTTGGAAGAGGGATTGACACACATGTAACAATCTACAAGGTTTTGTGATGTTTTCCTTACTGTTGAATTGATCAACATTTGAATTATAGTCTGTAAGGGGGCAGTACAACTGGGATGCTGTTACAAGGGAATGTGCTTTAGCTTTTTGTAAATACAAGATGAACATAATGGGGTGTAGAAGTAAAACATCTAGAGAATGAAGGATGTAAAATAGTGTGAAATAGTGGAATCGGCAGCAAAACAGATGAGCGAGATATATATATATATATATACACATTACACAGGAGTGATAGTACAAATAATATATTAAACTGATATTACACAACGATTATTTTTCTACTAAATGAAACGACGACAACGTTGTTTCAGAGACAAGCAAACTGGATATAGATCCCCAACTGAAGATGAAATGGTTACAGTATATCACGATCCCGTTTCTCTCCCGTAAGTATTACGTACATGTTACTACTGTTCCATGCAGACGCATACATGTTGTACAGACTTTTCCATTATTGTTTGTTTGGTGCAACAAGAACCGTGAATATTCCAAGGATTCTGAATATGGACATAACTTCTGAATGTTTGGCATTTTAATGTTTCTGCATTGATATGATAAATATATAGATGTAACATAAGATGTATATCTATCTCTGGTAGTTCCTTTCTACTGTTTTTTTATTTTACAATATAACCAGGTGATTTTTGTAGGTGTTTTGTGTTTCTGGCAAATTATTTTGAGGGTAGAAGAAGACATTTCAGGGATGAATAAAAAGGGTTTATTTCTTAAAACATTTTCACATTCAACAATAAAATGCTTTGGACAAGTAATGTAAAAATGCTTTGGACAAGTAATGTAAAAATGCTTTGGACAAGTAATGTAAAAATGCTTTGGACAAGTAATGTAAAAATGCTTTGGCAGCGATGTATATGTCTGCACATTATAATAATGGTCAACTTTGATATTCCATCTTCGTCAAATCTTACGTCCGAAATTCTAGGAACAGTTTATTTGGATAGTCCATCTGTAGATGCTCTACAGACAGTCGTACTATCAACAAACAATCTGTTGATAAGAAATGTCTTGCTAAGGTTACGGTTAGGTTTAGAATAAGGGTTAAGGTTAGTTAGATGGTTTGTTGAAATGTTACTGATTTAGTCTGGGGCATCTACAGATGGACTATCCAAATAAAGTGTTACTGAAATTCTTACTCGACATGCAAGCGTGTATAACCTCAGATGCCAGTGGAAGACATGCGATACAAATGCAGATTTCAGGTAAGGATATTGCCCCCTAGTTGCAAAAGGTCATGCACATCACTGCTATATAACTTTACTTGATCAAACTCTTTGGATGAGCAAGTAGAATGAGAGTCAAACGTGAACAAACTTTCTTGTGACTTCTCTATGTCGGTCTTTAAACTGTCTATCAAGGTCTTTATAACCAAGCATCAAATTATTATTTATTTTTTACAGAACATTTGATCTGGAGAATATAAACGTGATGAAGTTAAGAAGTGGTTTTCGTTATCATCAGTATTATGAACTGAATCACAAATACCTAGGATGGATTAAATCATACAAAGGAAATCAACTGGACAACAATCTCATTAGCATTGTTGATATACAGTTGAAGTCGGAAGTTTACATACACTTAGGTTGGAGTCATTAAAACTTGTTTTTCAACCACTCCACAAATTTCTTGTTACAAACTATAGTTTTGTCAAGTCAGTTAGGACATCTACTTTGTGCATGACACAAGTCATTTTTCCAACAATTGTTTACAGACAGATTATTTCACTTTTATAATTCACTGTATCACAATTCCAGTGGGTCAGAAGTTTACATACACTAAGTTGACTGCATTTAAACAGCTAAAGCCATGACGGAAAATGATGTCATGGCTTTAGAAGTTTCTGATAGGCTAATTAACATTTTAGTGAAATGGAGGTGTACCTGTGGATGTATTTCAAGGCCTACCTTCAAACTCTGCCTCTTTGCTTGACATGGGAAAATCAAAAGAAATCAGTCAAGACCTCAGACATTTTTCTTTGTAGACCTCCACAAGACTGGTTCATCCTTGGGAGCAATTTCCAAATGCCTGAAGATACCACGTTCATCTGTACAAACAATAGTACGCAAGTATAAACACCATGGGACCATGCAGCCGTCATACCGCTTAGGAAGGAGAAGCATTCTGTCTCCTAGAGATGAACATACTTTGGTGCGAAAAGAGCAAATCAATCCCAGAACAACAGCGAAGTACCTTGTGAAGATGCTGGAGGAAACCGGTACAAAAGTATCTATATCCACAGTAAAACGAGTCCTATATCGACATAACCTGAAAGGCCATTCAGCAAGGAAGAAGCCACTGCTCCAAAACTGCCATTAAAAAAAGCCAGGCTATGGTTTGCAACTGCACATGGAGACAAAGATTGTATTTTTTTGGAGAAATGTCCTCTGGTCTGATGAAACAAAAATAGAACTGTTTGGCCATAATGACCATTGTTATGTTTTGAGGAAAAAGGGGAACGCTTGCAAGCCGAAGAACACCATCCAAACCGTGAAGCACTAGGGTGGCAGCATCATGTTGTGGGGTTGCTTTGCTCCAGGAGGGACTGGGGCACTTCACAAAATAGATGGCATCATGAGGTAGGAAAATTATGTGGATATATTGAAGCAACATCTCAAGACATCAGTCAGGAAGTTAAAACTTGGTTGCAAATTGGTCTTCCAAATGGCAATGACCCCAAACATACTTCCAAAGTTGTGGCAAAATGGCTTAAGGATAACAAAGTCAAGGTATTGGACTGGCCATCACAAAGCTCTGACCTCAATCCTAAAGAAAATATGTGGGCAGAACTGAAAAGGTGTGTGCGAGCAAGGAGGCCTACAAACCTGACTCCGTTACTCCAGCTCTGTCAGGAGGAATGGGCCAAATTTCACCCAACTTATTATGGGAAGCTTCTGGAAGGCTACCCGAAACGTTTGACCCAAGTTAAACAATTGAAAGGCAATGCTACCAAATAGTAATGGAGTGTATGCCAACTTCTGACCCACTGGGAATGTGATGAAAGAAATGAAAGCTGAAATAAATATTTCTCTCTGCTATTATTCTGACATTTCACATTCTTAAAATAAAGGGGTGATCCTAACTAACCTAAAACAGATTATTTTTTACTAGGATTATTAAATGTTAGGAATTGTGAAAAACAGTTTTTAAATGTATTTGGCTAAGGTGTATGTAAACTTCTGACATCAACTGTATGTATTGTATTCCACAAAATCCAGAAAAAAATATTGCTTTGAAATGTCTGACACTGCATGTATGCAGGGAAATTGGTTTGGATTTAAAAGTAAAAACATACAAACGTAGGATCTTAATTTGAGAATTGTCCTGCACAGCAGGAAACACAAACTTGTAGTTCTTGAATTTTAAAAAGTCTTCTAAAGTTTAGTTTCCACTTTTAAATGTCAGACTTAATTTGCCCAAATGAAAAATGTATCAACCCCTTGAAAAATGTCCATGAATTATAATGCACGTTTCCTGCTGCAGCAAACTGTCTCAAATTAAGATCCTACATATGTAAGACAGTACATGTTTCTTTGCTCTGGAATGTTTGGTACATCCAACTGACTCCCTCCCTAGGTGCTAGTCTATCATGAGTTTCTTCAGGGAGTTGAGATAAGCTGGGATGAGGGAGCTGACCGAGTCATTGTCGTCGTTGATGATCTTCTCACTTCTACCCTCTGACCCCACGGAACTGGGTGACCTCACGATCCCCCCGGGGTACGGAGTGCTGTAACCCTGGAAACATGCAAGAGGACGAAACATCAGATCAGCGTTAAGATTACTTACTTGACTAACAACAACTCAACATAATACATAGAATTCCTTTAAATTTAAAGCACAGATGTGACCCACAGTTTCAGTACAGACAACATTAATGATGATTTGACTATCTTCAATTCAAGTTAATGCGGTAAGGTTGTAGGACTTACAGACGAGTATCCCTTGCTGAAGCTACCGCGGTTCTTGGTCCTGATCTTGGTGAGGGCTGACTCAGCGATGTCTGCCCTTTCTTCAGCATCATCCAACTCATGTACAGTCTTCCTGTACTTAGCGAGGTTCATGTTGGCCTGCTCCTCCTGTAGGAAAGGTGCAAGTCATGTTGTAAAGACAACGGAATGACAGAGACTGAGAGAAAACGAGAGGATGGGAAAAGGGAGAAGGAGCAAGAGAAACGGATGGACAGACAGACAAACAGACAGACAAGCCTTACCGTCTCCTCTACTTGTCTCTTGTAGGCCTTCATCTTGTTCTGGAGTCTCTCCACAAGTTCCTGCATGCGGTGTTGGTTCTTCTGGTCCTCCTCGGACTGGAAGAGTAGCTCCTTCAGACGACGCTCGTTCTTACGCAGCGTCTTCACCGTCTCAGCGTGACGCTTCTGCTCCGAGTCCAGCTCCAACTCCAGCTCCTTTACCTAGAGCCAGACACATGGTCAGTCTAGAAAAATATACATTTTGATGCCCATCTTTCCCTGTAAACCTGAAACACTGGGCAATGCGACAGAAACAACCATTTCAACGTTTAGGACCAGTGTTTGAGCATATGTGAGTGTGTGTGCGTTTACCTTGCCCTCCAGTTTCTGGATGATCTTCTTGCCTCCTTTGAGGGCCATCTGCTCAGCCTCGTCCAGCCTGGTGCCCATGTCCTTTAACTGGGCCTCCAGACCCTTCTTCACCCGCTCCATGTGCAGGGTGTGGTCCTGCTCTAACCTCAGTTCCTCTGACACACGTGCTCCCTGGAGAGAAGGGACATCAATTTCTATTCCACTGGTTCTCAAAGACAGGCATACATACAGTACATTTGTATTGTATTGATACTTTGAGAAATACATTTTTATTTTAAAAAATACATTTATAAATAATGTTCTATTGACAAGTCAATTAAAACCAATGATCCTAATGATCAAAAATCCGGTATTGTCCTACCTCACAGTTGGCCTTCTTGATCTTGTCATTGGCTCCTCTCAGTTCGTTCTGCAGCTCCTCATGCTCCTGCTGCAGTGCCTGTAAATCCACATCCAGTTTTCTCCTACCACTCAGCGCTGACTGGAACTACAGCAGGAAACAAAACCACCATGAACTTGACAACATGAGGTTAGCATGGGAGAGGATTGATTCATGTACCGGCTGAAGTTCTGTTGTTCATTGTTTATTCAGTGAGAAACTGAGCTCTTTTAGCCTAATTTCCATAATGTAACTAAGCCAGTTTAATTTGATTTATTATTGATAAAACACTGAACAGAAGGTGTTGCAATCTGTACTCTACCTGGTTGTTGAGGTCGTTGTACCTCTCGTTGGTCTCTGTGAGCTCAATCTCTAAGGTTTTGCGTTGTCTGTCAGCATTCTCCAGCGCACCACGTGTCTCCTCTCCCTCGCTCACCAGCAGGAGGCAGCGTCGCTCCAACACGGTCTGCTCCTCCCTCCGCTCCTCCTGCCCACGCACCTCCTCCTCCAATTGGCCCTGCAGTTCCTAAGAAAGAAAAGGAGAGAAGAGGTCAATCCACTAATAAATCAATCACATTCTGTATGCAGCTCCTTTCAGAGGGTGGGAAGAGGAGAGAAAAGGAGGTAGAGAGAGAGAGAGAGGGAAACGCTGAAGAAAGAGTCGGGCAAGCAGAGGAGACTGAGTAAAGGAAGGAGCAAGGGAAGAAAGGGGATGAGGAGGACGAGAGCGCAAAAGAGAGAGGGAGAGAAGCGATGGAGGTGTAGAATCTCACCTTGATCTGCTGCTGCATCTTCTTTGTGTTCTTGGTGAGCTCTATGTTGTTCTTGGTGAACAGGTCCACCTGTAGTTCCAGCTCATTTAGGTCAGACTCCAGCTTCTTCTTCACCCTCAACCCCTCACCACGACCTTTGACCTCCACATCCAGACTGGCCTGAAGGGACTCCAGCGCCCTCTGGTGGCTCTTCCTGGAAGGGGAGGAGAGAGAAGGGGGTTATCAATAGAGCAATCAACTGAAGAAGCAGGGCCGGATTACGGAACGGGTAGGGGGGATTGCCCCCTGGAGGTTGGGGCCTCGCTAGATAGCATATGAACATGCCATATGCAATGGCAAAATGTGTAGAATAACATTATAAAACTTTATATTTTTCTCTCTTCCCAATGGAAAAATATGTTGCAATGCAGGAAGTTAGCCATTTCCCCCAAAAGCTAAAACAATTCCTTAAAATAAATCCCTTTCAGTTGAAAAGAAAGACAAAGGGCAGAGGGGAAAAACAAATTTTTCTTAAATGAAAATGCAGCTCTATGGACAGTGGGTACCTTACCTTGCTGCCTCAAACTCCTCCTCTTTCTCCTGGAGTCTCCTCTCCATGTCTCCTTTAGCCTGGGACAGTTCCAGATGCAGACGCAGCACCTTGGTCTCCTCAGCCTGGAGAGGGGGAGGGGGGAGCAAGCGGGCGGGTGGGTGAGCGAGGGAAAGAAAAGTAGAGAGAGGTGGGTGAATCAACCATCTATGCCGAGTAGCCAGGGGGCTCCTGTCTAGTAAGATTCCAGTCCCTGGAGGGCCAGGCTGATTATAGGAGCAGATAGCTGATGGTGTAGTGTTATCAGTGGCTGGGATCTGTCTGCTCTCGGCCTGCATGAATGGCCAATACTAATTGAAACATGTTGTCTGGGGGCCTTTTCTCCCCACTCACTGTCAGATCTGCCACATCGCTGCCACACTGTTTCACCTCCACACCTCAGTCTTACATTGTGTATGACGTACGATGAGGAGAATTTAACTCTTATATAAACAGAGATCAAATAATATTGAATGTGACAATGATCTAAGATAACACATTTAAATGCATATTACGTAATAGTTGTGGAATGATTGGTGTAGACTTGTTTTATTCCACCCAATATGGCCACCTCCTACTGTAACCTCCATACCTCTAAGGCAGCTTCAGACTCTTCCAATGAGGCCTGCAGCTCCTCCTTCTCCATCTCTATCTTCTTCTTCGTCTTCTGCAGCTCGTGGACACTCTTGCCTCCATCCGAGAGCTGGTCAGTCAGGTCAACTATCTCCTCTGAGTTAACGACAGAAGAGTTGCACTCAGTCACGCAGAAAACACCTCGAGAGATCATGAGAATGTTTTACCCGAATAAAAGTGTCTAAAACAGAGCCCTGTAGAACACCTAATGGCCTCCATTATTTCAGTAACTGGAAGTTTTCCTTTATACCCTGGGCTTTAAACATGTATCATCTCTCACCCTAAGCTACAAGACTTTTGCAAGCACAGATTGGAATATGTTCCGGGATTCATCCAATACATTGGGATCCCATGCTCTTTCAATGGAAAGCTATGGTTTCTATGCAATTCTAGATTGCAATTCCTATGGCTTCCACTACATGTCAACAGTCTTTGTTCAAGTTTCAGGCTTGATTCTTCCAAAACAAGGAAGAATTTTGAGTTTTGGTAGCAGGAGTCACAGTTGGAAATCAATCTGTGATGCGTGACTCGAACTTGCTAATTTTATTTTTCCATTGAACGTACTTCTTTCTGTATGAAATATTATAGTTTATTTACATTTTAGGGTACCTGAGGATTAAATAGAAATGTAGTTTGGCTTGTTTTAACAAAGTTTAGTGGTATCTTTTTAGATTCCTTTGTCTGCATGTTGAACGAGTGGATGACTGAAATCAATGGCGCCAACTAAACTGACTTTTTGGGATATAAAGAAGGATTCTATCTAAAAAATGATCATGCATGTTGTAGCTGGGACCCTTGGGATTGCAAACAGAGGAAGATTTTCAAAAAGTGATTTATTTAACCTTTTGGGATAGGGGGCAGCATTTTCACTTTTGGATGAATAGCGTTCCCAGAGTGAACTGCCTCCTACTCTGTTCCAGATGCTAATATATGCATATTATTATTAGTATTGGATAGAAAGTTTCTAAAACCATTTGAACGATGTCTGTGAGTATAACAGAACTCATATGACAGGTGAAAACCTGAGAAGAATCCAACCAGGAAGTGGGACATCTGAGGTTTGTAGTTTTTCAAAGCTTGGCCTACCAAATACACATTGAGATATGGATAAAGTTGCACCTCCTACAACTTCCACTAGATGTCAACCATCTTTAGAAACTTGAATGAGGATTCTACTATAATGGAGGGGCTCATGAGACCTCTTTGAGTCAGTGGTCTGGCAGAGTGCCTTGGTTTCATGACACGTGCTCCCGACAGAGTTAACACTCATTCCAGTACTTTTCTGAAGACAAAGGAATTCTCCAGTTGGAACATTATTGATGTTTTATGATAAACACATCCTAAAGATTGATTCCATACATCGTTTGACATGTTTCTAAAGGACTGTAACAGAACATTTCGAGTTTTTGTCTGGAGAAGTGCCTGCCCCTCATGAAGATGGATTACTGGGCTGAATACGCTAACAACAAGTGGCTATTTGGACATAAATATGGAACAAATATGGAATAAATATGGAACAAATCAGTCATTTATTGTCGAACTGGGATTCCTGGGAGTGCCTTCTGATGAAGATCATCAAAGGTAAGTGAATATTTATGGTGTAATTTCTAATTTATGTTGACTCCAAAATGGCAGATATTCCTCTGGCTGTTTTGGGTTCTGAGCGCCGTTCTCAGATGATGCTTTTTCCGTAAAGTTTTTTTTAAAATCTGACACAGCGGTGGCATTAAGGAGAAGTCTATCTTTAATTCTGTGAATAACACTATCTTTTATCAATGTTTATTATTAGTATTTCTGCAAAATCACCGGATGTTTTGGAATCAAAACATTCCTGCACGTAAGGCGCCAATGTAAACTGAGATTTTTGGATAGAAATATGCACATTATCGAACAAAACATACTTGTATTGTGTAACATGATATCCTATGAGTGTCATATGATGAAGATCATCAAAGGTTAGTGATTAATTTTACCTATATTTCTGCTTTTTGTGACTCCTATCTTTGGCTGGAAAAATGGCTGTGTCTTGGCTATGACCTAACATAATCATATGTTGTGCTTTTGCTGTAAAGCATTTTTGAATTCAGACACAATGGGTAGATTAGAAAGATGTGTATCTTTCATCTGCTGTATTGGACTTGAAAGATTGGGTCTTTTTTTCAACGTTTTGTTAAAAATCGCACAAAATTTCAACGTCCTGCTACTCATGCCAGGAATATAATACATGCATATAATTAGTATGTGTGGATAGAAAACACTCTGAAGTTTCGAAAACTAGTTAAATCATGTCTGTGACTATAACAGAACGTGTGTAGCAGGCAAAAGCCCAAGGAAAACTGTTCACCAAAAATACCTAAAGTTGGTTTACAAAAGTAGTTTGAAGTGTTTTGTCTAAGTTTATAGGCAACTTTTTTAATTAAAAAAAATTACGTTGCGTTTTGGAAAGTTGTTTTTTCCTGGATCAGACGGGCTTCATAAATGGACATTTTGGGTATACATGGACGGATTTAATCGAAAAAAAAGACCCGATTGTGATGTTTATGGGACATATAGGAGTGCCAACAAAGAAGCTCGTCAAAGGTAATGAATGTTTTATATTTTATTTCTGCGTTTTGTGTAGCGCCGGCTACGCTAATTATTTTGTTTATGTCCCCTTCAGGTATTTCGGGGTGTTGCATGCTATCAGATAATAGCTTCTCATGCTTTCGCCGACTTGTTGGCTAGATTCACAACGAGTATAGCTTTAATTGAGTACGCTGCATGTGTGTTTTAATGAAAGTTTGAGTTTTATCGAGTACTATTAGCATTTGGCGTTTGCGCATTTGCATTTCCTGTTGGCTTGCTCTAAGAGGTTAATATGTGAAAGTTGCATATTTCAAAAAAATATTTTTTAATTTCACGCGCTGTCTTTTCAGCGGAATGTTGTCGAGGGGTTCCGCTAGCGGAACGCCTGCCCTAGAAAGGTTCATCGCTATTTGTGATTTTATGAAGCCTGTGTTGGTTGAAAAATATGTTGATGTGGGGTGTCGTCCTCAAACAATCGCATGGTATGCTTTCGCTGTAAAGCCTATTGTAAATAGGACAATGCAGTTAGATTAAACATAATTTAAGCTTTTAACCGATATAAGATATGTTCATAAATGTTTAATATTACGATTATTTATTTGAATTGCACGCCCTCCAATTTCACCGGATGTTGTCAACAGGTGTCCCACTGATGGGACGACTAGCCCTAAGTTAATTTATAAAGCTTGGTCGCAAATGGGTCTTCCAAATATACTTCCAAAGTTGTGGCAAAATGGCTTAAGAAAAAGCATGTGAAAAAAACATGTTAAAAAGCGTGTGTGAGCAAGGAGGCCTAGAAACCTGACTCCGTTACACCAGCTCTGCCAAGAGGAATGGGCCACAATTCACCCAACTTATTGTGGGAAGCTTGTGGAAGGCTTCCCAAAACGTTTGCCCCAAGTTAAACAATTCAAAGGCAATGCTACCAAATACTATTAATACTACTATTTTCATTTGATCTATTTATTAATTTTCTTAGTTTTTAACAGCATTGTTAGGAAAGGGCCCGTAACTAAGCATTTCACAATAAAGTCTACACTTGTTATATTTGGCGTATGTGACAAATAAAATTCGATTTGATCCTGGTAGGCCTTGTTCCAGGGCTTTGTACTGTGGTATTTAACCCTCACCCTGGTAGGCCTTGTTCTCTCTGCGTAGGGCATCTCCCTGTTCCAGAGCCTCTTCATGGGCCGTCTTCAGTTTGAAGAGCTCCGTGGCGTGCTGTCTGCTCTCCTTCTGACAACCCTCCACCTCCAGCACCAGCTCCTCACACTTCTGCCTCCAGTCGCCCAGCTGCTTTTCCAAGATGCGCTGTTTCTTATCCAGCGCCTGGCCACAATTACTAGCCTGGAAGGAAGAACAATGAAGGCAGAAGGATTGGTCATTATCACCTGCCAGCTACCATTTCTCAGTTATGACCAGTTAATAACTGATTACATTGATAAAGTAGGTTATTCAGCTCCTCTGCCATGTTTTAATGTGTCTTCTTACCTTCTCCAGGTCTATGCAGAGGTCCTCCACCTCTCCCTGGAGTCTCTGCTTGGTCTTCTCCAGAGAGGAGCACTTAGCCTGGGTGGCCTCCACCGCCTCCTCAGCCTCCTGGAGCCGAGACGCCAGCTTCTTCCTGGAACACACACAAATGTCTGGATATGAAGGTGTGTGTGAGTGTGTCTCAATACCTGTACATACTTGTAGTATGTGACATTTTGAAAGTATGCTAGAGATGCCAGGATGTCATACTAATGTTGGCTTTTCATCCAGTACAATTCGCTGCATGCGATTGAAAAAGCGAATCGGCTTTTCAGACCCATGTGTGTTTGACAACACTCAGCTCAAAATCAGGGGATAGACTGTAGCAAAATGAATGGCGGGAAACATGACACATTCTCAGTGTGGTGAGCCTAGCATTTTATGTTTGTTGCTTACTGCGTGAATGTTTACTTAGCAGTATGATCTAAATAGTATGTCGTACGATTGGCACACAGTATGTTGTAGAAAGAAGTAGGCAAGATTTTGGGTGTAACTCTCCCTTCTTGTCTTCTAGCTCAGTTGCATTTGTGTGTGTGTGTGTTCTGTATACTAGTATGTGTCTTACTTGGTCTCCTCCAGTTCGTCCAAGTGCTGTATGGCGTCCGCCTCATGTTTGGTCCTCCAATGTGTGACCTCGGTGTTGAGTTTGGAGATGAAACGCTGCAGCTCCAGCTTGCTCTCCTGCTCCTCCTCGAGCTGTTCCTTCAACACCTCACACTCCTGACGCAGCCCTGCCAGACTGCTGGCCAGGGCCAGCTTAGACTGGGGACCGTGAAAAAGACACACACTGTCACATACACTGTAACACACTCCGGACGCAGCCCTGCCAGACTGCTGCCCAGGGCCAGCTTAGACTGGGGACCGTGAAAAAGACACACACTGTAACACACTCCGGACGCAGCCCTGCCAGACTGCTGCCCAGGGCCAGCTTAGACTAGGGACCGTGAAAAAGACACACACTGTAACACACTCCGGACCCAGCCCTGCCAGACTGCTGCCCAGGGCCAGCTTAGAATGGGGGAGAGATGCACAGAAACTGTCCAAGACATCTGAAAGCTATAAGGATCCGTAATGAAACATTGTGCGTAGGGAGGACACATATTTGGGATATGAGGTCATTCCGATGCTTAGATTCCTCAATTCTTATCAGTTATTGACACAACTGAAAACATCCCCCCTCCACACACACACTCCACTGCCTGGTCCTACCTTAAGCTCCTCGTCCATCTGTTTCTTGATGTCTTCATGTTGGGTCACAATCAGGGTCTTGGAGCGACAGACCTGGCTGGCTCTGCTCTCTGCCTCCTCCAGCTGTCTGGCCAGGTCTGTGTTGTCGGCTAACATCACACAGAGAGAAGACAAGTTAGAGACACAACCAGGGGCTAGATTCTATCAGATCCGTGCCAGCCGACACCCGCATAGCGTTTTTTTCCCCCGGCAGTGTCGGAGGTCGAACTGCGCTAGAGCAGTCAAATCCACAAGCGGCTTGCAGCATTATACCTAAAGCGGACTTTGCCTTTGGTTGCATGGAGTCACATTAAGGGAAATCCCATGCAGCCTTCTTTAGTTCAAACACTGGAATGCGTAATCTACACCTCGATTAGGCTGATAGAAATCCTCAATATTTGGTTTCATGATTTTCAATTTGAGTGTCATTATTTTTTATAGACCCTACACTTTCCTGTTCTGAACATCTAACGCAAGTGGGATGGGTGTGGCTTCGTGAATGACCACACAAGCAGCCTCTCACCGATTTGATATCTCTAACGTTACACCTTCGACACCACCAAAATATCATCTTTGAGGGTGTCTTCTATCGCGGGTGAATGCTTGATCTGATTGAATCTAGGCCCAGGGGTGTTATCAACTACCAGAACATACAGGGGACAGAGACCGACTTGGTCAAAACTGATGTGGCCGACTGGGTTTGTACAAGATTTAGCACTTTTACCATACAGCTAACTGATATAAACACACAAACACACACATATGATAGCTATGCTCACAGTGATTTTTTTAATACACAGAGCAAAGACAAAGAGAGGACTCTTAACGGAATTCGCAGAGGGTTCATGGCAGCACTTTATATGATACTTAATGATATTTCCCCTGCCGCATTCAAGGCCATCTGAGGCCAATAGTGGAGAAGCTGTAAATGATGTAGTTTCTTCTAGTGTGTCTGTTTCCCATTGCTCAGCACTGGACTGGGCTGAACTGAGTTTGGCTGGCGGTAGGCCAATTGGTCTAAACTCAAGACTGTGTCATAAGGTCTTTGTTGCACCACAGCCCTGTTCGATCTGTGTCTACAGTCCTAGTGCTGACTAACTCTGTTCAATCTGTTTGTGTGAGTATTTGTACTCTGCACTCTAAGCCAAGTAGAGGGTTAAACCCGATTGAACTGAACATTGGAGACACGCCAAAGGCTTTGAGCTTTTACTTGGTTGTGTGTGCGAGGTTGTGTGTTTGCAATTGTACGTGCACCTGTGAGTCTGTTCCTGGCTACGTTGACCTCAGTCAGGGCTTTCTGCAGATCGTCTCCTCTGGTGTTGGCCTCAGAGAGCTGCTCCTCCAGCTTCCTCAGCTGGCTGTCTGTCGACATCTGGTGATAAGATGAAAACATGTCATTTCTAGGCGCTTTGGCCATATTACATAGGCACTCACATGGCTGATTCTTTTTAGAGTGTGAAAGGTTTTACAAGACACCTCCAAAAGCTTGATGTGGGTCACTGTGATAGAACGAATCGCTAACTCTCAGGGACAGCCTTCCCATCCGAGGTGTGACTAACCCTGACTTTCTGCAGGGTGTCCAGTGAGGCAGCAAGGTCCTCCAACTCCATGCGTAGACTCTGTTTCTCCTTGTCCAGCTTGGCCCTGGTCCTCTGGAGACTCTCACACTGCTCTCCCAGCTCTGCCATCGCATCACCATGACGCTTCCTTAGAGACGCAGCCAGGGCCTCTGATTGGATAGAAGACTCCTCCAAGTCCCTTCTCAGACGCTGGAGCTCCGCCTCCCGCTTTTTATTTACTTCAATCTGAGTGAAGTGATGGAGGGAGTGAGAGGGGAAGGTCGAAGCTAGTCATCCCATTTACAATGGCTATGATTACTGTTACATTCCTCCCATTACTGGTCAAATGGAGTGACATGTGAAGTGCCAATACATCTCAGGGTTACATGCTAGAGTGTGTTTGTCTGCATGTGTACCTGTGAAGCTGTGGCTCCCCCTGCCTCCTCCAGTCGGTCAGTAAGGTCATCCAGTTCTCTGGTCAGATCAGCTCTCTGCTTCTCCACCTACAAAACAAAGTCATTTGTAGTGTCTCATAATAGACTTAACAATTACAAATTAGTTGGCTAGAGGCCAGTGCTCATGCGAGATTTGTTTCTGGGTGCAATTGCGTCAGAAACAGATCCGGCTCAGTTTATCACAAACAGTATCCTCTCCACACACAGTGACATCATCAAAGTGAGACTCTTGTCGGTGGGTTATATCTTCCTTGTGTAAACCAGCTGTGGTCATCTATGTAACAGCCTGAGAGCATCTAAAGCGACAAAGCATCGATAGCTGCAGTTTTATTAATTAAATATGCTGGAAACACTGTAAAGATGTTGGTAAGTAAACATCCCTGCAGATTCGATCTGGACCCACCAAAATGATCCCACATCCTGGGGATTTCTGTGATTGAAAGACACCAACAGGAAGTGACCTCCACCGGGTTCAGAGGTCAGGATCAACGAACAGCAGGGAGGAGCATCCATTGCAAAGTCCAAATATTGAGCGGCGACTCTTTCTTGGTCATCTACAGTAGCTACAACCATCTCTGTGTTTCCAGGTAGAGAAGTGTAAATGATTTAAATGTCTATATAAAAATCTATGTTGTGCTAGACCAGACTAAGCATCATCTCCATAAATGTGATCTTCAAAGGTCAATCACAATCAGAGTGGTAATGACAAGCTTGGGTGATGTTTATCTAAAACTTGAGGCATTTCCATATTAAAACAAGGCAACACATGTAACGGTTATAGTACTCTGAAACATATGGTCGTGAAATGCACAAACAATCAAAGCTTTAGATGTTCCAGTTGAACGCTGTTGTTGGTTTTATGTTGATCTTTTACTGCTGTTTTAAAGCTGTTGTGAATGTTGAGAGGGTCTGTAGCCCTTTCCTCCAGTCAAATGTCCCAGTGGCCTCGTGGATGGAATGTTCTAAATGTTTTTCATACAAATGTTTTTCATACAAAAAAAAGTATTTTTTTTTTTTAAACGACAAATATCTGGTGTTTCTATGTCAAACTGTTTTTTGTTATATTTCAGTCTTCTGTGATGTACAGTTGAAGTCGGAAGTTAACATACACTTAGGTTGGAGTCATAAACTCGTTTTTCAACCACTCCACAAATGTCTTGTTAATATCAAACTGTAGTTTTCAGTTAGGACATCTACTTTGTGCATGACACAAGTAATTTTTCCAACAATTGTTTACAGACAGATTATTTCACTTTTATTATTCACTGTATCACAATTCCAGTGGTTCAGAAGTTTACATACACTAAGTTGACTGTGCCTTTAAACAGCTTAGAAAATTCCAGAAAATGAAGTCATGGCTTTAGAAGCTTCTGATAGGCTAATTGACATCATTTGAGTCAATTGGAGGTGTACCTGTGGATGTATTTCAAGGGCTACCTTCAAACTCAGTGCCTCTTTGCTTGACTTCATGGGAAAATTAAAATAAATCAGCCAAGACCTCAGAAAAAAATTGTAGACCCCCACAAGTCTGGTTCATCCTTGGGAGCAATTTCTAAACGTCTGAAGGTACCACGTTCATCTGTACAAACAATAATACGCAAGTATAAACACCATGGGACCACACAGCCGTCATACCGCTCAGGAAGAAGACACGTTCTGTCTCCTAGAGATGAACATACTTTGGTGCGAAAAGTGCAAATCAATCCCAGAACAACAGCGAAGTACCTTGTGAAGATGCTGGAGGAAACAGGTACAAAAGTATCTATATCCACAGTAAAACTAGTCCTATATCGACATAACCAGAAAGGCCACTCAGCAAGGAAGAAGCCACTGCTCCAAAACCACCATAAAAAAGCCAGACTACGGTTTGCAACTGCACATGGGGACAAAGATTGTACTTTTTGAAGAAATATCATCTGGTCTGATGAAACAAAAATAGAACTGTTTGGCCATAATGACCATTGTTATGTTTGGAAGAAAAAGGGGGAGGCTTGCAAGCTGAAGAGCACCATCCCAATGTGAGGCAATGTCACACCCTGACCATAGTTTGCTTTGTATGTGTCTATGTTTTGTTTGGTCAGGGTGTGATCTGAGTGGGCATTCTATGTTGTATGTCTAGTTTGTCTGTTTCTGTGTTTGGCCTGATATGGTTCTCAATCAGAGGCAGGTGTTAGTCGTTGTCTCTGATTGGGAGTCATATTTAGGTAGCCTGTTTTGTCATTTTGGGTTGTGGGTGATTGTCTATGTTAGTTGCTTGTGTCAGCACAGTTCTCATTATAGCTTCACGGTCGTTATTCGTTTATTGTTTTGTATAGTTTGTATTCAGTGTTCAGTGCTCTCTTTAATGAAAAAAATCATCAACACATACCCCGCTGCATTTTGGTCCACTCCTTACGATGATCGTGACAAGCAAGGGGGTGGCAGCATCATGTTGTGGGGTGCTTTGCTGCAGGAGGGGCTGGTGCATTTAACAAAATAGATGGCAGGGAAAACGAGGTGGATATATTGAAGCAACATCTCAAGACATCAGTCAGGAGGTTAAAGCTTGGTTGCAAATGGGTCTTCCAAATGGACAATGACCCCAAGCATACTTCCAAAGTTGTGGCAAAAAGGCTTAAGGACAACAAAGTCAAGGTATTGGAGTGGCCATCACAAAGCCCTGACCTCAATCCTATAGAACATTTGTGGGCAGAACTGAAAAAGCATGTGCGAGCAATGAGGCTTACAAACCTGACTCAGTTACACCAGCTCTGTCAGGAGGAATGGGCCAAAATTCACCCAACTTATTGTGGGAAACTTGTGGAACTCGACCCGAAACGTTTGACACAAGTTAAACAATTTAAAGGCAAAGCTACCAAATACTAATTGAGTGTATGTAAACTTCTGACCCACTGGGAATGTGATGAAAGAAATAAAAGCTGAAATAAATCATTTTCTCTACTATTGTTCTCGCATTTCACATTCTTAAAATGAAGTGGTGACTGACCTAAGACAGGGAATTTTTACTAGGATTAAATGTCAGGAATTGTTAAACTGAGTTTAAATGTATTTGGCTAAGGTGTATGTAAACTTCCAACTTCAACTGTGTATAAAGTGTCATAATGGGATGCAAACTCAAAATTGAATATTTCAACTCTATATCTGACATGGAACAGTTATCTTTTCTTAAGACCATAACCATGTGTGTGAGGTGTACACTTTTGTTTCAAAGTAGATTTGTTAAAGACTACTAAGAAACACTGATATAGCCCACTGCAGTAGAAGGTTAAAGCTTCAGTCCACTGGTAGTGTTTGGTAGGCCACACTACCTCAAAGCCAAGTGTGTTTGTCCATGTACAGTATTTGTGCCTGATTCCTGATATTCTACATTATGTATTCTCTGTATGGGCTTCCTCTTGACATGGTTAATCAGCACTCAAAGTGAAAACAGACTAATCTCATTTCAGCTCCAACCAAGCAGAGGGATCTCATCTTTCAGTTTCCTGTGCACTCACCCTTCCCCACTCTACCACTATAGCTCCCTATCTCTGTCTAGCCCATGCACTCTGACCTCTGACCTGTTTCTGTCATCACTCTCGCCAGTCCATGGACAGTGTCAACAGCTTCTTCAGCTTAATACACTTCACAACCGTTCCCTTTCTGTTGTAAACGAAAGAGGTTAAAGGAAGGTCAGCTTTGTCTTAGTCCATGTGGAATGGCAGACAACTCTTGTTTGCATGAGAGTGTCGGGGAGTTTGGGTGAGCGTGTGTGTGTGTGTGTGTCCGACATTCCACTGGGGAGAAGATTCCATGGAAAACTGTACCAGGAGATAGTGCCGGCACTATCTCCTCATCTCTCCCTACCTGAGCTGAGCCAGACAATGGACAGCCTGTCTGCAGCGCTGGTATGTGTGTTAGAGACACTGAGATAAAGCTTTACAAGTCTCTGCCTGTCTCTCTCACACTCTGCTGGCTTTAATAGGAGGCAGGGGGAGCACAGGGCTATTAGTTAAGTATACCACCCAGTGTGTGTGTGTGTGCCACCCAGAGCTAGGGAAGAAGTGTGCAAACAGCCTAAAGGGACTGGATGTCACTCCATTCACCACCAGCGAGGATGAAAAATGTATGTTTCTATCTCTGGCCTGCTTATTGCCACAGTGGAATCGCAGCAGAGTCGGTCCCTCTAAAATACACACAAAACTCAAGTCTCGTTTCACATAAGAAGGGGTTAACAATCTCCTCCTACTGTTAAGTGAACAATCTTCTCTTCTACAAGGGATTGGATTGACATGGACTAAGCTCAGAGTTTTAAACCCTGTTTGTAGCCTTAACATACAAATATACCAGATGCCTTTTGGCCAACTTAGCATACTGAAGAAGGAGAGCGAAAAAATGATCCTTGTCCATTACTTCTGTCACGCTCGTGCGGAGCAAGGTGGAGGAGTGTGTGTGTGTGTGTGTGTGTGTGTGTGTGTGTGTGTGTGTGTGTGTGTGTGTGTGTGTGTGTGTGTGTGTGTGTGTGTGTGTGTGTGTGTGTCCATTTGTGTTTTCATGCGTGTTTGGAATGGTCGGATGTAGGGGCTCTGTTTGCCTCCGGGGCTGCTCTGTGAGTTAACCAGAAACACCAGGGCTTTCCTCTGATTTATTATCACAGGTGCAGCTGATTTGGGGTAACCACCAGAGGCACGGGACAGACCTATTTACCCCACCAGCATGCCAAACGCCAGGTCCCCCAAACCCCGTTACTCCCATTTGCCTCAATCCCACTTCCCTACTCCAACTGAACCCTCCACTACCCTTCCTGTCTGAAATCAACCTCTCACCTTACTGATTCTTCTCTATTTCATTCTCCAAACCTAACTCCCTTCCCCAGTATTCAAGATGGCGAAGCAGTAAGTCGTCCTGTCGTATCGTGTCCCCTGTATATATCGTTTCTTTTCCGTTTTACATATTTTTCTTCGCATATTTTTAAAAACATTTTGCTAAACCTAAGCTTCCAAATACTCTCCTGCAACCCGCCTCACCCAATGTAGCTACTTTTTCCTAAAGTATTTATATTTACTTCGGAACCGGAACCCCTCAACTGAAGCTAGCCAGCTAACCACCAGCTATGGTTAGCTAACCATCAGCTAACCTTTAGCTCAGAAAGCTCTCGCCAGTTCGAACAACGCGACGCTAACCAGAGCATAACGGACCTATTTATTTTTTATCCCCGGATTCCCACCGCAAACGGAACATTTTTCAGCTGGATCTTCACAACTAGCTATCGAGCTAAACCGCAACCCCGGATGATTACTCCTGGCTAGCGTTTCCACCCACTTAGCTTGAAGCTAGCCCGGCCAGAGCAGCTGTGCTTACCACCGTAGCATACTCCTGGGCTACAATACCCGGGCCCACGACCGGTCTATCGATGTCACCGCATGAAGAGGAATAAACAGACTCACCCCATCGCGCGTCCCCCAAAGGCTAACTCTCTAGCCCTTGCTATCTCCTTGCTTGCTAATTCGGCCTGCTAACTGCTAGCTTGTTTAGCCCAGGTCCGCTAACTGTTAGCTTGTTTACCCCGGCTTGTTAGCACAGGCCTGCTAACCGTCTGCATCGCCGCGTCCCAAACACTCACTGGACCCATATGTACTTTCTATCTCTTTCCGATTTTTTTATTTGTTTATACCTTCCGGAAACCTGCCTCACCCAATGTGATACGGAATCACTATTATTTTTAATTTTTAGAACACACTCAAGAACCTCCAGAAGCTAACCAGCTAACTAGCTACAAGCTATTTAGTCATTGTTAGTTTTTTAACCTGGATAACACTCGCCAGTCCAGCTTCCCTGCCCCATCCACCACTGCCCCCTGGACACTGATCACTTGGCTACATAGCTGATGCACGCTGGACTGTCCATTAATCACGGTACTCCATTCTGCTTGTTTGTTTTATCTGTCGGCCCCGTTGCCTAGTCAACGCCATTTTACCTGCTGTTGTTGTGCGAGCTGATTAGCTGTTGTCTCACCTACTGTTTTAGCTAGCTTTCCCAATTCAACACCTGTGATTACTGTATGCCTCGCTGTATGTCTCTCTCAAATGTCAATATGCCTTGTATACTGTTGCTCAGGTTAGTTATCATTGTTTAAGTTCACAATGGAGCCCCTAGTTCCACTCCTCATACCCCTGATACATCCTTTTTCCCACCTCCCACACATGCGGTGACCTCACCCATTACAACCAGCATGTCCAGAGATACAACCTCTCTCATCATCACCCAGTGCCTGGGCTTACCTCCGCTGTACCCGCACCCCACCATACCCCTGTCTGCGCATTATGCCCTGAATATATTCTACCATGCCCAGAAACCTGCTCCTCTTATTCTCTGTCCCCAACGCTCTAGGCGACCAGTTTTGATAGCCTTTAGCCGCACCCTCATACTACTCCTTCTCTGTTCCGCGGGTGATGTGGAGGTAAACCCAGGCCCTGCATGTCCCCAGGCACCCTCATTTGTTGACTTCTGTGATCAAAAAGCCTTGGTTTCATGCATGTCAACATCAGAAGCCTCCTCCCTAAGTTTGTTTTACTCACTGCTTTAGCACACTCTGCTAACCCTGATGTCCTTGCCGTGTCTGAATCCTGGCTCAGGAAGGCCACCAAAAATTCAGAGATTTCCATACCCAACTATAACATCTTCCGTCAAGATAGAACTGCCAAAGGGGGAAGAGTTGCAGTCTACTGCAGAGATAGCCTGCAAAGTAATGTCATACTTTCCAGGTCCATACCCAAACAGTTCGAACTACTAACTTTGAAAATTACTCTCTCCAGAAATAAGTCTCTCACTGTTGCCGCCTGCTACCGACCCCACTCAGCTCCCAGCTGTGCCCTGGACACCATTTGTGAATTGATTGCCCCCCATCTAGCTTCAGAGTTTGTTCTGTTAGGTGACCTAAACTGGGATATGCTTAACACCCCGGCAGTCCTACAATCTAAGCTAGATGCCCTCAATCTCACACAAATCATCAAGGAACCCACCAGGTACAACCCTAACTCTGTAAGCAAGGGCACCCTCATAGACGTCATCCTGACCAACTAGCCCTCCAAATACACCTCCGCTGTCTTCAACCAGGATCTCAGCGATCACTGCCTCATTGCCTGTATCCGCTACGGAGCCGCAGTCAAACGACCACCCCTCATCACTGTCAAACGCTCCCTAAAAGACTTCTGTGAGCAGGCCTTTCTAATCGACCTGGCCCGGGTATCCTGGAAGGACATTGACCTCATCCCGTCAGTTGAGGATTCCTGGTCATTCTTTAAAAGTAACTTCCTCACCATTTTAGATAAGCATGCTCCGTTCAAAAAATGCATAACTAAGAACAGATACAGCCCTTGGTTCACTCCAGACCTGACTGCCCTCGACCAGCACAAAAACATCCTGTGGCGGACTGCAATAGCATCGAATAGTCCCCGCGATATGCAACTGTTCAGGGAAGTCAGGAACCAATACACGCAGTCAGTCAGGAAAGCTCAGGCCAGCTTCTTCAGGCAGAAGTTTGCATCCTGTAGCTCCAACTCCAAAAAGTTCTGGGACACTGTGAAGTCCATGGAGAACAAGAGCACCTCCTCCCAGCTGCCCACTGCACTGAGGCTAGGTAACACGGTCACCACCGATAAATCCATGATTATCGAAAACTTCAACAAGCATTTCTCAACGGCTGGCCATGCCTTTCGCCTGGCTACTCCAACCTCGGCCAACAGCTCCGCCCCCCCTCGCAGCTCCTCGCCCAAGCCTCTCCAGGTTCTCCTTTACCCAAATCCAGATAGCAGATGTTTTGAAAGAGCTGCAAAACCTGGACCCGTATAAATCAGCTGGGCTTGACAATCTGGACCCTCTATTTCTGAAACTATCCGCCGCCATTGTCGCAACCCCTATTACCAGCCTGTTCAACCTCTCTTTCATATCGTCTGAGATCCCCAAGGATTGAAAGCTGCCGCAGTCATCCCCCTCTTCAAAGGGAGACACCCTGGACCCAAACTGTTACAGACCTATATCCATCCTGCCCTGCCTATCTAAGGTCTTGAAAGCCAAGTCAACAAACAGGTCACTGACCATCTCGAATCCCACCGTACCTTCTCCGCTGTGCAATCTGGTTTCCGAACCGGTCACGGGTGCACCTCAGCCACACTCAAGGTACTAAACGATATCATAACCGCCATCGATAAAAGACAGTACTGTGCAGCCGTCTTCATCGACCTTGCCAAGGCTTTCGACTCTGTCAATCACCATATTCTTATCGGCAGACTCAGTAGCTTCGGTTTTCGGATGACTGCCTTGCCTGGTTCACCAATTACTTTGCAGACAGAGTTCAGTGTGTCAAATCGGAGGGCATGCTGTCCGGTCCTCTGGCAGTCTCTATGGGGGTGCCACAGGGTTCAATTCTCAGGCCGACTCTTTTCTCTGTATATATCAATGATGTTGCTCTTGCTGCGGGCGATTCCCTGATCCACCTCTACGCAGACGACACCATTCTATATACTTTCGGCCCGTCATTGGACACTGTGCTATCTAACCTCCAAACGAGCTTCAATGCCATACAACACTCCTTCCGTGGCCTCCAACTGCTCTTAAACGCTAGTAAAACCAAATGCATGCTTTTGTACCGTTCACTGCCTGCACCCGCACGCCTGACTAGCATCACCACCCTGGATGGTTCCGACCTTGAATATGTGGACATCTATAAGTACCTAAGTGTCTGGCTAGACTGCAAACTCTCCTTCCAGACTCATATCAAACATCTCCAATCGAAAATCAAATCAAGAGTCGGCTTTCTATTCCGCGAAAAAAAGCCTCCTTCACTCTTGCCGCCAAGCTTACCCTAGTAAAACTGACTATCCTACCGATCCTCGGCTATCTGAGCAGCTAACCGATCGCTGCAGCTGTACATAGTCTATTGGTAAATAGCCCACCCATTTTCACCTACCTCATCCCCACACTGTTTTTATTTATTTACTTTTCTGCTCTTTTGCACACCAATATCTCTACCTGTACATGACCATCTGATCATTTATCACTCCAGTGTTAATCTGCAAAATTGTAATTATTCGCCTACCTCCTCATGCCTTTTGCACACATTGTATATAGACTCCCCTTTTTTTCTACTGTGTTATTTACTTGTTAATTGTTTACTCCATGTGTAACTCTGTGTTGTCTGTTCACACTGCTATGCTTTATCTTGGCCAGGTCGCAGTTGCAAATGAGAACTTGTTCTCAACTAGCCTACCTGGTTAAATAAAGGTTAAATAAAATAAATATTCCTCCTTCTCTCTCCTTGACTTCCCTTCCAAGGTTTCAATCCAATGACAACTCCTAGCTGCACCACATCTCAGAGTATTACTGCCGGGCAAAGCTCATCTCATCCCACAGCACCTTGGACTGCTCTAGTCTTTGACTGATATGTGATACAGGACTCTCCCTCAGGAAGCTCCGCCATCCAACACCACAAACATTCACTCGGACAGTTCAGGACATGCCTTACATGCCTTGCACTGACCACAGTAGACAGCAGGACATGCCTTGCACTGACCACAGTAGACCGCAGTACTGGCCACAGCACCTCCAAACATAACGCTAACTCTAGCACACACCCCTATAACACTAATGACAGCCCAACTCCAGTGAGTTATGGATGCAATAGGTTTGATAGAGTTAGGTGATAATGTAGGGGTTACAGTACTGGACCAGTGACAGATGTACTGTACCTTGGCTCTCATGGTTCTTTCTGTCTCCAGTTCCTCCTCCAGCTCCTCGATACGGACCTACAGAGAACCGAGAGAGCATTGTCCTCATTACATGCATGTGCTAGCATTTCATAGAATCACTGCAACTTTCTGACAGATTTGAATAATTCCCATTGTCCCAGTAAACCTACATAGTCTGCAGAAATACAATGTTTTGTCTGGGCAAATAAGAGGCACTACCCCGTTGTTGGTTAGCTATTTCAGGGCAGTAGGTTTGTGGTGAGAGATATTCTCATTCTCTGTATTTCTCCCTGGGTTGGTTCAGCATGCCAGTGGTTTTCTTTCTTCACAGCAGGAATGTCAGCAGCAGCAGTAGCCTCCATCATTTCTACTCTGACCCTCAGACTGAGTCTGCATGGGACTGGGCTTTCATATCAGGTCAGTCAGCTCAACAGAGAATATCAACTGTCATTTCACATTATCTTTAATTCATACATGGCGGCCCAACGGGTGGGACGACAGTAATGAAGGATTTCACTTCATGGAATTATCGGGTTCATGTTGCAATATTTGATTATATTATAATTGTTACTATAGCTGAATGATTTATTGCACTTTTATCATTAATATATGACATCTATGACATACAATTGTAGGCTAGTATTGCTTCAGTATAGATGCAATGTCATGCAGCTTCTTATCACACTAATGGATCTCTAAGTACATTTCAGTTTTCCCAATATCATAAGTCAATTCACTGACACACAGGTTGTTTAAGCCCTTTTGACACAAACGTATTGCTAGAGTTTCTAAACATTGCAGTCTTCAGGCTCCAAGTCATGTCATGTTCTGTGGTATCTACAGCTCCATCTTGTCTCAGTGTCAGGAAGTGTGTCTAACATGTACCGTATAGCCCTAGGACATCACACACACACACACACACACACACACACACACACACACACACACACACACACACACACACACACACACACACACACACACACACACACACACACACACACATAGCCAACTCTCTCACTACTAACCACAAAACGCAGAGACTTGGGGAAACACCAAACAAAGTTCCACACTCTACACACACAGGCAGGGTCATAACTTTCAATATCTCAATCACACTCCTTTTTTTTTTAAAACCTTATTTTACTAGGTAAATTAACTGAGAACTTATTTTCATGTACAGCAATGACCTGGGGAATAGCTACAGGAGAGAGGAAGAATGAGCCAATTGGAAGCTGGGGATTATTAGGTGACCATGAGGGCCAAATTGGAAATTTAGCCAAGACACCGGGTTTAACACCATACTCTCACAATAAGTGCCATGGGATCTTTAGTGACCACAGCGAGACAGGACACCCGTTTAACATTCCATCTGAAAGATGGCGTCCTACACAGGGCAATGTCCCCAACCACTGCCCAGGGGCATTGAGATATTTTTTTTAGACCAGAGGAAAGAGTGCCTCCTACTGGCACTCGAACACCACTTCCAGCAGCATCTGGTCTCCCATCAAGGACCAACCTTACATAGGTTCAGAGGAAAGCTAGGAGTGGGATGCAGGGTGCTAACCTTCCCCAACCAGAAACCGTGGATTGATGGCAGCATTCGCTGAAAGCACGAACCATTGCTTTTAATCAGGGCAAGGCGACCAAAATCATGACCGAATACAAACAGTTTAGCTATTCCCTCTGCAAGGCAATCAAACAGGCTAAGCGTCAGTATAGAGACAAAGTAGAGTTGCAATTCAACAGCTCAGACAAGAGGTATGTGGCAGGGTCTACAGTCAATCACGGACTACAAAAAGAAAACCAACCTTGTCGTGGGCCATGATGTCTTACTCCCAGACAAACTAAATAACTTCTTTGCTCGCTTTGAGGACAATACAGTGCCACCGACACGGCCCGCTACCAAAACCTGCTGGCTCTCCTCTGTGGCCAACGTGAGTAAAACATTTTAACGTGTTAACCCTTGCAAGGCTGCCGACCCAGACGGCATCTCTAGCTGCGCCCTCAGAGCATGTGCAGACCAGCTGGCTGGTGTGTTTACAGACATTCAATCAATTTTCATCCCAGTCTGCTGTTCCCACATGCTTCAAGAGGGCCACCATGGTTCCTGATCCCAAGAAAGCTAAGGTAACTGAGCTAAATGACTATCGCCCAGTAGCACTCACTTCCGTCATCATGAAGTGCTTTGAGAGGCTAGTAAAGGACCATATCACCTCCACCCTACCTTACACCCTAGACCCACTCCAATTTGCTTACCGCCCCAGTAGGTCCACAGACGACGCAATCACACTGCACACTGCCCTAACCCATCTGGACAAGAGGAATACCTATGTAAGAATGCTGTTCATCGACTACAGCTCAGCATTTAACACCATAGTACCCTCCAAACTTGTCATTAAGCTCGAGACCCTGGGTCTCGACCCCGCCCTGTGCAACTGGGTCCTGGACTTCCTGACGGGCCGCCCCCAGGTGGTGAGGATAGGACATAACATCTCCATCCCGCTGATCCTCAACACTGGGACCCCACAGGGTGCCATCGGAGTGTGGTGTCTGGAAAATAACCTCACACTCAATGTCAACAAAACAGAGGAGATGATCGTGGACTTCAGGGTACAGCAGAGGGCGCATCCCCTATCCACATCGACCTGACAGTAGTGGAGAAGGTGGAAAGTTTTAAATTCCTCGGTGTACACATCCCGGACAAACTTAAATGGTTCACCCACACAGACAGCGTAGTGAAGAAGGCGCAGCCACCAAAAACACTCACAAACTTTTACAGATGCACAATCGAGAGCATCCTGTCCGGCTGTATCACCGCCTGGTATGGCAACTGCTCCGCCCCCAACCGTAAGGCTCTCCAGAGGGTAGTGAGGTCGGCACAACGCATGACCGCGGGCAAACTACCTGCCCTCCAGGACACCTACACCATCCGATGTCACAGGAAGGCCATAAAGATCATCAAGGACAATAACCACTCGAGCCACTGCCTGTTCACCTCGCTATCATCCAGAAGGCGAGGTCAGTACAGGTGCATCAAAGCTGGGACCGAGAGACTGAAAACAGCTTCTATCTCAAGGCCATCAGGCTGTTAAACAGCAGTCACTAACATTGAGTGGCTGCTGCCAACATACTGACTCATCTCTAGCCACTTTAATAATAAAAAATTGAATGTAATAAATGTATCACTAGCCACTTTAAACAATGCCACTTTATATAATGTTTACATACCCTACATTACTCATCTCATATGTATACACTGTACTCTATACCATTTACTGCATCTTGCCTATGCTGTTCAGCCATCGCTCATCCATATATTTTTATGTACATATTCTTAGTCATTCCTTTACACTTGTGTGTATAAGGTAGTTGTTGTGAAATTGTTAGATTACTTGTTAGATATTACTGCATGGTCAGAACTTGAAGCACAAGCATTTCGCCTCACTCGCATTAACATTTGCTAACCATGTGTATGTGACAAGTACAATTTGATTTGGTATGCTGCTGGCCCTAATCATCTCTAAGTCAAATGAGTTTTAGTGATGACAGTAAACCGGTATAATACATGCAAATATTTCAACAATACTCTACAGGTAGCAAAACAATCAGGAGGCTAGTCATTCAGATAACATCGGTATAACTTTAGCTAATAACATTCAAGCTTCCTATGAATGGCACAAACCCACACAAACGTTCCAGAGCATGCAAAAAGAAAGAGGAGAGGAGGATAAAAGAGAGCGAGCGAGCGAGAGAAAAGTGGTGTAGAAACTCACGTGCCAGCGCAGGACCTCAGCAGAGAGCACAGCCATGGTGAGGCAGCAGCAGCCCAACTGACTGACTGACTCTCCCCAACACTCTCTCTCTCTCTCTCTCTCTCTCTCTCTCTCTCACACACACATACCGACACACACACATGCTGCTGTGCTCCACTCAGCCGAGTCGCTTCTCCTCGGGCATTCTACACTCCACACTTCCTGACACACACACAGAGAGAGAGTAGCAGAGCTCCCGACTGCTCTATTCTGTTACTTCTCCCCCGGTCAACTTTGCCTAAAACTGTTATCGCTAATATTTTGATACAATAATACTGCCCTGTAGAATAACAGTTTGTTGGACCACCTGTTTTTCTTCCTTCTGAACATGCCTGGGAACTGCTGTACTGGCACACTATTGTGTTTTACCACAGTAAGTCCATTTCAGGATCATCGTATAAGCATAACACACCGCAAAATGAAACAATACCGTTAGCCCATTATTACAGTGGACTTTTGGACGGTCTGATATCTGAAATTGTACTTACTTAAACTTTCCACATTAGGGGCTTTTTTCCCCAGTGCAACTCTCCACCATTTTAAATTGAGCATAAATTGCAATCACATGTGAGTTGAGTGATTGTATCTGAGGGGTATTCTATAGCGTGGGCAGCTATATCCTGTCAACCCCCCTCTGAGAGCCCTCCGAGAGGGGAACCAGACCAGAGGCTGAATGATTAGTCTCTCCTGGCACACGCCTACCACAGACCTGCTCCTGCATCAAACTAAACTCATTACAGACTCCACTCCTATCAATAGAACTCTCCATACGTAAAAACACCTTCAGATGGAGCTGTAGCTACCATGGCAATGCCCTGGTGATTTCATTGACTGGAGCGATGGCCAGGTAATTCAAGGCTGTTACCTCATCAGTCTCTATCTGGAACCTAAAAGGGTTCTTCAGCTGTCCCCATAGTAGAAGCCTTTGAATAACCCTTTTTGGTTGCAGGCAGAACCCTTTTGGTTCCATGTACAACCCTTTCCACCAAGAGTTCTATATGGAACCCAAAAGGGTTCTACCTGGAACCAAAAACGCTTACCCTATGGGGGATAGCCGAAGAACCATTTTGGAACCCTTTTTTCTAAGAGTGTAGCTGAGGACAGGAAGGTCAAAATCATATTATTAAAAACGATGTGCTCTGTGTACAGTACCCAGGTGGCTGAGGGCCTGGCTCCTGTCCTGTGTTACTTTTGCACACGTACTGGACATGCAAACCCACATCTGCTTTAAAGCAAAACAGAAAAATACTGGTCACAAACTGGTTCATGATGATTGACTTGACCTCTGACCTCACACAATGATCCCTTTTCAGTCCGCTAAAATTGTCTTTATTATAAACACCATAAAACCAGCCATTAAACATCTCCCACCTCCGAGATGGAAGTGAATAGCATGCATCTGCTCGCCCCATTCTACAACTGCATTCATATCGTGTCTGCCAAAGCTGCTTTGAACTGTAGAGGAGTAGTGGGAGCTCCATCATCATAGGTCTTCACTAGCCAACTCTCCCCCACGTACACAATATAAATACAGAACTTTGCACTGTACAGTACACAGGCTGTTCAGAGCTATCTCTTTGAGCTACAACTCTCCTAAGAAGCAGCTGAAATGAATAACTGCTACCCCCAGCAGTACATTGTGCTTTAACTGTACTGTAGAGGGGGAATATAGCTACATCATAAATGAGATATCTCTTTGATTTCCTGTGAGCTACAATGCTGTCTTGGGAATCTTGATATATTCATGTGACCTTTATATTTAAACCACACACGAGTGGGCGAGCAATAATCTGGTCTTTTGTTCAGCGTTGGCCTGGCCTGGACACCTGCATCTTTATCTGTGGGAGGAGATGCTGATCACGATCCAAACACACACACACACACACACACACACACACACACACACACACACACACACACACACACACACACACACACACACACACACACACACACACACACACAGGCTTCATTGATGGGATAATGCCAGGGCTACAGTAAATGTGAAAACATGACCACTCTTACCAACACACCGATCGTCTTTCAGTCCCTCGTTCACCCAGCAGACAGACAAAGACAGTCTTTATTCCTCTGTTCTTTCCCAACCTCTGGATAGAGGATCAAGGAACTGGAGTTATCCATGGATCTCAGGAGGAGTTTACCTGATCTGCCCCTTTTTGCTTTTACCACTCTCTCTTTTTCCTCAATCTGTCGCTCTGTTTCTATCTTGGTTTCTCTTTCCATCTCTGTCTTTCTTTCTCTCTGCATCTCTGTGTGTCTCTCTCTGTTTCTCTTCTTGACTCTCTTTCTGTCCCTCTGTTTATCTGCAACTCCTTCAGTGTCTCTCTCAATCTCATTATTTTGCATGAAGGAACAGAGCCAGACAAAACACATGTTCATCTTCAAGTTCCAGTGGCGGAGAGAGATAATCGTGTTGGAGCGACAGTATGCCACTGCTTGTCAACGTTGTTCCCGTAACCTTGTCTTCCGTGGGCCTTTTCATCATTTTGGGGTCGACAGGTAGTCTAGCGGTTAAGAGTGTTGAGCCAGTAACCGAAAGGTTGTTGGTTTGAATCCCTGAGCTGACAACATGAACAAAATCTGCCGATGTGCATTTAACCCTAATTGACCCTGTAAGTCACTCTGGAGAAGAGTGTCTGCAAAAATGTAATGCAATGACAACTGCAAATAGTACAATAAAACCAAACGTCCTGTTAAAGTAATCATTTCAGCGTTATTACGTGCTCATTCAGGCATGTAGGCCAGATATAAGAACTGAATGACCTGAATGTTATTTTAGTTGCGTAGGCACTGTTGAATCAAAAAGAAAATGCAACCTCTTTCCCAATCATTGACATACTTTTGGACTGAATGTGGAAACACAACAAGCTGCAGGGCGCATAGTTTTTTTGTGTATCTTCTGAGGACATGAAGCCCATTTACATAGTGCAAAGTATCTGCAAATCAGACACTATAATGACTTATTTATAAAACATTATTTCACTAGGAAGGCTCTTGTGATTTTGAAGTGCATCTTTGCAAACCGTAACCTGAACGGAGAAGTCAAAGGGCAATGTCTACACAGCATATATCCACAGAGTGAAGGAGTTAACTCTCTAAGAGAGGCCAGGCAATAGATGTTTATCAGTTCAGATGGAGGTTAACTCTCTATAAGAGAGGCCAGGCTATAGATGTTTATCAGTTCAGATGAAGGAGTTAACTCTCTATAAGAGAGGCCAGGCTATAGATGTTTATCAGTTCAGATGAAGGAGTTAACTCTCTATAAGAGAGGCCAGGCTATAGATGTTTATCAGTTCAGATGAAGGAGTTAACTCTCTATAAGAGAGGCCAGGCTATAGATGTTTGTCAGCTCAGATGGAGGATGTGTGTTTTTACCAGCTCCTCATTCTCCTGACAGGCAGGGGGCTGTGAAACCAGCCCACCAATCAGAGGACAGAACACAGCTGTGGTGCTGAAAAGTAGGAATGCAGATCTCTCCTTGACATCCCGACCGGGAGCAACCCCCTTCAATCTTACCCCTCAAATCCACCTCAACCCCCCTAATCCCCCCAGTCCTCCCACTCTCTCCGACACGTCTTAATGCCTCCCGACCCCTGACCCTACACCCCCTCTTCCAACTCAACCCATCACCCTCCCCCTCGCCACCTCACAATATGTCTCAATGCCTCCTACCCCTGACCCCAACTCCCTTTAAAGTCCTTCAAACCCACAACATTACCCCTCTCCCCTCCCCTGCCACCCCTCAATATCTCCACTCGAACACCCCTTCATCTCCAGTCTGGGTCCAACCTGCAGCTCCTTGTTTCTCCTATGCAGGCTGATGTTTAGGGCCTCTTCTGCCTCCAGCTTGGTACTGGTGCTGGTTATCTCCACATCTCTCCTTGAGAAAGAGAGAGAGAATATATCAATATCATCATACCTTTTCCACAGTAAACTGCCCTGTGAGGGGACATGCTCAGCAGAGAGAATGAGTGGCAGACCTCGTTTGATCCTGGTGGTGCAACAAGGTGACTCGCTCATTTGATTGGCATTCACAAGTGAGAATAATATTGTGCAACGAGGATGAATGACTTCAAGGACCCCTCTTCCTTTGAAAATGAAAATGTTTTTTTGTTGTTGTGAGAAACAGAGGTGTGTGAGTGAAAGAGAAGGAGGGAAGGAAAGGGGGGAGATGAATGAATGACATCTGACGTCAAGGCCCAGTTCTGTTTTGGTAATGAAAATGTTATTGCGTTTGTGTCCTGTATGTCACAGCTGGTTCTACTCTCCAGGTAAAGGTCAGAGAACACCTTCCTCCATTCAGCCTCATATTACTGAGAGGCACATACCAACAAGTTAGGACATTACTGAAACCCTGGCCCGAGGCCCTGAGCCCTTAAAATCTAGATAACGGTCCTCTGCACTACTGATATCATGTTATAACCTCCACCAAGCATCTGTTTTGCTGCAAGCCAGAGACATGCAATCCAAATGTCTGCAAGCAGCAAACCAAATACTGTTTCTGGACTGTTTTTTTTTTTTTTCATTTCTTGGATGTTGAACAGATATCATATGGCTGATATAGTATGCAGATGCAATTCCTTAGCAAAGACGTCAGTTGACAACACCTGGACTGTCAGTCTGCCAATGTCCCTTGTTTTGGTTGAGGATAAGATGGGTATTTCAACAGACTATAACAGACTTTTCAATAGACCAGTCCCAACTCTATTGGGTCTATGAAAAAACTAAGCCACTGCATTCTATTTCTCTCTATAAATATCTCATATCTCTGTAACTCATTGTCTATAAGTTGTAATTGAACTCTTCAACTGTTCTTTTTTTTCAATGATTTGCCATTGTCTATAACAGGGACGTCTAGCCCCACTAAAATTTTAATTAGCCCCCCCTAAATAAATCAATATATCAGTCAATATATTTTCTTTGTGAATCCTTTTTTTTGTCTGTTGATGCAGAGAATGCTGCACACGCTAGTGACAGTTAGGCCTACTCGTAGCTAACATTTTGGTTAACGTTATCTACTTCTGTGGCTTGAGACTGCTTGCTAACAGTAAACAGACAGGAAAAGGCTCTGACAGGACGGATTCATGTCGATAGGCTACGATGTGAATTTATGGTAAGTTGGAACAGAGGGCGAGAGAGTTCATTACTCTAAACTTTGGTCATAATCAAAGCTTTGTTAACCAACACGTTTTTACGCGAGGCTGCCTACAATGTAAGATGTTGCGAGCCACCTAACGGTAACGTTAACTTATGTTGAATTTAAAAGACACCGTTATGTGGCGATGATATCTAATTAACGTTGTATTTAATGTAGTTTTGCTATCTGTGCCAGGCTATAAATGAGACCGAGGACGTAACATAATAATAATAATAATATAATATATGCCATTTAGCGGACGCTTTTATCCAAAGCGACTTACAGTCATGTGTGCATACATTCTACGTATGGGTGGTCCTGGGAATCGAACCCACTACCCTGGCGTTACAAGCGCCATGCTCTACCAACTGAGCTACAGAAGGACCACATCATGAACATGTCTTTTTATACTCAATTTCTTTCATTCAGTAGGCCATTGCACAACAATTATCAGTAGGTCATGTGTAGAAAAGGCGACAGTGTTGATCGCAAAGTTATTATATTATCCTCCATTTCTCAACTGTGTCGGCGAGCTAACGACTAATGTCAGCTGGATATATGGACATTTTTCAAGAGAGGCAATGCCAGCAGCTCTGCCGAAGGCCAGATGAAGGTTTGACCAGTTCAAACAAAGGAAAGTTAAACTGATTAATCACCTATTAAGCCTCGAGTTATTGTGAATATGAGTTTAATAACAATACACGTCAAAACACAGCAGACAAGAATGAGGGAAAGAAGCTGGAGGCTGAGGGAGCATGTCGAAGGTTAGTGACTCAAAAAAGCCAGTAGATGTTTAAGCTTTCAGTTAAATTTATACAGCATATGAAAGCATATGCCTTACTTTTGTTAGGCATAAATCCATTATTTTCATGACATCTTAAAGAGAGGCTTCTGTGCAAGGCAGAGATCAACATGCGAGCTGTATAAGTGAGAGAGAGGGCAAGCATGCCCAGAGAGAGAGGGACAAGAAACAGATCCAGAGAAATGAAGTAGTCAAGCTGCTGCAGCAACTCCTTCCAGAAATTAGAGCAATTTTGGTGACAAAGACACTGGGCCCAGACAAGTGAAGCTGAATAACTACCCACACGGAAGTTTTGGTACACAGAAAAGGGCATTTCAGCACTGCTGGTTTGAGAAATACAATTGTGTAGAGTAAAGCGTTCTGCTTTCCATGTAGAGTTTTTGGCAAAACCATTTACATTTGATTATTTTGTCAGTAATGGCTGAAAAAATGGGAAAAAAATCTTTGTCCATCTTTGGTAAACATGAGCTGGCACAAACACACAGAAACAGTGTTGTGGCAGAGCAAAGCTACCAGGCAACTAGCAATCATGGGAACATTGCTCAGATTTTAACATCTGCCCATGTTAGTGATTGCAGAGAGAAGGGAGTATCTGTTACAGTCACCTCAATGTTAGGAAGACAGGGACTCTCTTTCTGTGCCAATGATGAATCTAGTGAAAGAACAAATAGAGGGAACTTTCTTGAATGTATGGAGCTTTTGAAGAAGTTTGACCCTTTCCTGCAAAGGTACAACACTCCATCAAATGTGACGTATCTCTCTCCAGAAACTCAGAATGACCTGATCGAATGCTGTGTTCAGGGATGGGCAGTCTGAACAGATGGCTCTGTGTGTTAGGTATGTGACAGAGGGGACAGTTAAGGAGCCTTTACTAGCACTAGCAGAAATCAAGTCATTTGATGCCCAATCAAAAGCAAATGAGTTGCAACAGCAGCTCCAAATGACAGGGGTAGCAGGCCTAAAGTGCACAGACCTATGATGGGGGTAGCAGGCCTAAAGTGTGTTGACCTTTGATGGGGGTAGCAGGCCTAAAGTGCGTTGACCCATGATGGGGGTAGCAGGCCTAAAGTGCACAGACCTATGATGGGGGTAGCAGGCCTAAAGTGCGTTGACCTATGATGGGGGTAGCAGGCCTAAAGTGCGTTGATCTATGATGGGGGTAGCAGGCCTAAAGTGCGTTGACCTTTGATGGGGGTAGCAGGCCTAAAGTGCGTTGACCTATGATGGGGGTAGCAGGCCTAAAGTGCGTTGACCCATGATGGGGGTAGCAGGCCTAAAGTGCACAGACCTATGATGGGGGTAGCAGGCCTAAAGTGCACAGACCTATGATGGGGGTAGCAGGCCTAAAGTGCACAGACCTATAATGGGGTTAGCAGGCCTAAAGTGCACAGACCTATAATGGGGTTAGCAAGCCTAAAGTGCACAGACCTATGATGGGGGTAGCAGGCCTAAAGTGCACAGACCTATAATGGGGTTAGCAGGCCTAAAGTGCGACCTATTGACCCATGATGGGGGTAGCAGGCCTAAAGTGCGTTGACCCATGATGGGGGTAGCAGGCCTAAAGTGCACAGACCTATAATGGGGTTAGCAGGCCTAAAGTGCACAGACCTATAATGGGGTTAGCAGGCCTAAAGTGCACAGACCTATAATGGGGTTAGCAGGCCTAAAGTGCACAGACCTATGATGGGGGTAGCAGGCCTAAAGTGCACAGACCTATAATGGGGTTAGCAGGCCTAAAGTGCACAGACCTATAATGGGGTTAGCAGGCCTAAAGTGCACAGACCTATAATGGGGTTAGCAGGCCTAAAGTGCACAGACCTATAATGGGGTTAGCAGGCCTAAAGTGCACAGACCTATAATGGGGTTAGCAGGCCTAAAGTGCACAGACCTATGATGGTGCAGCTGTCATGAGTGGGTCCAAAGGAGGTGTGCAAGCACATTTCAGAGTGCTGCATCCGGAGGCAGTATATGTACATTGCTATGCTCATGAGCATAATTTGGTGTTGTGTCATACTTGCAGGGCTATTCCGGAGGCTGCTGAGTTTTTCCGTTTCTTGGAGAATGTGTATTCGTTTTTCAATACATCCCTAGTTAACCACCACGAGTTCAAAGAAGCTCAGTCCAAACTTGGAATAGCATCAGCTGAACTTGAACAGCTCTCAAACACTCACTGGGCATGCCAGCTGCGGTTCATTAATGCAGTCGTGGACACTAACTGCTATTTATGATTGTCTATCTACTATTGGATCCATGGCTGTCGGTCTGAGAGCAAAGCTTCATCACTTCTCCACTGATGTTTCAGTAACTGAGGGACGACAAGTTCCTCCAGAAAGAGACTGTAGACCTGGCAGAAGCTCGTTTCGGCAAACAAGCTGTATGTGACACACTGATAGTCAAACGCACAGACGCATTTGCCACAGAATTTTATGACAGAACCAAAGCACTCTGGGAAATTCACAATATTCCAGAGGCAGATCCATCAAGAAAGTGCAAACAAAGGAAAATGGGAGATTTTGTGGTGGAGACCTCCTTGGGTTTAGGCACAGAATTGTCATGTTCCCAAACAATGAAAACAGAGTTGTTGCTCCCCTGCTTGGACGGGATGGTTTGTGAGCTTGACCAGCGATTCTCGACTGTAGATGCAGGTCTGCTCAAAGGCATACAGGCATGCAGCCCCAACTCAAAAAGCTTCCTAGATACATCATGCTGAACTGAGTTTGCCAAGCACTACGGTAATTGATGTTAAAACACAAGAGATGTTGGTAGCCAGAAACTTTGTTGCCTGGATTAGAGAGGCTGGACATCCTCCCAAAGATGTACTTGCTGTGCATAACCTCCTGGATGATGATGTGTTTCCTTCTCTGAAGGAAATCATTCAGGTTTCCCTCACAGTTCCTGTGAGCAGCTGCTCCTGTGAAAGGTCATTTAGTGCACTGTGCCGGCTGTACTCCTGGTTGCGTAAGACAATGGGTCAGAAAAGGCTTGCAGGTCTTGCAGCCATGTCCATTGAGGGTGAAGTGCTTGGGTCACTAAAGCCACAATAGTGTCATTGACCAATTTGCAACCTTTAAAAATAGGAGGTACACTTTGATGCATCCAACCACAAAATAAGCATCAAAAGAGAGAAGCTGGAGGAGCAGTTTTGTAACAAAGGTTGTAATATTTGTTTGGGATCTTCCATGTGTCTGAATTATTGGGTTAATTTTGAGCAACAATTAACAAAAGGGTGAAACTTAAATTTAAAAAAAATATATATATTGGTATAATATGACCTGCATGTCTACTCACTCACTCACTCACTCACTCACTCACTCACTCACTCACTCACTCACTCACTCTCACACAAAATAAAATCCCAAAAGTATTTTGGCTACATAGTACAGACATTTTTGTGCCTTTTGTTGGTGTTGGATGGATGGGGACAGAGTGGACGTTAATTTCTTAATTTGGATATTAGATCAGTGTCAAACAAACTATCAGACAGGTATACTTTTAGCCAACCTTGACCAAAAATAACCTTATTTTAATAGATACTCTAAATACACATTGAGAAAAGACGTTTTGGGGGCTTTAACTCCTGGGGGAGTATGCCCAGACCCCCCTAAAATGGGCTTAGCCCCCCTATCTATGAATCTCTAGTGATGTCCCTGGTCTATAACCCACTTCTTGACTTGTAAACTGTTATTAAGCATCTATAACCAATTTAACTGAGTGCCTATAACTGGCTTATTACGCTTATAACTGGTGTATGAAGTGTGTATATAATCTACTTCTTCATGAGTTCCTCCAGGCTGCTCCTCATCCTCTCCATCTCAGTGAGGCTCTCCAGAGTGGACCTGCTGTCTCCCTCCAGCTTCCTCCTGCCTTTCTCCAGCTCTCCACGCTGATGCCGCTCCTGCTCTAACAGGTACTCCAACTGAGTGAGAGTGAGAGCGAGAGAATAACAATATAAGTTTTAAAGGTTCTGGGCTTCAATGGAGGGGACAGCATAACCGTTCATCAGCATCCGAAAAACATCACAGAGGCATAACGTTCTTTGATCATATGTTACAATGATACTGTAACAATACCATAAAGCTAGACACTACTGAAGTCAAATTTGGCATATCTCCCCCAAATACACTTACATCTTCCGCCTGCACCTGTAACTTTGCCCTCTCTTTGGTCAGGAGGTTCACCTTCTCCTCCTCGCTCTGCAGATCCTCAATGGCTTGCTGCATACAGGGATGAAACAAAATGGCTGAGTCTGGCCCACAGATGTAGCTTAAATCTTTAATCCCCTATTGGGATTGCGTGCATCTGTCAGCCATACTGGATCTGAGGAGCCATGATGAGTTCATTTGGGTTGTTCAAGGGAATGCCAAGAGTGAGTCCTCTCTCTCCAACATCGATAACAGAAGACGGACACAAACTCATTGGGGTGACATGATGTATGTAACCCTACCATAACATCTGACCCTGTGACTGTATCCCTCATAACATTTTAGGAGCTTTGAGCCATTTCCATTCCCACTTCTCACACTACTTGAATTGCTAAACTGTAACTTCCAGACATCTTCCATCACGCTGGACATGTATAATAAGCAGTCCGTGTACTATAGGATAATGGCTCAGATTCTAAATGACTTTAACAGATTATATAGGATATCAAGCTGCTACTGTTGGTTACAGCATCTGGTATGCATTGCTGTACTGGGGTTCCTATAGCTGCAAGTATAGGGCATGATGGATGGAAGGAGAAAGAGAGGGCGAGAGAGAGAAAATCCACAAAAGACACACATGCACATGCATACATGCTCTTTATAGTGAGAGTGATATGCATTTCTGCAAACCCTTTCATAATCTCCCTTCCTGTTAGACCCAGGGTCGACCTTTCACATTTCACCCTGACCTCACTTTATGACCCCTGGGGACAGTGTGTTCTCACCATTGGCTGAGCTCCACCAGGTGTTAGTACTGGGTGAGGAGAGGTCAGGAAGTTCTCACCTGGCTGAGCTCCACCAGGTGTTCTTTCTCCTTCTGAAGCTTTTGGACAGCTTCCTCTTTCTGGGACAGCTCCTCTGAAAGCTTCCTGACTGAGCCGTCTGAAAACTGGAGGATGAGGGGGAGAGAAAGAGGAAATTCAAATCATCTGATATCATAAAACATATCCCATTGTATTTGTTACTTATCTTCCCCAGACATGTTGCTAAATAGAGAAAAATAATAAACCTTCGAAAATATCAAACGAGTATAAATCTGTCTGTACAAAGAACACCACAGTGCATGTTTTAATCTGGAAGTAATTTGACCCTTAGACAATGTGTTTTCTACTGATACAATAACCGTGATGAGGGTTTGGGAAAACAGTTGCATTAGTCAATGGCTTTGCAGCCAAACCATAAAACAATTATCCCTTCGATGACCAAACAGATTCCATTACTCTCAATCTGTTCTTCATGAACATCAAAGTGGAACATGCATGTAGCATTCTGGTCCCACTTTGGCCATCAGGTTCTAATGAACCAGGGGAACAGTTTGGGACTGTCAGGACTTTGAAATACAGATAAATAAATCAGAAGGAATGGAGGAGAGGGAAGTGATTTAGTTTAGAGGAAAGTGTTTATACCTCATTATAAACAGGGTAGTTTGGATGCTGATTGGCTAAAAGCCGTGGTATATCAGACAATATAGCACACCCCCTCGGGACTTATTGCTTAATTATGTATACCTTTTATATGAAGTTGCAAGTGTTGCACATATTTTATGACAAATACCATTGAAATGTTAAGTGTACAATAAAAATGTTGTGCAACTCAATCCCAATAGCCTGCATTCCTTGTAGCTTATTTCATTTTACGTTGATAAAAAAACACCCATATCTATAGTACTACAACTGTTATGACATCAAGACCCACCACTTACTAGGTGTGAAAGCACAGTGCTAATAGCTCCACCATGCAGGTCTAGTCTTGTAGATCCCAGTGTACTGCATCCATATTGAAACAACCTTGTTTTCTACTGTACATGTCAGGAAACCCACATGAGCCAACAAAAGATTGACATAGTTCAAGGATTTGACACCATTATTATTTGTTTCTCAAAAACCCCTCTCATGCCAAATACACTCGGAGTACCATATTGATTGCCTAGGTAAAACGGACTAATTTGACAAAGTCAAAGGAATTCATCTCTCTCCAATCATAGACAACCGATGCTGTGAGTACAGTGCATTCTATGAAGCATTCCTGAGTAAAGATACCATCTAAATCCTTCCATAAACCTCAATGAAATAGCTAAAGCTCTGAGGGGGTTGTAACAGTATATGTTAACACCCCCTCTATTTACCTCTGTCTGTACATGTAGTAGTCACACTAGTTTAACATTTAGATATGTACAATATAACCACTCTCCAGGGACTATTCAAGTGATAAAAAGGAGCGCAGTAAAAGCATAAAATTCAATACTGAAAGCCAGAGGAAAACAGATGAAGCAGAGAGGTAAAGTAGAACTAGAAGCGTGTCAGTATATTGCAGACCTGTTCAAGAGTCCCAAATCAAGGACGTTCTCTTGTTTAAATAATATCTCTCTCTGCTCCGGTTTAGTGCATTCGGTGCTAAGCCATAGAGAATGCATAAGAAGTCGGTTGTTGCCTACCTGTTTGTCTCTCTCGGTGGCAGTCAGAGCACTCTCCAGTTCCTCCAGGTCTCGTCTGAGGCTGCTGTTCTCTGCCTCCAGCCTCTCTCTGTGGTGGGCCAGCTGGGTCGAGCACGCCTCCTCCTCCTCCAGGCGCTCAGATAGTCCAGACAGCTGCAGCTCCAGCCCACGCTGGGCCTTCTCCAGCTGGGCACAACGGTGATCTGACGCCTGGGCACACTCCTGCTCCTGAAGAGTTGGAGAAGAAGACAGGGATGAAGCACAGAGGGTCAGGAGGTGAGTATGGGAGGAGGAGATTGAGCATGAACAGGAGGAGAGAGGCCTCAGGGTTGAGGGGTGAAACGGTGAGACAACGTAAAAGTGGTGGAATGTGAAGGCAAAGAAGAGAGAGGACAGTAGGGTAAATTATTTAGCTTACATAAAGAGACGATCATTTCCCAGACACACAGATGTAAAACCAGCAGAATGCCTTGCATCAAGAGTACTCCCAAGTAGCGAGACATTTATCCTCCCTTTCCCAAACCTCTCTCCAATATATAGTGGGAAACCATCCTCTCAGTGACGCGTCGAGAGAAAGAAAAACACTGACTTGATAAGCCAGTTTTACAATAACACAAACAGCTGTCCCGAACAGGACAGATTTAAAAGTCTGTCTTATTTGGCGCCTGGTTGAGTGTGTCAGCTATTTTCTAATGTACCAGTCATCATGGTCAAGGCATTTGGAATGAGGCTGAACTGCATACCCAAATATGTGTCCATTTGCAAATGTATCATTGACCACATGTTCCATCTGAATATGTTTATATAAATGTGTTTGTGCTGTGCTCTTTCTTCATAATCTCTACTTTATCTACCCAGCTAGTGAGTTATGTCAAAAAAATGTATTTTCCAAAACATAATTGGCACTCTCTTTTCCCAACCCTCAATACAGATGATCCAAAAGGTTGGCTGGTGTGTTAAGATAAATCACTGTCTCAAAATTACCAGATAATGTAAAGATACTGTAAAAAAAAGTTAACAGTACAGACACACATGTACAGACACACATGTAAACACATCAATTCACTCACTCACTCACTCACTCACTCACTCACTCACTCACTCACTCACTCACTCACTCACTCACTCACTCACTCACTCACTCACTCACTCACTCACTCCCTCCAACCCAACACACCAGTATACCCACAATAGTCAGTCTCTGTTCCAATGCAGTACTAAAGCTATCCCAGTCCAGTTCCTCTGGTTCAGGATCCACCTGCAGCCCGTTGGTTTCTTCCGAGTCAGAGGGGGAGTGGCCACGTCCCTGGCCCCGCTCCACAGACATCACCTTAACCCGACGCCTGTCAATCAACCTGTCAATTGACCTGTCAACACTCTCTACCTACCGCAACTCAACAGTAACCTAACACCCTTACACAGTCCCTGTACTGCACCTGTATCAACTGCACCTCCTTAATAGGCCAGGTAGACTTATAGGTTGTAAATAAAGTTCCATGTAAACACCTCTACCCTCTGCTTTTCTCTCCCTGTGATTGGTTAGCGGAGGTTCAGGAGGGTTCACTGTAGAAGAGAAGGTACTAATTCACGGTTTGGTCACCACGGTAACTCCACTCAGCACGCTGCGAACAGTCAGTCTCCTTTCTCTCTCCCTATGGCACACTGTTTAGCGCCGCACACCTGCAGCGGTATGCCCTTAATCTCTTTTTTTTTCTCTCTTTCTCTGTCTCTCTCTATCAATCTCTCTTTCTTTCTCTCGCTTTCTCCCTCTACTATTTGTTCGGTTACTTTCTCTTTTTTTCCTGCTCAATCAAATACTTTTCTCCTCTTTAATTTCAGTCTGTTGGTACTTGCTACTGTAATCCACACATTCCTCCTCTGCTCTCCTCAATTCTTTCTTCGCTTACAGTCCCCTAGAGTAGAAAACAGAAGCCCACTTCTCTGTGTCCAGTCCTCCACTACTGTACTGCTCTCACACCGCAACAACAGCCTCTCCTCCTTTCCTCCCCCTCTTCTCCTTCGCTCCCTTCACCTCACCCCCCCTGAAACAGGTGTCTCTCTCTCCCGAGTGGCAGAGGATCCAAAGGATTCCTGGAGGGACTGTAGGAAGGTGTAGGATGGCAAGTCATGTGAATGGCTCTAAGTTATCCTCTTCAGTCTGTTGGTAATACAACCCTTACACTATCAAAGCAGTCAACTAAACAACACAAAGAGACGAAAACAAGGGCAGTGTCGCAAGTACGACTTTTTTCTCTCTCTTCTCTCTCTCGGTTAAAATTAACAGCATAAAGACCTTATGTGCCCACCACGCCCACATAGTTTCAACAATGCCAGGGCATTCATCTAGACAGGGACACAAAGGCCATATTGTGCCTTAGGTTCAAGTGCAGCGGATTTTCTTGAATGAACCAGCAGACGAAGCGTAGAGACTAGGCTAGACTAAGCATAACCACTGGGCACAGACGTCAATTCAACGTCTATTCCACGCTGGTTCATGTAATTTAATTGAAATTACATGAAAACAACGTTTATTCAACCGGTGTGTCCCCAGTGGGTACTCTCTATCTGTAATGCTGTACCGAAGATAACATAAGTGATTTTACATCAGTGCTTCATTAACCTGTTACTCCTACCCCCTACTTTTTCGAACATTCTGTTAAAAATCGCGCAACATTTCAGCGCCCTGCTACTCATGCCAGGAATATAGTATATGCATATGATTAGTATGTGTGGATAGAAAACACTCAGACGTTTATAAAACTGGTTAAATCACGGCTGTGACTATAACAGAACGTGCGTTTCATCGAAAAGTGCAGGAAAATCTGATCACCGAAAATGGGAAAATATATCCATGCGCCACTTCAACCCATTGTTAAACGTGAACCACATTAAATGGGGCTGAGGTTGCAATACCTACAGCTTCCACACGATGTCAACAGTCTTGTCATTTGCCTACGATTTGTTTCTTGGTCAAACAGACACAAGGCAGTGCAGTTCTTCCGGTCCCCGACCGGATATTTTGGTTGAGATTTACCTGGACATTATTTCCAGACGTACAGCTATAGAATATACATCGCCTCGTGATCAATTTGATCGCTTATTAACGTTTACTAATACCCAAAGTTGCATTACAAAAGTATTTCGAAGTGTTTTGTGAAAGTTTATCGTCAACTTTTTTAATTTAAAAAAATGACGTTACGTTATAAAACGCTATTTTTTTCGTTGATCACACAGTCTTCATAGATCGATATCTAGGCTATATATGGACCGATTTAATCGGGAAAAAAAGACCCAATAGTGATGTTTATGGGACATCTAGGAGTGCCAACAAAGAAGATGGTCAAAGGTAATGAATGTTTTATATTTTATTTGTGCGTTTTGTGTAGCGCCGACTATGCTAATTCTTTTGTTTACGTCCCCTGCGGGTCTTTTGGGGTGTTACATGATATCAGATAATAGCTTCTCATGCTTTCGCGGGAAAAGCATTTTAAAAATCTGACTTGTTGCCTGGATTCACAACGAGTGTAGCTTTAATTCAGTACCCTGCATGTGTATTTTAATGAACGTTTGAGTTTTAACGAGTGCTATTAGCATTTAGCGCATTTGCATTTCCAGATGTCTAGATGGGACGCCTGCGTGTCAGGTAGGAGCAAGAGGTTAAAAACCTCTAGGGTATGTGGGACGTTAGCGTCCCACCTGGCCAACATCCAGTGAGATTGCAGAGCACCAAATTCAAATACAGAAATACTTATTATAAAATACCGTACAATTATTTGAGAACATCGCTCATTAGACAAATCATTACAAACAGTAATCAGCCAAGTAGAAGAGTTACACAAGTCAGAAATAGAGAGAGAATTAATCACTTACCTTTGATGGTCTTCATATGTTTGCCATTCATTCATTCAATAAATGTTCCTTTTGTTCGATAAAGTCTCTCTTTATATCCAGAAACCTCCGTTTTGTTCGCGGTTTTCTTCAGTAATCCACAGGCTCAAACACAGTCAAAACAGGCAGACCAAAAAAATCAAAATTGTATCCGTAAAGTTCATAGAAACATGTCAAACGATGCTTATATTCAATCCTCAGGCTGTTTTTAGCCTAAATAATCAATAATATTTGAACCGGACAATAATGTTGCCAATATAAAAGGTAAACAAGAAAGGCACACTCTCGGTCACGCGCATGAAAAAGTCCACTCATTCAGACTGCTCTTACTCCCTCATTTTTCAGAATACAAGCCTGAAACCATTTCTAAAGACTGTTGACATCTAGTGGAAGGCATATGAAATGCAATTTCAGTCCTAAGTCAATGGATACTGTAATGACACTGAATAGAAAACTACAAAAAGAAAAAATCCTACTTCCTGAATGGATTTGTTTCCGGTTTTCGCCTGCCAAATCAGTTCTGTTATACTCACAGACACTATTTTAACAGTTTTGGAAAGTTTTGTGTTTTCTATCCAAATCTACCAATTATATGCATATCCTATTTTATGGGCCTGAGTAGAAGGCAGTTTAATTTGGGCACGCTTTTCATCCAAAATTCCAAATGCTGCCCCCTACCCCAGAGAAGTTAAGTAGTTAGTATTGAGGGTTATCGTAAAACAAACTAACCAGGTGAAACTGAAAGCATTCTTGTTATGGTTTTGAATGAACATCCCTTCTTAACAGGACAGAAGCTTTTAAAGTAGAAGCTGATACTTGACCACCACATGAGCATGAGTTATGTAGACTGTGACAGACCAAGACAAAACGTTTACTGCATTGATCATTTTTGAACAGAGGGTTTGAAGGTTACTATGAAAGAATCGTTTGGCACCAAAAGCCAAACCTCATAAATAACCCTTCTGAATTTCTCAAAAACTAAAGCCTGCAGTGAATCTTAAAAACTTGACCACTGACTGAGCGTAAACAATTTGAGGGAGGGCAAGTATGCTACAAATGCCTCATCCAACCATGGCAAGCTTCCATCCATCTGCAGAAAAAAACACTGAAACAAAACATCTTCTCAAAGATTGCTGAATTTTCAACATTATGTTGAGAGTTCTGCTGTGGACAGAACAGAGGGACCCATTCATGTCTGCATAAAAGCCTGCAGTAACACCCATATGAACTACACAGACCAGAGACACTCAGCATGCCCAGACAGTGTTCAAGCACCACTCACATCCAACACTAACACTGATCTTCTGTAGCAGATAACATGGGTGCCAAGTATGGATATGCATTCAGATGGATTTAGGTTGAAGGAATCTGAGGGATTCTCTTCTGTCAGAGGAAGACACGTGTGTGTCATCAATGACTGTCATTTGATTGTTCTGACCAAGCAACTGCTATTCCATTTCACATCATGGTTCCGTAGTTAGTTGTTTAAAGGTTGTAGTACAGCTTCTATGAAATGACGCTAATGTAATATTATGTTGCACTCTGCATTTCATTCAACTTTTGGTTGGAGTGATAGTATTATCTTCCATATAGGCAAGGCTATAAGACTAAGCTACAGTAAGGAACTCACAGGTGCAGAAGTATACTAAGGACACAGAAGCCATTATGAAAGCTTTCTGGAAAGCCCCTATGGATGTGGAAGATTATGAAGGTAAAGTTTATGTCCCTAGACAGGATAATATCCAGCTATTTCAAACAGCTTCCTTGCCAAACTGCATCATTCTTCCCCCTCCAGAGAGAGAGGGAGAAGACTAGAGAGATCTATGTCTATTAGATTACAGGAAAATCGGAATCTAACCACATTAGATAGTGAGTGGCTGCTGCCTTCCAGGGTTTCTATGGCAGAATAGAGAGGTGAAATTGAAGAGGTGGAAAGTTCAACCAACAGCCTCTGGTTGTTTTCACAATCAAACACTGCTGACATGAAATTGGATTATTAAAAAATATATAAAAAAGCATATCCAAACACTCACATATCTGATCCCTTGGGCTCCCTGATTCCTTGGCTGGATACCTCTAAGAAAACCCTGTCTTACTCGCTCATCTTTCTCTCTTTTTCAACCTCTCTTCTGCCTGTCTCTCTCCCTCCCTCACTGTCACTCTCCACACAGTTGAAAACAGTCCAGACCCTCTTTACCCTCTTCATCACTCTCCTTCTCTTTCTCTACCCACTCCAACACACATTTGCAGTCCTTTCCTTGGGCCCCAGTACCTCTAAAACCATCCCGGACCCTCTGTACCCTCTCCTTCACTCACACACACACACACACACAGTACCTCTAAAACCATCCCAGGCCCTCTGTACCCTCTCTTTCACACACACACACACACACATACACACACACACACACACACACACACACACACACACACACACACACACACACACACACAGTACCTCTAAAACCATCCCAGACCCTCTGTACCCTCTCCTTCACACACACACACACACACACACACACACACACACACACACACAGTACATCTAAACCAGTCCAGACAGTGCGGAGACTACTGTTACTAGGGCATCTGGTTAGCTCTGGAAAACTACTCCACATTTATTTACCATTAGCCGTAATTGAAGGGTAAACCGAGCACTTTTCTCTGTTTATGTATCTTTGTCCTGACAAAGCTTGAAGCACTACCATTTCATTTGGCTAACTTTTACTGGGGGAGATAAATTAGATTTTTTTGTTGTCTAATGTTCCCATACATTGTTGCCTATAGAGTTGAAACAGAGACACTATGTTAACTAATGAGAAAGATAATGCATGATGTAAAAAATAACACACACACACACAAACACACTTGCACGCACACGCAGAAGAAGGAATACATCATTTCCTGATGACAGAGAAAGCTGGGAGGTGGTGTCCCTCTGAGCCCCCCCAGAACTCCGACCAGCTCCGACATCAGAAAACTACGGGATAATGAAGAAAGGGACAAACTTCCCTCGAAAACTGGGAAGTGCTCCTTAAGCAGGAGAAGTCGATGCTTTTAAAGGGAAATCCAAAATAACCTGCGTGTGAACGGTCAGCCATGAGGCAAAAGTTACGACTTCGAGATTCCAAATTACACTTCAATATGTCAAATTCAGACGGTGATAAAATGTGTGTGAAGAGAGCTGCAGTTTAACTCCAAAATGTGTTCCGTTGGAGCAGGCTGAAGGGCGGCCTGACGGGTCTGCTAAGGAAATCAGCACCAGTAATGGCCAGATCCCCTGGGCTGGATTGGAGCTTTCTTTGAAACCACTGGCAATACCACCAAATACACTCTCTCTCCCTCTCTCTCCTTTCCACTCACACTAAATAATTTGCCCTGGTGGGTCTTGTCTTTTCTACAACTTCTCCAGCCTGGTCCCAGATCAGTATGTGCTTTAGCCAACATATCTAACTGTTGTTATAATGACAGATCTGTACTTATCTGGGACTAGGCTACAACTTCTCCTCTGCAAGTCAGAACCAGAACAGCCGCAGTAGCCTAATACGTGTAAGGCTAAGTAAGTGCCAACTTGTCTGTCTGCTGCCTTCTTGACACAGATCTCTCTTGATGAACAGTTTTTTAATCTCATCTGGATCACCTGGATGAATAACTCAAAAAGTGATAGCTTATCCTATCATTCTGCCACCCTTCTTTTCAATGGAAGGGAGCATGTCTATCAGAGAGTTCTCCGAGCAGTTAACCACTCAATCACTGTACTGCCTGAGGCCACAGAGCTGTACAACGCCTGTTATTGGCTCTGAGAGAATCACAATAAAAACACACAACATCTCTATCTTCTCTCTACAGTAAAACAATGCGCTGGAATAAAAACTGACACCGAGAGAAAGTATCATTACAACAAGCTGGTACTGTCTGGCCCTTTCTCCCCCCCACTCTCTCCCTTTCTCCAGAGACGTATCATTATATAGTGAGTACTATTCGCTGGCGGTTGAAGTAATAACTACGTTCAGAATCCCTTATCATGCACAAATTTGCCCTTGCAGACACATCCCATCCATGCCATTTGTCACGTGGCGAAGCTCAATGGAAACCAGATCGACTAACAACACAATGAACGACTGTCAACGTCAGAAAAAGTTGTGTACACAACACATGGCAAAGAGAGAGAAACAGAGGGAAGATGGTCAGAGATGCAGACAGAGATAGAAAGAGAGGGAGAAAGGACAACAGACAGAGAATTGGGTGAAGGAAAGGGGGACTTAGAGAAAACAGACATTTAGTAAATGGAGACTTACAGCTCTGTATTTAGTGGCCACCTCATTCTTGTCCTTCCCGAGTTGTGTGTTCTGTTCCTCCAGCTCTTGGACCCTGGCTAGCAGACGGTCGCTCTGCTCTATAGCCCTCCTCAGCTCCTCTCTCTCCCTCATCCCTGCCTCCTGGGTCTGAGTCTGAGCTTGAGTACACTGCTGCAGCGACAGAGACCCAACCTGCAGCAATACACACACACACAGACAACGCTCCTTTAGCTGGCTGGCTGGCTCTCACTGCTGTCTGGAGTCTGGACTGCTCCCCCATCCTACACACACACACACACACACACACACACACAAACACACCTCTCTCACTCTCCAGATGGGGCCTTCTCCTGGCCCACTCTCTTTAAAACAATATAAAATGTCCTCCTGTGGGCTGCGGCTGCTGCTCCCCTGCTGAACCAAAGACCTCTGGACTCAGAAAGGAAAGCAAATACCTCAATACTGCTGCTGCTGTCGTCGCAGTGTCATCTAACAGCTCTGATATTGACAGGTGAGAAAGAGGAGAGAGCTGGGCTTATGGAAACGTACACAGAGCTATAGTGTGCGGAGAGAGATAACATCTGTTCATGTTATCATACTTTAACATGTACGTGGAGGAGAATCCATCAGAATAGAGCACAGTGATTCTTAAATCGTAGCTAGATCCGTCAGACATTTACACGAACACCTGATTCTGTTGTCTGTCAATGAATCAATTAATATCGTCCCAGAGGGAATTTTACTGTAATTCTCTGGAAACCCTTCCAGACCATTCCATATATTGTCCTATACAATATCTCCCGCTGATCCTGTCACTGTAGGAGTTTCATCCTCACGTACAGTACTGTGCATTCCAGGAAGTGAGCTGTACCTGGCACGCAAGGGTCAGAGGTTAGAGGTCAGACAGCTGGTGAGCTGCTTAGTGGAGACAGATGGAGATGACAGAATGGTAATGATATCTTTACATGTTTACCAAGTACCAGCCCTTTCTTTGTCCATGCGTCTCTCTCATCAGCACCATACAGCCTCTGACCGTAACACATCCCCTACACCAGTCCATGGGTTTTCTTTAGCTAAACAGTCCTCTATCAAAGGTTGAGCCCCCTGACAAGTTATCACAAACAGACAATAACACTCTCAGTGGAATGCAGCCTGCCATGAGAAAATTGGGCCTGCTTCTCTAAATCAAATGTGTTTTCTTTCAAATACTTTAGGTGCACTTGATTGAGCTTGGCAACTTGCCCAGAACAACAGAGCCAATGGAATTGTCCCAAAAGTGCACATCAGGCGACCTGGCACACCAGACAATTAAGCTAAATCAAGTTATTGAAAGAAAACAAATAGTATTTTGACCTGCAGGTCTGAGTCCCTGGAACGTTTCAAAGGGAATCGAGGTGAATCTGAGGGAACAACCAGAGGTTTAGGAACTAGCTCTCTCAGTCCAGTGTATAGTCAGCTCAAGTGCCCTCTCTGCTAGAGAGTCTTACAGCCAACCGAAGTACAGTGGCAGAGAAGGCGTAGTGCGGTCACCAGGTTCGCCATCTCATTCATCTGCACTGCTCAGGGAAGGGAAATGCCACTCTTGGAGGACGGTAAATGCATGCAGGCTTTTGTTCAAGTACAACGCTAATACATGTGATTTAAAGTCATCTGATATACTGTCAAACTAAAGGCTAGATGGGTTATTTGAATCAGGTGTGCTGGGTGCACACACTGCAGCCCACTGTTTAAAGTGCATATTGGCACAGTGGTCTAAGGCACTGCATTTCAGTGCAAGAGGCGTCACTACAGCCCCTGGTTTGAATCACATCCGGTTGTGATTGGGAGTCCAATAGGGCTGCGCACAACTGGCCGAGCATTGTCCGGGTTTGTCCGGTGTAGGCCGTCATTGTCAATAAGAATTTGTTCTTAACTGACTTGCCTAGTTAAATAAAAAATGTATTGTACTGGTGACTGAACCAGCCTAAAACTGTGTTTCAAAAAGTAGTGCACTAGGGAATAGGGTGCCACTTGGGATGTACATCATGCCTGATATTGTATTTGTGTGATAAACTAAGCCAGACGATCAATGCGTTCTCGTGCATACTTGATCTCTGGAACACAACTTCATATGAAGGTACAGAAACGTCCATATTTGAAGTATTCTACATGGCACTGAAGTGTACTTGGCATGTAACCTTGGCCTACATGCTGTCCAGAACAATGAGAAGTCTCGCAGCAATCATTTAGACTTTTACTGTGCACCAGGGCAAATCAATCTTCTCTTATTTTCTCTCTTTAGCTAACAAGAATCTACAAGCAATTCTGGCTCGAGTACAAAAGCGTAAATTTGTAGTTTCCTTGTGTGGAAAAACAGATGTGAACAAATTTTCCACAGCTCGATCTAAAGAAGTTTGAAAAGGAAAGCTGTGTAAAACACACACACACACACACACACACACACACACACACACACACACACACACACACACACACACACACACACACACACACACACACACACACACACACACACACACACACACACACACACACAGAGCAAAAGAAAACCTGTCGCAGCTTGAGCCAAGGTATCTGTGTCACTGGAAAAGAGCTGTCATTAGCCCAACTCTAACCCTAACCTCAACAAAGGGTTTACCTCTTCAAACTCATGTACAGTTAGTCAACTAACAATGACAGGGAAACATTAAGTGTCTGTGGGCATTTGCCTTGTTGTCCAAATATGATTTAAGATGTGTGTTTTTAACCAACATTGAGGATATACACACTGAGACACACCTGAACTTCCCTCGGCTACAGTCAGGTGAATAGACCGTATTTTACTTGTCAGGGCTGGATTTATCGTCGCACTTAACATCATTCTGCACATTAGCTCCATAGCCCTCAGTACTGCTAAGCACGGGGAAGATATTTAAAGTGATACATCAATGGTTCACCTTTCACATAATCACAGTGCTAAGCTATATAAGCATTGGGTATTGTCTGTGTGAATAAGGCAGCTAACCCTGATGAACCTCTGTCTTTGTTAATGTACATCCCCTCCTGCTTGATGAATGGGACTTATTGTGGAGCAGAGCGTTTGTGTTTTGACTTGAGCAGGGAGGATGTTTGTCCAATCAGAAAATGTCGAAACACATATACAGGAGCATGCATTCACACACATATGTACACATAGGCACGCAGGCACACACACCTGCATTTATGCGATTCGTGCACATTGTTATTTTTCAGTGAACTGATCTTTCCATTTTATCTAGATCTGTAAATAGGCCTAACAAAGAAAGAGAAAGGGAGAATCCTGAAGATACCTTTATTTTTCTCTCCCTCTCTGAACTTCACACTCGCTTTTTTCAAGGACAGAGTGGCAGATCCCCAAGTAAAGTCCCTCTTATTAACACCGTTTCTGCACTGTTAGTCATTTTATCAGTAACTTATTGTATCAATCAACAGTATGATAAAAGTGTTTGGCCAGTAACCGAAAGGTTGCTGGTTGAAATCCCAGAGCTGGCAAGGTGGGAAAATCTGCTGTTCTGCTCTTGAGCAAGGCAGTTGACTGCTCCCCGGACGTGGATTAAGGCAGCCCCCTTGCACCTCTCTGATTCAGGGAGGTTGGGTTAAATGCGGAAGACACATTTCGGTTGAATGCATTGTTGTCCAACTGTAGGAACAATTCTAGTACTGGGAAACCAATGATATCTCAACTCCAAGATACTGCAAAGCCCTTAAATGCCTGGAATGTACAGTACTTTCACTGCATTGACCTGAGGGTATCTGTACTGTACCACCCACTGGTTTCTCATCAGTCTGTGTAAAATAATACTAAGCCCTACAATCTTAATCTACACGGTTTCACTTCATAATAAGAAGGTTGTGATGATTTTAAGCAACAACTATTAACATAACTCTGGCCCACTACAACACATATAAAGCTAGGCTATTTCCTTAAACACGCACAGTACTACTCTAAACAATGCCAGGTGGTTGAACTGCAGCCCAGCCCAATCTGAAGCAGATTGGTCTGGCCTCTACCTGAACTCCAGTAGGTCCAGGTCATGGAGGTAAGCACACAGACTCTTTGATCACCCGACCACTACACATGCAGGCCTACATCTACAGGTGCTGCGTTTGATCTCTGGGTGCATGTACTGCTATTGGATTGCAATTAGATCAATGCCATGATTGTTTTCATATGATTCGATTTCATAAGCCAAGACCCGAGAGAGAATATCTTCAGTACAGCTGTTTTGGGATGCTGAGGAATTCCAACACAGAAACAGAGCGACAGCAGTCAAACTAGAGCTCCTGGTGATTTAATAATATGCCGCGTTCATGAAACACACCCATTATCATCTGGAAAATCAAAACACTGTAAAAGAACTCTACCTTTCAATTAGTTTATTTCATTACAAGGTGTCTGGTATGTGTACACTATACCATACCTGACCCATACACACTGTGCTGTAATGTCTTGACCCATAATAAACAATATTATCAAGCTGTGAAAATCACACTGCTTTTGATGACTTCAAAAGCTGTGTGTGTGTGTGTGTGTGTGTGTGTGTGTGTGTGTGTGTGTGTGTGTGTGTGTGAGAGATCCCACATGGTCTGCAATGGAGAGAGACAGGCTGATGTCACAGGCTCGTTGATCATACAGAGATATCATCCATCTCAGATCTGACTCACACACTGCTGTACCATCCAATCTGAAGTACCACTCACTCTCAGTATAACTAAACACGCAAGCCTGACGGAAATCTCTAGTATATTACATATTTCAGAGAACTTTGAGACCAATATTGATTTTCAACAATTCAACCAAACTATCCCCTGAAAATGCTTCCTGTTTCCTCAACACAAGACCCCATGTCTTCTGCCTGGCTGATTGACAGTCTGTTTTGCATTCCTTTGCTGCATTGGTGTGAGTCTCTCCAGACAGACAACATTATCACTGCCTGTCAAAGCCATAAACACTCTCTCAAAGTTAACTAACCACTAGGGAAGACTGTTACTCTTCCCTGCTGAAGAGGCAGCAAGTAAAACAACAAATTCCTCCTCTCATTCAGTCACTGATGTATAAGTTCACTCACTCCCTCCCCCTGCAGGAAGAGTAGAGACCAACACTAGACCCCCTAACTCAGGGGGTAGGCCTCCTGCGGAACAGAGGAGGGGCTGTAACCAATTTAACAAGCATGGAGAAAGAGAGAGAGAGAGACAGAAAGCACCAGACACAGAGAAGTGGATCCAAAGAGAAGGAGGAGAGGTGGTTCTTACGTGTGCCAGTGGCTTGCTGTGGATGGCGATGATGGGTTTGTACTGACGGAAGTCTGTCTGGATGACACACACTCTCTTCTCCATCCTCACATCTCTGTCTGGGAGCTACACCCCATCCTGTCTTCACCCACCGGCCTCTGGGGAGCAAGTGTGTGTGCTCGCCGGTGCTCTGGGGAGTGTGTGTGTGTGTGTGTGTGTGTGTATGTGTGCTCACTGCAGACCTGCTACCTGACCCTGAGAAGAACAGATCTGTCTGGAGAAAGGGAGGAAGGGGGAGGGAGAGAGAGAGGAGGGATCTGACGTGCAAAAAGAAAACAGAAACGAGCTTCAACATTCCCCCCAAACACCTCCCTCCCTCTCCTCCCCTTCTCCTCCCTCCACACCCTCTTTAAAGCTCCACCACCCACTGACAGGGGCACAACACACAGAGACCGTCTGCCCCCACCTCCCCTCCCCGGAGGAAAGCTCTATGTTAACCCCCGATACACTGCACCACTAAGGTAAAAATTCACAGAAAGGGGATTCAGTGAGCCTGAACCTGCTAAAAAGATAGAACATTCTTTATTTGTTTGCTTCTATCCAGTGTACCGTGTCAGTGTAATTAGTCAAAAGGTAATGACAGCAATGTTTTCTGTAACAGAGCTCACTACTTTGAGTACTCTGTAATTCTGAGCAAAGTACTCAGTGCAGCCAAACTGAAAATGCTGAGGCAGAATTCCCTTAATCCTCCGTGAAATCGAAATACCTGCGGATTTTCATTATAATCAAACCAAACACTGACAGAAAAACATGTTTTATTATAGCTTTACTGATCAAACACACAGGAAATATTGTACATGTATTAGAAAAGTACAAATTTGAGTAGCTACACTACTTATAAATAGTTGATTAACCCTTTAACTGTCACAGCAAGAAATAATTATCAGAACAATTCTTGTTCTGCAAAATATGTGTATTTAGCCTCAATATAAGATATAAATTAATAATGTTTGCTTGCAGCCGGTTGAGTTGCCCAATTAGAGTAAACAAATTTTGTATTGGAATTTGCAGACCTTTTTAACTCATCTAAAAAAGTATACATTAATTTACATTATGTCTGCTTCATTTACTTATAATGGAAGTTAGGCCTAGTTAAATGAGGACTGATATCAAATATTAATAAAATATGAACATTTGCGTCAAAATATGAATACCAGTAAAATTACATCTACAGAATATTGTGAAACATATTGAAGATAACAGGCAGACAGTAGATAATGATATGAATTTAAAGGATTTTTGTATTTGCACAGACAAAAAATTCCCATAACAATACTGTTCTGTTGTCCATTATCACTAACAATGACTTAATAGCATTCTAATGGGTACCTCAACTGCTTGGTAAAGCATATTTTTCAAGAGTTCTTAAATGTCTAAAACAACAACATAGTAGTAATTTAATCATTCTTAAATTATGTTTTTAGGGGTCAACAACATTTCACAACCTTGTCATTTCCCATTTTATACACAATTAGTAAAACAATGTGTGGTAAATTAGGTTTGGGTTTTGCTCACATTCACTTCCTGGTTTTTAACCATCATTGAATGGGTGTTACAGAATATATAGGAGTCTGATAATGAAAACCACATGATCATTTTACTAAATGGCATTGGTTGAGATGGTAAAATATGCCAAACAAAATGAATGTTTCATTTAATTTAAAATTGGTTGTCAAAATTAGTTGAGCTGCCTGTTGAAGGGTTAACGTTTATTACTTGAAAGCTACTCTTAAGCGTTACCAACATCCATCGGTATTTCCCCACATTCATCCGATCTGTCTGTAGTCATTAAATTCTCTCTATACAAACACTTCCTACAGTACCTGACATAACCTGTCCTTTCCAGGTTAAGCTCTTTAGAACTCACATCTGACAGGACTTTTCTCCTGCAGACAACATCCCAACATCTCTACAGGCAGGGAAAGAGATAGGGATGCCGTGCGTGACATTACATGTTTACTTCGTAGGTGGAAGAAATGACAGGGAGGATGATTGGTTTGTTTCATCTTGGGGCATGCAGAAGACAGGTCATTTCACTTTTTAATCACCATGACAGTCGAAGATATTAATTTCCCCAGCATTATCTGACAAAGAAGATCGCATGACAGTACATTTCAGAGTTTTCCACAGGCACCAGGTTGAAGCAGATGGAGTTGAAGAATTTGACCTCGGTGGGGAGTACCACTCTGAACGTCAAGTTCAGTTTACTGTACCATTTTACCTGGATGACTTTGTTAAAAAATCAAGGCTTTTTCTGCACAAGGTCAAACTGTACCAACATTCCTGTTATGAAAACCTCTGCGACACCATTCAATCAAGCCCACAGTTTGGTATTTGCTGTAAGCTGTAGCTGTTTTCCCATAAAGGTGAAAAAAAGGAGTAACACCAGTTTGTTTTTTACCTTTATTTAACTAGGCAAGTCAGTTAAGAAAACGTTCTTATTTACAATGACGGCCTACACCGGCCAAACCCGGACGACGCTGGGCCAATTGTGAGCCGCCCTATGGGACTCGCAATCACGGCTGGGTGTGATACAGCCTGGATTTGAACCAGGGTGTCTGTAGGGACGCCTCTAGTGCTGAGATGCAGTGCCTTAGGTAGACTGCTTCCACTCAGGTAGACTACTTCCAGTTGTCAGAATAAGAGTTGTGTATCCTGGCAGCCAACAGATGATAGTTTGATTGAATTCTAACGCATTAGCTTCCCAGCCTTTATACCAACCCTTTCTTTAATAAATGTACTAAATCCATCTCCCAGTCTCCTAAGTCTCCTCACCTTAGGCCTCTCAACCCTAGCCTCTGTGATAGAGCCAGTGAGATGCCAGTGGAATAATTGTTCCTCCTCCTCCTCCAAGGCTCTTGTACGGCTTATCATCAAGGTTGTGTTCTGGCTCGGGGCCACATCTCAGTGAATGGGGTTTTTGTTTGGCGTGAAACACATTAAATGATAACAGCATGGGCTGTGTGTGTGTATTATAGTCTCTTTTGGGACACTGTCATAGTGGGGGGGTTGGGGGTCAGGAGGAGGAATGATAAAAGAAATCTCACAGCTTCGGTAAAACTTGGGCAGCAGGTAGCCTAGTGGTTAGGGCATTGGACCAGTAACCGAAAGGTTGCTGGATCGAATCCTCAAGCTTGACAAGGTAAAAATCTGTCGTTCAGCCCCTGAACAAGGCAATTTAACCCACTGTTCCCTGGTAGGATGTCATTGTAAAAAAAAAGTTCTTTACTGACTTGCCTAGTTAAATGAAGGTAAAATAAAAAACACAAACGTGTAAAAACAATTATTTGTCTGCAAAAGAGGGGGGTGGATGTTTCACTCTGCATACATGTTCATGAGACAATTACAACTGATATGTGATATGCTTGTCAATACAGTTTGAGTAATCAAATCAGCTTCGAGTCCCAAAAACTGTTGAGGAATCACCTGCAGGTCTTCAGGAGAGACACAGCTAATAAAGAAAGTCTTGGATGGTTTGATCCATGGTCATAATGCACCACATTGATTATCCTCATAGGAAGATGCTATCAAACCACCTTATATGAAGCAGAGCCCTAATGACAGGCTTTTACCTGGTAATTGCTATAATCTTACTGCCTAGTATGTGGGTGTAATGATAGGGCCCAAAGCACGGTGCACTGTGTGATGCCATCTCTACTGCCCCAGTTAAAAGTTGCTCGTAGGCACAGATCTAGGATCAGCCTACCTTCCTTAGATCCAAACCTTTTTGGGAGTGAAAATCTAAAACGGACCTAGGATAAATTTCTAAGGGGAAACTTGGACCTGCTCTATCGTGCTCTAGCATGATCATAGCATCAGGTCTGCGGGTGCATGACACACATTTTTGGAATCTGATTAATTGTGGGTTGGTGCCGTGGTAACATCTTGCCTCATACTGTACTGTCACCCAGTACATCCTTCAAATAAATCATAACTCTGCAGAGAAGGGGCCCCCTCGTTTCAGTGTCATCATCCCATCTACGTATACCTTATGACATTTCACATATGTTGTGGTCTGAATCACAAGAGTATTGAGGGGATCCTCATTGCAGTTTATTAGACTAAGTGGTTGTGTTTAGGTGACAGATTTTAAGCCATGAATGAATGAAAAGCGAGGAGAAAAAAAGCACACCAAGATGCACTGAGAGGATTTGAAAGCAGGCTTACTAAAATACATGGTCATCACATGAGTACCAATCTGTAAGCACACATACTGCCCCAAAGCCTCACCACTGAACTGTATGATGAGTTATAGTATGTTGACATTGTGTCAGCTATGATTTGTGACTGACATTTTTTTCAGGATTCTACAGTACCAGCATAAAAACTGTTTCTAATTTACAGTATGTGCTAGCTGTGGTTAACCCTGAGGTCTGAAAGAGAATCATGCATCACGAAACATTTGTTATTTCATGTCTAGAAGATTAAATACCTTACTACTGGCTTCTCGTTAACGTCATAGTGCAAGCGGGAACTATCTCCATAAATCACGTAAGGGCAGTCTGGTGTTAAGGTGCCGGGATATACTACAGTATATACATGCTTTATTAATCCGTGGAGGAGCGCATAACAAGAGAAGACCCGAGATGGTGGGGACTGTAGTTCATGTATAAGATCATACTGTAGGATCTTATACAAGTCACGAGATCTAATCCTTTTTAAAAGGAAAGTAAAAGAGAGCCACTCCAGGTCCATGTGAGACACTCCAGAATATTGTGCCCCAACAATTAACGAAATATATGATAGCCTACTGTTCAATATTGCAAGTCTTTGCTAGGTAAAGCCCTGCCTTATCTCAGTCACCATAGCAGCACCCACCCGTAGCACACATTCCAGCAGGAATATTGCACTGGTCATCCCCAAAGTCAACACTTACTTTGGCCACCTTTCCTTCCAGTTCTCTACTGGCAATGACTCAAACAAATTGCAAAAAAAAATCTTATATCTCCCTCTCTAACTTTAAGCATCTGCTGTCTGAGCAGCTAACCGATCACTGTACCTGTACACAGCCAATCTTTAAATATCACACCCAACTACCTCATCCCCATATTATTACTTACCCTCTTGCACCCCAGTATCTCTACTTGCACATCCATCACTCCCGTATTAATGCTAAATTGTAACTATTTTCACCTCTATGGCCTATTTATTGCCTACCTCCCTACATTTGCACACACTGTACATAGATTTTGATATTTTCTTTTGTGTTATTGACTGTATGTTTGTTTGTGTAACTCTGTTGTTGTCTTTGTCGCACTGCTTTGCTTTATCTTGGCCAGGTCGCAGTTGTAAATGAGAACTTGTTCAACTTGCCTTTCAACTTGCCTACCCGGTTAAATAAAAGGTGAAATATTTATTTTTTATTTAAAAAAATTGTAATTTATCAGTATCAGTTGAGGAGAATTTAGAATGAAACAATAAGCATTTATGGCTTTTCTAAGCCCATTTTAGCTTGTTCCCACAGTGTGACAGTCTCTGAACCTTTTTGTTGTTGATGATTTGACATACTATACCATGTCTCAAACTCATTCCACACAAGGCTTAGTCTCTGCATGATTTTGCTCCTCCCTGTTTGTTTGTTTGTTTGTTTGTATTAACCTTTATTTAACTAGGCAAGTCAGTTAAGAGCAAATTCTTATTTTACAATGACGGCCTACCCTGGTCAAACACACACGCTGGGCCAATTGTGTGCCGCCCGGGATCGAACCAAGGTCTGTTGTGATGCCTCTAGCACTGAAATGCAGTGCCTTAGACCGCTGTGCCACTTGGGAGCCCTTGTACTTGTTTGATGAATTAAGGTCACTGATTAGCAAGTAAATCTCCTCACCTGGTTGTCTAAGTCTTAATTAAAAGAAAAAACTAAAAACCAGCAGACACTAGGCCCTCCAAGGAATGAGTTTGACACCCCTAAACTAGACATTTCAGTCAAGTCAAGCTGCTTACTGGGCTATGAGGCATTCAGATCCTGCACTCTAGTGGTCAATCTGTAGTCAGGTACATTCTAGATGTTCTCTATTGTAGATGCACTGTAGAGGCAAACAACTTGATTAAATTTGAGCTTATTCCATTTATTATTGTAACAAAGTTGTAGAGTGGATTGCACCAGCAAATGATGCACAATACTATTCAATAGTATAACCTCAACTCTGCACTTTAATACTATCATAACACATCGCATAAGTCCATCTATGAACTCAAACGTGAGATGTGCATACTACATAATATATATTAGGAAAGATCGTACTAATTACAAGGTACTGAAGGTGGCTGGCTATTCTCCTCGATATACAACAATGTTCTTGTCAGTCTCGTGAATCTTGACCTCGTAGAGAAGATTGGCTGGTAGCTGCTTGACCATGTTGTCCCAGATATATACAGCCACGTTTTCTGTTGTGCTGTACAGCAGACAAAAAAATTAAAAATAAAACTTTCAACCATGGAATCTCTGAATCACGTGCTCCGAACTGAAAATCCACCCGTTACTCATAAACATAAGGCTACGGTCCAGTAGAGGAGCACACACCTGACAACATTAGCAAAGTAGGGGACGTCCTTATCCAGGTTTTTATGGTCCAACGGAATCATGATGACTTCCTGTATCATAATTATACATGAGTTTGTAAATAACACAATAATTAATTAATGCACATTTTCCTTATTCTCTAAAATGTGCTATAAATGTGAAATGAATGAAGAAATTAATAGTCTAGCAGCCTACGCTATCAAAGCATAGCCTTCGCTTCAAATCAAAAAAGTAAAGTCCAGGATTGGATTGGAAGAAAGGGAGGGTCTCACCTCAATGTGTTGCTTCAGATCTGTAATGTTCATCACCATGCCTGTGTGACGATCGATCTGGAGATGGACAAAGAGAAGCTCTGTGACGGTCTGTGTGTCTCCAACATCCATTACCAAGGAGGCAGACTGCTTTCATATCATGAGAGTGTCTCGTGATTTACTGGTGTGTTTCTACCACTAGCAATTATGAGAATGTTTTGTAAGTCGTGTTTTTATGAATATGTTACGACGCAAAGTCTCAGGTGGGACTTACCTTTCCCCGTACCGTCACCTCTACTACAAAAATAAAAACACAACAGAGCCTTCGATAAACATTGGTTTAGACCCAGTTTGGAGTTATGGAACAGGACAGCTATGTAACCTATAGGCCAACTGTGAATCTGACAACAGAATTGGTCCTACGTGCATGGTTTGGATGAGACCTTGACCAATGACTGACCTTTATAGTTGTGTCCATGGCCATTGGGATTGTTGCACTTCCCAAATATCCTCTTGTTTACCTCATCACTCAACGTCGGGCTGGAGAGACAACACAATACATGAGGTTTCAATTCAACAAATATATAACAAAAACCTTTAACAATTTAAAGAAGTTGATGGCTTCGCTGTCTCTACAATAGAACTACAAATCCCATGATCTTCCGGGATTGACGCAACAGGTTATGCTTGATTCCAGTTTCGTTTCGTGGCGTTAACTCTCCCTTCTATCAAATATAACGTCTCACTAGAAACACAATCATACCAAATTGCTTTCCATCTTGCACTCCTCTCGCAGCCTCTGCAACAGTTTCTAGATGGCAACCCTGCATTAAGCTGCCTATTGCGTCGTCGTTTACAACAACAACAAAAAGATAGAAAAGGATTGCACTGGTACCTGTGCAATCGATGGCACGCGCTGAAACTCTGGACTCGTGTGATGTATCCAATGCGCTCTGCTACTTCGTTTCTTGAATCGGCTTGTGCCATTGCAATGACAGATGAACAGAAGTAAACAATGTAATTAATAGTCGTCGCAGATGCCGTTAAATAGGTTATGCTGGGCGTGTGGAGAATCGAGTCCACGCCCCCTAGACTTTTCAGGTCATTCAACGCTCAGCGACAATAGAGTACCACGGTATGAGTTATACTACCCATAAAACCTAGCAGTCAAACAGGGAAATGGTTCCAATAGGTTTTCCTTCATACATTCTTCCCATAGGCATTTTTTATAAAAAATATAAAAACATTTTTTTAAACAAACTAAGAGCTGTGTTTCGTGTAGGCTTACCCTGGCGTGACATGTTGATAACCGTGTAAATCTCTAGGCCAAGGAGACAATACAAGGATGTCAATATATTCGCCTGTATTTACCCGCAAAAAAATTCCAGCCATTACCGAGAGGCCATCTTCCTTAATTAAGCGGCCACCAACCTCCTGTGCACAATACCTGTTAGCAAAGGTGTCAGCTAGAGATGACGTGCAGGAGCTTGCAGGGATTTGTAGTCTTGCATGATGCCAATTAGCGTTTTCGAAATCGAGTGTAAATACAGCCGACTATATTGATCAAAGTCACCATATCCGAGAGAGATTTACATGGTTATCAAAACGTCAAGTCAGGGTAAGTCTACCCGAAACACAGCCCTTATTAAGTGTTTCTAAAAAATCCCTATGGGAACAATTAATGGTGTAAACCCCATTGGAACTACTCTGTTTGACGCTAGGTTTTATGAGTATTGTGGGGCTCTAAACCAACTAATATTTTGCATGCAGCACAAACCATGACATCACTTTGTATGGTAATGAGAGAACCTTCAAAATAAAAGCCCACCTTTCAAAACATTGAAGTGTGGATAACGCATAATACCCGAAGTCCCTCCGACTCACACGGAGGAAGACATTGTAATGAACTTGTCAAACACATGCTCATCTGCCTTAGGTAAGGGACTGTCATTTGTCCCAACGGCACAGGGCAATGACTGTAATACCGTTATAGACTTCCAAAGTTTTTCCGCAGCTTGAGATTGACTGAATTCTTTGGTAATGGGGTTTGCTCCCTATGCACCTGCCAATGTAAATACACTGAATGAGACAAGTAACCAGACAGGACAGAGTGTTAATGCTCTTCCCATTGATAACCAGAATGACAATGCACTTGACTCTCGCTCGGAGGACATGATACGGGGAAAATACACATTAAGAGAAAAAGCACATGTATACCTCCCAAAAGAAATACCTCTATTGTAAAATACTGTCACCTAGTTGAGAAAGATGCACATAATCTCCTGGCTAAGAAACAAGAACTCAAGGTATTCCGCAATCTGTCGAAAGCAGAGAAAGTATCCCTTATGGAACTCAAGAATGACTCCACTATCATTATAAAGCCTGCCAACGAAGGAAGTGCAATAGTGATGTAAAATGCTGCAGACTATGGAAAGAAAATTCTCAGAGATGATTCATTTTGCAAAGACTCCCTGGGGATCCTACTAATCAATTCAAGTCTCTGATCCATGATGAACTGTTTTAAGTTTTTGAATGAAGAGGAAATTACAAAGACAGAATATTGCATATATGAAAGTTGACTGCCCAACCACACCTGTCATTTACACTCTCCCCGAAATTAAAAAGACGCCAGCTATACCAGGCTGGCCTATTGTGAGTAGCAACTGATCTCTGACAGAACATTTCAACCTTTGTAGACCATTTTGTGAAGCCCTGGGTGAGCTCTCTCCCCACGTACACCAGAGACCCTTGGTTTTATCTCCTTAAACAACAACATTTTTTGTTGTTGTTGTACTTTTGATGTTACCATCCTATATTCTACCTCAATGAACATCCCTTAATGCTCTACCCAGTACCAATTGTATTGTGGACTGGCTGAACTGGTACTAACCTCCAAGAATTTTCTCATGACACAGGACTGAAGGTATGACACAGGACTGATGGTAACGCTCACCTTGTCTTCTCCGGACAAGCTTTTTTCCAAACAATCGGAAAGGGGATTCATCAGAGAAAATTACTTTACCCCAGTCCTCAGCAGTCCAATCCCTGTACCTTTTGCAGAATATCAGTCTGTCCCTGATGTTTTTCCTGGAGAGAAGTGGCTTCTTTGCTGACCTTTTGACACCAGGCCATCCTCCAAAAGTCTTCGCCTCACTGTGCGTGCAGATGCACTCACACCTGCCTGCTGCCATTCCTGAGCAAGCTCTGTACTGGTGGTGCCCTGATCCTGCAACTGAATCAACTGTAAGAGTCTGTCCTGGAGCTTGCCGGACTTTCTTGGGTGCCCTGAAGCCTTCTTCACAACAATTGAACAGCTCTCCTTGAAGTTCTTGATGATCCGATAAATGGTTGATTTAGGTGCAATCTTACTGGCAGCAATATCCTTGCCTATGAAGCCCTTTTTGTGTAAAGCAATGACGACGGCACATGTTTCCTTGCAGGTAACCATGGCTGACAGAGAACGAACAATGATTCCAAGAACCACCCCCTTTTTGAAGCATCCAGTCTGTTATTCAAACTCAATCAGCATGAGTGATCTCCAGCCTTGTCCTCGTCAACACTCACACCTGTGTTAACGAAAGAATCACTGACGTGATGTCAGTTGGTCCTTTTGTGGCAGGGCTGAAATGCAGTGGAAATGTTTTTGGGGGATTCAGTTCACTTGCATGACAAAGAGGGACTTTGCAATTAATTGCAATTCATCTCATCACTCTTCATCTTCTGCATTCTTTGGGAAGCACTTGCATTATAGAGTATACGTTTTCCACTGCTGCAGCTTTTCTGCCTTCTCCCTCTCTTTGCTTGAAATGTTCCTCTTTTTTAGGATACTACCAGCAAGGGACATCTCATGTGTGTTTTGTTGTAGTTTTGTCCTTTGTTTAATATTTCCTAATATTTTGTAGGGTCTTTTATTCTTCATGCTGGTTCTCCAACATAGTCGTTTCACTTTTTCTTTTCAGAGAGGATGGGACTCGTTCATCTACTTATTGCATCTTATGCTAGCATGTATGACACTCTTTTGGGGGGACATTATACAACTTTGAACCTGTAAAATTCCAAATAGAATTTGATTGTAAATACAACACACAAAATCCTATCAAATGCATTAAAAATATATATTTTTAAACTGTCTAACAATGTGTTCAGGCAGGCTATGTAAAATAATAATAATATAGATTCATAAATAAATGAGGACAAGTAGGCCTGTGGAAAATTAAAAAATGTTTTCAGGTTTTCCCTAAAGAAATCACACTTATAGAAAAACTACAAAATTGGATGTTCTAAATCCACAGTAATGCTTAAACTACACCAGTAGACCACTTTTGAGTAAAACGTTGTGTTGTTGTTGTTTTCTGTAATTCCTCTTTAATTCCACTTTACGCCTCTCAATGGACCGTTGTGTTTCGCTAAAATGTTTCTTTATGCTACTAGACATGTGATGAGAGTGTTTGCAAAACAAACAAACACCCACACGATTGATACAAACCAACATGATATCATTCTCCCAGGCATAGGCTTTCTTTGCATTCAACATTTAATTCGGACAGTTTTTTGGGAAAGACTTTAGAAATGCATTTTTTGTACAAAGCACACTCACTCACTGTCCCATCACTCATAAACTTTCACTCATAAACTAGACACGATCTCTGCTCAATGTAACAAATCAGCCGTAAGTCAAACAGAAAACTACAGCTGTCATTGTAATCTTACCTCAGGAATAAATTTAGTCTATTTATCTTGACCCCCCCCCCCCTTACAACATAGACGTACAAAAAAAATCAACCCTCTAGATCAACGTTAATTCCCGCACGTTGGCTGTTGTTTAATCGCGTGCGGTGTCACATGAGCTCTTCATCACTTGACTGACATTCATAAAATCCTTTCCTGAATCAGCTGATGTAGCGCAACAATGTCCCATCCTACTAAACAGCTAACATCAAATGTAAATCAAACAACTACAGTATTATGGATAATTATTGAAGAACTCTGACAGTATGGATTTTGGTTTTATTAATCATGTTAAAGTTACTCTTTAATTTTGCAACAGACATTATTTTGAATATGTGTTCCCATGAAAACTATTTTCACACCTTTCACACTAATATGAAACCTGGTCTCAGAGTATTTTATATGATTTCGACAGCAATATCCAGGAATTTCACAGGATCAAGTTCAATGTTTAATTCAAATGTTAAATGCTTAGTATATGATTTAAAGACAAATGTCACATGACAAAGTTGTGAAGCATTAAAAAGGGTTTAAACATTGGTTTTGATTCAACTCATGAATTACATTCAATGTATCTATGTTTCCCTTTTATATTGTAATGTATTCACGTGAAAACAAATGGCAAATTATTATTAATGACTCTGTAACAGCTCCAAACAGTTGCCCACTACAATACATAATTACTGGTACCCTAGTTTATAGAAAGACCCATGTCCACCTATGGTGTTTACATGTTGACATGTCCCTGTGGTCTGTCCAGGGAAACCCCACAGAAGCCTTAAGACCTGTATCAGTGAGCACCGCAACAATATACAGACCATTGAGACAAAAAAATCCTGTTGCTGTTCATTTTGCACAAGCTGGACATTCTATTAGCTCGATGAGATACATTGGAATAGAAATGGTCCAGATGTCATGCAGGGGAGGGGACATTGAGAGGAAACTTCTTCAAAGGGAGTCTTTATCCACAGGCTCAACACACTGTCTCCGCTTGGTCTTAATGAGGAGTTTGACTTGAAACCGTTTCTATAGTTCTAAAATACTGTTTTTTTACCATCATTTAATATTGTGTGTATTTATATATATATTACTGTAAATATCTATCACATTCCTCATGTTTGGTTATATACAGTATTTTGACATATTGAATATTGATATTGTGTACCGATATTATATATTTTTACTTCCTGTATCAGGTGATGTCACTGAGGACTGCCCCTACATATATAGTACCTTCCACCACCGCCTGATGAAGACCTAAGGGCTGAAAAGTTGTCACAATAAACTATGCATATTTGGTTAGTACAGACCCTACTGAGTATTTTCCTCCCCACTTTAGCTGAGAGAGGCAGAAAAGTTTTCTCTCTACAAGCCAATATAACGTATATCCCATGTACAGTCTTTTACAGTGTATTGCATTGGGGGCTATATGGGCGACAGCAGGCCGTGCTACATGGTCCCCCTAAAAAACACACAATATTTGGTTAGTAGAAACCCCCCGGAGTATTTTCCACCCCACTTTGGCTGAGACGGGAATATATATTTTGTCTTCTCTACAACCTAATATGTATCCCATATACAGTGTATTGCATTGCAGTGAAGTGAGAAGGTGGAGTAAGGAGTCACCACCACTCTGTATTAAACCAGTTGCTCAGCACAAGAGACCAATCTATGTTTTGCAGACTCTATTGAGTAATTCCAAAAACATATATTTGTATTTTATTATAAGTATATTTCTTTAAAGCGGCAATATATAACTTTTTGGGTGACCCTACCAAATTCACATAGAAATGTGAGTTATAGAGCAGTCATTCTGTTTGAAAGCGTTTTTATTTTTAAATTCTTATTTTCAATTACGGCCTGGGAACAGTGGGTTAACTGCCTGTTCAGAACAACAGATTTGTACCTTGTCAGCTGGGGGGTTTGAACTCACAACCTTCCGGTTACTAGTCCAACGCTCTAACCACGAGGCTACTCTGCCGCCCCGTTTCTAGTAAGCAATGGATCTGTTCTATGTGTATTGTCTCTTATCTTATCTTTCCTTTCTTAAATTTTGTTTTTGCGTCTTTTACTTTCGTTTTTGTACACCCGCTTCAAACAGCTGAAAATACAATAGTTTTGCTAATGGAAAATATATTTCACAGCGGTTTAGATGGTACAATGATGGGACTTGTATTTTTTTTACCAAAAGAATCTGCGATTACCTGCCAGCGTAATATCCTCATGCTCGGAGAAAGGTAATACAATAACATTGGTTCACATCTGGGCGGTAACAGCGCACATACCCCCAGAAAAATAGTATTAATTCCGAGTCTTTTTGGTGAGCCGGCTCATTTGGCTCTGTTCAGATAAAAAAAAAGCCAGCTCATTTGGCTCACAAACGGCTCTTCGTTCAAAATGCTTAAAAATCAAACTAGAACAATAAATAAAATAAAAAATATTTCCAATGTAATGCCCAAAAGGTAGGCTACCATTATGTAAAATCGGTGGTCATGCGTGGTCAAATACATTTTTACCTGGTCCCAAAAATATTTTATGCACTGAAAAAAATCAGCGTTGACCTGATTGACACACTATCCCCACTATCTCTTGTTTCTGCAGTACGAATTCACCCTCTTTTAGATAATTATTTTGTTACTTATCTGCAGAAAAACTTTTTGAGCTCAAAAATCATTAGTAGCAGTATGCAAATCAGGGAGCCAAATAGCCGGCTCTTTCACCGATGCAATTCGGTTCCCTACGTTCACTAAAAAGACCCCGTCGCGAACGACCCATCACCATCACCACAATCATCAACTTGCCATTATAAAGCGCAATCAATGAATAGGCTATGGCTGTATTTTTAACGGTAAAGTCAAATATTCTATAATGTACAACAACAATGAATGCACGGGGCGCAAAATCTTTTAATCGTATGGGTATCATCATTAGAGATGCTCTTGTTTTCACCATCTACTCTCAATCTCAATATTTTTACTGCGTTCCTTCCCTTGAGATAAACTATAGATGGTTCCATCTATAGTGGATTTTGAAGTGGATTTAACAAGTGACATCAATAAGGGATTATAGCTTTCACCTGGATTCACCTGGTCAGTCTGTCATGGAAAGAGCAGGTGTTCTTAATGTTTTGTGCACTGTGTATATTTTACCTATTATGTCCTTGAAAGTTATTAATATTCTTGAATGTTAAAAAAAATGCTGGTAGTAAACTTGTACATTTTTTAAGTCACCGGTCACATTCCATCTCTTTGCAACCCTTTTAGCTATAAATATGTTTCTCTTGTTGTGTTTTCATGTAGGCCTATTGTTACATTTAATCAATCATTTGTCAAATATATTGTATTGGATACTGAGCACATCTGCAATTTTTCTAGATGATGACAACATTGCAGCTTCCCCCAGCACCAGACAACCTGGTGTAACTTTGGACTCTAACCTCTCATTTGAAGCACACATCCGCAGCATCAGATTAAATCGAATCGAAATGTATTTGTCACATGCTTTATAAAGAACAGGTTAGACTAACAGTGAAATGCTTAATTACGGGCCCTTCCCAACATTGCAGATAGAAAGAAAATAAAGAAATAATATAAAAGTAATAACACGTAACTTAGCAATATACACGGGGTACCAGTCGATGTGAAGGGTTACAAGGTAATTGAGGTAGATGTGCACATACTGTATAACTAGGCTTAAGGTGACTAGGCAACAGGATAGATAATAAACAGTAGCAGCGACTGTTTTTTTGCACTAACTTTTATTTAATTTTACTCATCACATAAGCATGTGAGCATGTGATGAGTAAAATAAAAGTTAGTGCAAAAGGGGTCAATGCAGATAGTCCGGGTAGTTAAATATTGAACTATTTAGCAGTCTTATGGCTTGGAGGTAGAAGCTGTTCAGGATCCTGTTGGTTCCAGACTTGGTGCATTGGTACTGCTTGCTGTGCGGTACCGGAGAGAACAATCTGTGACTTCTATAAAGTGTCCTTTTTCCAACTGTGTAACATCGCTCGGATCAGTTCGTTCTTGTCCACTGTGGAGTCAGAAGCTTATGCATGCCCTGGTAACATCTTGGCCTATTCAATATAGGATCCAATTGAATGCGCCTACATACAGTGCCTTCAGAAAGTATTACAGCCTGAATTTAAAATGGATTACATTAACATTTTATCCCTGACCTACACACAATACCCCATAATGACAAAGTGGAATCATGTTTTTCAAAATGCTTACAAATGAATTAAAAGCTGAAATGTCTTGACTCAATAAGTATTCAAACCCCTTTGTTATGGCAAGCCTAAATAAGTTCAGGAGTAAACATTTGCTTAACGAGTCACTTGCATGGACTCACTCTGTGTGCAATAATAGTGTTTAACATGATTTTTGAATGACTACCTCATTAAAAACAAAACAAAAAAGCAGACATTGAATATCCCTTTGAGCATGGTTGCCAGAGAGGAAGGAAACCGCTCAGGGATTTCACCATGAGGGTGACTTTAAAACAGTTACAGAGTTGAATGACTGTGATAGGAGAAAACTGAGAATGGATCAACAAAATGGTAGTTACTCCATAATACTGACCTAATTGACAGAGTGAAAAGAAAGCCTGTACAGAATAAAACATATTCTAAACATGCATCAAGTTTGCAACAAGGCACTAAAGTAATACTGTAAAAAATGTGGCAAAGCAATTCACTTTTTGTCCTGAATACAAAATGTTATGTTTGAGGAAAATCCAATATAACACATTACCGAGTAGCACTGTCCATATTTTCAAGCATAGTGGTGGCTGCATCATGTTATGGCAATGCTTGTAATTGTTAAGGACTAGGGAGTTTTTCAGGATAAAAAATAAACGGAATGGAGTTAAGCACTGGAAAAATCCTAGAGGAAAACCTGGTGGCAGGTAGCCTAGCAGTTAAAAGCATCGGGCCAGTAACCGATCGCTGGTTTGAAATCCCTGAGTTGACAAGCTGAAAAAAATCTGTTGACATGCCCTTGAGCAAGGTACTTAAACCTAATTGCTCCTGTCAGTCAATCTGGATAAGAGTGTCTGCTAAATGACTGCTAAATGATTAAAATATACATAAATATACAGTGCCTTGCGAAAGTATTCGCCCCCCTTGAACTTTGCGACCTTTTGCCACATTTCAGGCTTCAAACATAAAGATATAAAACTGTATTTTTTTGTGAAGAATCAAGAATAAGTGGGACACAATCATGAAGTGGAACGACATTTATTGGATATTTCAAACTTTTTTAATAAATCAAAAACTGAAAAATTGGGCGTGCAAAATTATTCAGCCCCTTTACTTTCAGTGCAGCAAACTCTCTCCAGAAGTTCAGTGAAGATCTCTGAATGATCCAATGTTGACCTAAATGACTAATGATGATAAATCCAATCCACCTGTGTGTAATCAAGTCTCCGTATAAATGCACCTGCACTGTGATAGTCTCAGAGGTCCGTTAAAAGCGAAGAGAGCATCATGAAGAACAAGGAACACACCAGGCAGGTCCGAGATACTGTTGTGAAGAAGTTTAAAGCCGGATTTGGATACAAAAAGATTTCCCAAGCTTTAAACATCCCAAGGAGCACTGTGCAAGTGATAATATTGAAATGGAAGGAGTATCAGACCACTGCAAATCTACCAAGACCTGGCCGTCCCTCTAAACTTTCAGCTCATACAAGGAGAAGACTGATCAGAGATGCAGCCAAGAGGCCCATGATCACTCTGGATGAACTGCAGAGATCTACAGCTGAGGTGGGAGACTCTGTCCATAGGACAACAATCAGTCGTATATTGCACAAATCTGGCCTTTATGGAAGAGTGGCAAGAAGAAAGCCATTTCTTAAATATATTCATAAAAAGTGTTGTTTAAAGTTTGCCACGAGACACACCAAACATGTGGAAGATGAAACCAAAATGGAACTTTTTGGCAACAATGCAAAACGTTATGTTTGGCGTAAAAGCAACACAGCTCATCACCCTGAACACACCATCCCCACTGTCAAACATGGTGGTGGCAGCATCATGGTTTGGGCCTGCTTTTCTTCAGCAGGGACAGGAAAGATGGTTAAAATTGATGGGAAGATGGATGGAGCCAAATACAGGACCATTCTGGAAGAAAACCTGATGGAGTCTTCAAAAGACCTGAGACTGGGACGGAGATTTGTCTTCCAACAAGACAATGATCCAAAACATAAAGCAAAATCTACAATGGAATGGGTCAAAAATAAACATATCCAGGTGTTAGAATGGCCAAGTCAAAGTTCAGACCTGAATCCAATCGAGAATCTGTGGAAAGAACTGAAAACTGCTGTTCACAAATGCTCTCCATCCAACCTCACTGAGCTCGAGCTGTTTTGCAAGGAGGAATGGGAAAAAATGTCAGTCTCTCGATGTGCAAAACTGATAGAGACATACCCCAAGCGACTTACAGCTGTAATCGCAGCAAAAGGTGGCCCTACAAAGTATTAACTTAAGGGGGCTGAATAATTTTGCACGCCCAATTTTTCAGTTTTTGATTTGTTAAAAAAGTTTGAAATATCCAATAAATGTCGTTCCACTTAACATTTAACATTTAACATTTAAGTCATTTAGCAGACGCTCTTATCCAGAGCGACTTACAAATTGGTGCATTCACCTTATGACATCCAGTGGAACAGCCACTTTACAATAGTGCATCTAAATCTTTTAAGGGGGGTGAGAAGGATTACTTTATCCTATCCTAGGTATTCCTTAAAGAGGTGGGGTTTCAGGTGTCTCCGGAAGGTGGTGATTGACTCCGCTGTCCTGGCGTCGTGAGGGAGTGTGTTCCAACATTGGGGAGCCAGGGCAGCGAACAGTTTTGACTGGGCTGAGCGGGAACTGTACTTCCTCAGTGGTAGGGAGGCGAGCAGGCCAGAGGTGGATGAATGCAGTGCCCTTGTTTGGGTGTAGGGCCTGATCAGAGCCTGGAGGTACTGAGGTGCCGTTCCCCTCACAGCTCCGAAGGCAAGCACCATGGTCTTGTAGCGGATGCGAGCTTCAACTGGAAGCCAGTGGAGAGAGCGGAGGAGCGGGGTGACGTGAGAGAACTTGGGAAGGTTGAACACCAGACGGGCTGCGGCGTTCTGGATGAGTTGTAGGGGTTTAATGGCACAGGCAGGGAGCCCAGCCAACAGCGAGTTGCAGTAATCCAGACGAGAGATGACAAGTGCCTGGATTAGGACCTGCGCCGCTTCCTGTGTGAGGCAGGGTCGTACTCTGCGGATGTTGTAGAGCATGAACCTACAGGAACGGGCCACCGCCTTGATGTTAGTTGAGAACGACAGGGTGTTGTCCAGGATCACGCCAAGGTTCTTAGCGCTCTGGGAGGAGGACACAATGGAGTTGTCAACCGTGATGGCGAGATCATGGAACGGGCAGTCCTTCCCGGGAGGAAGAGCAGCTCCGTCTTGCCGAGGTTCAGCTTGAGGTGGTGATCCGTCATCCACACTGATATGTCTGCCAGACATGCAGAGATGCGATTCGCCACCTGGTCATCAGAAGGGGGAAAGGAGAAGATTAATTGTGTGTCGTCTGCATAGCAATGATAGGAGAGACCATGTGAGGTTATGACAGAGCCAAGTGACTTGGTGTATAGCGAGAATAGGAGAGGGCCTAGAACAGAGCCCTGGGGGACACCAGTGGTGAGAGCGCGTGGTGAGGAGACAGATTCTCGCCACGCCACCTGGTAGGAGCGACCTGTCAGGTAGGACGCAATCCAAGCGTGGGCCGCGCCGGAGATGCCCAACTCGGAGAGGGTGGAGAGGAGGATCTGATGGTTCACAGTATCGAAGGCAGCCGATAGGTCTAGAAGGATGAGAGCAGAGGAGAGAGAGTTAGCTTTAGCAGTGCGGAGCGCCTCCGTGATACAGAGAAGAGCAGTCTCAGTTGAATGACTAGTCTTGAAACCTGACTGATTTGGATCAAGAAGGTCATTCTGAGAGAGATAGCGGGAGAGCTGGCCAAGGACGGCACGTTCAAGAGTTTTGGAGAGAAAAGAAAGAAGGGATACTGGTCTGTAGTTGTTGACATCGGAGGGATCGAGTGTAGGTTTTTTCAGAAGGGGTGCAACTCTCGCTCTCTTGAAGACGGAAGGGACGTAGCCAGCGGTCAGGGATGAGTTGATGAGCGAGGTGAGGTAAGGGAGAAGGTCTCCGGAAATGGTCTGGAGAAGAGAGGAGGGGATAGGGTCGAGCGGGCAGGTTGTTCACTTCATGATTGTGTCCCACTTGTTGTTGATTCTTCAGAAAAAAATACAGTTTTATATCTTTATGTTTGAAGCCTGAAATGTGGCAAAAGGTCGCAAAGTTCAAGGGGGCCGAATGTCTCTATCAGTTTTACACAGCGAGAGACTGAATTTTTTCCCCATTCCTCCTAGCCCATAACTTGGTACGCCCAGAGAAGGGCCCTAAAGGCGGTTACGCCCACTTCTGACACGAGGGTATAAAACCTGTGAGTGAAGAATTTCCAGATTAGACTACGTGACCCAAGCTGCAGCCGAGGTCTAAAAAGTCAACGAACCCAAAATGCAACGCAAGTTTGAAGACAAAAAATATTTTTCTACCCATGAGTAGCTGTGAGTAGCTGTGTCTAAGCCGGTGAATTCAAGTCGAACCACCTAGCCTCCATCTCCCATTGAATCGTGGTATCTACACTGTTTAATTCCTCAGCTGTGAGCTCTGAACTACAGAGCTGTCTGTCCTCGGAAGAGCCCTACCAGAACAAGGGCAAGGGAACAGACTCCTAAGCCAAAAGGACACTGATATCGTGAGGATGACCAGAGAGGTGCGCCGGAGAAGTGCGTCATTGAGCAGCCTGAACGATCCACGCAGAGAATCCACAGAGACCTTCCCCACGTAATTACATCATTATATTCTGACCCATAAGAGTGGCAGTTTGGGGCAAGGCTAGGGTTAGAATATGCATAGCTGACAAATTCACCCAAATGTAATGTGTACTTTCTCTTTTTCTCTCTCTTTTAAATCTCCATTTTGGGTAACATGCGCCATAGTGTGTTGGCCCGTTATACTAAGTTATATTCAATAGCCTAGAATGTGTTTTTGTGTATGTGTATCTTTTATCATCATTTTAGCTTTCTGGTAAATAAATACTCAACTAAGATTGGTGTGGTACGAACTCATTGGTGAGGCCCGGGTCCGTGCAGATTCCCGGATTATACGACGTTCAGAACGAGATTGTAGAGGTAACTGATTAATTAGCGGCTGTTGTAAAATCGATATTCGGATATTCTTTGAGTTAATTTGGGAAATAGAAACTCAATAAAAACCTATTTTCCCATGGTGCCCCAGGTTAATTAGTTCATAATTGCTTAATTCAGTTAATGACGCAATTAGAAACTTTTAATCATTCGATGAGCAACAGTTGTCACATTAACTAATACAACGTCACAACACCTTTTTGCCCATAACTTAATTTAAGGTGCTCCAAAGTTTTTTTTACTATCATTCTCTATATAATTGATCTTGGTTTCATAGTCTAGTTTCTAAGCACACTAATTACCTTATATTTTTTTCCATTGTAAGGAAAGAGTATTTTTCCACTGACTTACGTTAGCTGTTGTGAAAGACTAAACAGATGTGTTGGAAACATGAGTTGGTCAAGGCTGGAGGCAAAAATGCTGACCGGACCCTGCATTTTAGCCTGTTTAAATTATTGTTCAATGAGATACATTAAATATACCACAAAAATATGGTTTTGTTTAATTCAGCGCCCTAGGAAATGGTTGTTGTTTTGAAGCTAATTTCCTGCAATTCTACATCATGTAACATGACTCATGACATCTTATGTATCATGAGTCAAGTATCAGTGTAGATAAACCTCTTTTTCAGAAAGTGATTCGCTCAATTGATAGCAACATAGTCACACATTAGGCACTCTCCATCACACCAAACCAGTCCCATCGCCACCCTTACACTGGGCAGCCACTCCATCCCACTGTCCTCCTCTGTCTCCGACCTTAGAGTGTTGCTAGACCCCCTCCCTCACTTTCTTCGACCACCTAAAATCTGTCTGCGAAAAATTATTATTTCACCTGAAAAACATCACCCGGCTTCTTCCTACTCTCTCCAAACCTTCTCTGGAAAAGCTGTTAAACTCCCTCGTCACCTCACGACTCGATTACTATAATGCCCTCCTTGGTGGTCGCCCTTCTAAAAGCTTCCACAGGCTGCAGCTTGTGCAGAACTGCCAGTGTCCTCAAAGAAACCTGGTGATCTGCCCACATCAGCCTTATTCTAGCCTCTCTCCACTGGCTGCCCAACCAATTCAGAATCAACTTCAAAATCATCCTGTTAGTCTTCAAAACCCTAGCCTTTGGTCCCCAATACCTCAGTGAACTCCTCAGCCCCAAACAGTCTTCACGGTCACTCATGGCCGAGCATTCTGCTGCCACGGCTTCCGGCTCTGGAACAAGCCCCCCATCTCTGCATGTTCAGACCACCACGGTCTTAAAATCTGAGCTCAATAATCACTTCTTCAAACTGGCTTTAACTTAATCTGATCTATGATGTGGTGTCTGTTGTTGGTCTTGTACATTAGTTTCAAGTTCTATTGTTTTGTCCTTGTCGCCTCTCTTCTTAGTTTGTGTATCTTGTATAGTACTAGACTGCTAGCTATCTTTAGCCCTCTTATTAAAGATTTTTTATTTAAATGGTTGCTCTCAACATGAATAGCTTTGTGATTTACATTTGTAAATTAAAAGTGCTCTGCAAATGTAAGTTATTATTATTACTTCTGTAAGGATGAGAATGGGATATTCATAATTGATTAGAAAGGCCTCACGTGTGTATAAATTCCTGTCTATCACGTGAACTAATTGGGATGGTGGTTGCCTGACCCAGAATAAAGTCACTTCCTGTTGAGCTCCTTATGCTGTCTCATGTCCACGTCCTGTCTTATAGCTGATGTTACACTCCCTCAATCCTCCAAACAGCGTGTTACACTTCAAAATATATGTTATTCCTCAACTTAAGAAGGTCGTAACTCAGCTTCTGAATTTCGTAGACGAACCAAAGACATCCGAAGATAAGTGCATTGGAGTCGCGTCTTTCTCGTGGAATTCACTGCTTGTTTCTAGCCTTGCGGGGGCACGAAGTACCCCTTGTTCAGAAAAAGGTCAAAAAGCATTGGTATAGATTGCTTAATATTATCAGGATCCATTTTTTTGCCTTCACATTTTTAAGCTAACACTTTTTGCCCTTTGTGCTGGGTACCCCTGCATACCCCCTCAATTTGAGCATTGACTATATTACTTGCACATGTGTGCCATCTGAAAACCTTGTCCATGTGGTATTTTTTTACTTTTTTATTTAATAGGCAAGTCAGTTAAGAACAAATTCTTATTTACAATGACAGCTTACTGGGAAACAGTGGGTTAACTGCCTTGTTCAGGGGCAGAACATACCTTTTTATTATTTAGTCATCAGTATCAGATATTTGTTTCAAACACAAACAGTAATACAAGATTTCTTTAATGTACCACTATACACTTTTAGATATGACAAATACATAATACCCACATCATGCACATGAACTCTAACACGTATCCTTCAGACTGTCCTCTTCAATATGAACAATTTCTGACAACAAAAAATGTACAATTAACCTGTTAATGCTCTATTGTGTTTATATACCTGCAGGAAGTACCTTTATGTGATAACGTTTATTTGAGTAATTTGATTGTTTTTCCGATAAAAAGTATGTACATAAATATACACCGAGTGTACAAAGCATTAGGAACACCTTCCTAATATTGAGTTGCACCCCCTCTTTGCCCTGAGAACAGCCTCCATTTGTCTAGGACTCTACAAGGTGTTGAAAGTGTTCCAAAGTGATGCCGGCCCATGTTGACTCCAATGCTTCCCACAGTTGTGTCAAGTTGGGGAGTGGACCATTCTTGATACACACTGTTGAGAGTGAAACACCAAGCAGCGGTGCAGTTCTTGACTCAAACCGGTGCGCCTGGCACCTACTACCATACCCCGTTCTAAGGCACTTAAATATTTAGTCTTGCCCATTCACCCTCTGAATGGCACACATACACAATCCATGTCTCAATTGTGTCATTGTTTAAAAATCCTTCTTTAACCTGTCTCATCCCCTTCATCTAAGCTGATTGAAGTGGATTTAACAAGTGACATCCATAAGGGATCATAGCTTTCATCTGGATTCACCTGGTCAGTCTGTCATGGAAAGAGCATGTTTTGTACACTCAGTGTATGTAATTATGATTTTTCATAAAACTCATATTTTTTTTATAGTGGAACATTACTCACATCCACGTAAACAAAACGATACACAAAGGTACCATACAAAGAATCTGTACAAAGATACAACAACACCAATCTCATTGTCTATCCAAGCAAGGACAAGTATCACGTCCTCGCTCCTCGCCTCGTTCTCAAACCCAATTGGATGAGAAAACCAGGGTTCTCCCCTTTGACCTTCTCCTCAAATGGGTTTTGAGAAGGAGGCGAGCAGAGAAGACGCAAGGAGTACGCAATTGAGATTCTCCCCATCTGTCAGGAAACAAGGCACCTTAACAATTCATAACAGTCCGGAAAGGGAGGTAGCAGGGTTTGGGAGTAACTGATTACAAAAAAACAGCTAAAATATTGTAATCAGATTACAGATACTTTTGAGAAACTAGATGACTACTTCTTGAATTACTTTTAAATTCAGAAAGGATGTTTGTTTCGGTTTTCTCAATGACAATCAATTCTGTATTGAAAAAAGGGGCAAGTTCGTTCCACCTGAGTGTGGCTGACCACAAATCAGAGGCCACTATGATGACACACCAAATGTGTTTGATGGATCCTTTTTGTCTCTTCTGGATCCTTTTTGCCTCTTCCTGGGAAAGTAATCCAAAAGTAACTGAAAGTATTCAGATTGTGTTACTGAGTTTGGGTAATCCAAAAGTTACACTACTGACTACAATTTTGGACAGGTAACTGTAACAGATTATATTTACAAAGTAACCTAACCAACCAGGACAGGGAGTGTCCACAAGATGGAGGAGGTTAGAACTCGCTCTCCTCCAGGATCTCCTCCATGGTCTCTCCCAGCGTCATCTCGCCATCGCTACTTGACAGGCTCTTCCTGGTGTGGAACTCCAATCTTCCCGTGTCTCTCTCCCTATCTCGCCACCCTGCCATCTCCCCTCCTTCCACCTCTCGTCGCCCTCCTTGCCCCTGCAAGGCCACCTGCAGCAAGTGGGAGTGTGTGGCAGGCCCACCCCCCTCCTCGTATGATACGCTCTGCTGGGAGCCATGGGGGCGTCGGCCTCTAGAGCACTTCCACAGATGTTTGAGGGGCTCGCCCCGGAAGTCGATGCAGGGCGTGACCTGGAAGTGGTTTGTGAACAGGAAGAGCTGCCATCGCTTTTTCAGCTCTGTCTGGACCTGGAGATAACAGATTTTTGTTTATGTTTTTATTTGTATTTATTTATTATTTCATATTACGATTAGAACGATTTGTTAAGCTAACACTTAGGCTATAGTAAATTGAACAGCTAGTTTGTGGATAGTTACCTCTACGTTGGCGAAGCAGTACAGCACAGAAACCAAGAATCCCTGAGAGAGAGGTATGACACATAAGGATTGTATTCAAGGTAGCAAACTCTACCGGGCCATTTGCATTTATTATCAAGACAAATTATTTTCCTCTAAATGCAGTTCTTAATGGGATCAGGATGTTTTCCTTTCTTTACTCAACAGGAACAATTAAACATTTGTTATGTTCTTGTGGAAGGTGGCCATTTTGTTATCAGCTCTTACCTGGAAGGAGCTAAGAGTGAGGTTAATGAAGTTCCTGGCATAGCGGCTGCTTCCCTCCACACTCTCGTCTATCAGTATAGTGAAAACTACCTCGTGGATCCCCAGTAGAGGGATCAGGACTATCGTGGCCCTGGCCAAGCTAACAGAGAAAAGGAAAGGAGTTTTGGCATTCAGACTGTACTGGGGTTCAAATAAATAGTTGCTCGAGGGTGCTGGCTACTACTGTCAAAGATCAGAGTAAACCTTTAGAGTGACCGTACTCTACCTGTATCTGTAGTCTGTGAATTTCACTTGGTCTGCCTTTAACTTTGAGAGCAGCAACATTAGTATTTTGATGAATATGTAGAAAATGACCTGCAACACAAATCAAGTATATTATTCTTCTGTAAAACAGTAGGAGATGCTTATGTTTTTAGGCTGGTGTGTAAAAAGTAAACTGTGTCTTTAAGAGGAGAAACCCTATCTTATTGGGATCAGTGCACCCTAACCATTCTGCCCTACATGACATGCTTGTGACTGCTTCTGACACCCACTGCTCTGGCTGACGTCTATGTCACATGGTCTCAACTATTGATCTTAGACATCCCAAAATCGGTGTGAAATCAGTGAAGAATCCCAGGAAATCTCACAAGAGCTGATGCCCCCAGTGTGTCAGTCTTGTGCACTTTTGGCATACACTGTGGAGTCATATGGTTTGATAGACGATTTATCGTTGTGTCACGTTCTTAGATATCAGTGGAGCATTATTTGAGTGGTGATACAGGAGGTTGCTATAGGTTGTATATTGTAGGTTGCTACTCACCAGCACAGATAAAGTGATGGGTCCCCTTATTATCCACCAGATCCATCTATTCTCATTGTTCCAGCACCTTAGGACAGGAGAGATTCAAGTGAGATTTGGGCCTACAGCATCAGCTTGTATCATAGACTATTGGGTATTTACAGTACTGATTGGTTACTTTATGCGAACAGACAGAAATATGACCAGAAGTCTTGAAATGAGTGGTGTTAATTCTCCCAAAATACTTACCCTTTATTTTCATATAAAACTTTGCTCACTGTCCATGGCACCACAAACACGAATGGAGTACCTTTTTGCAAGAGCAAAAGTATTTTGTTGCCATGAGTTGTCAATCTATCTTCATTAGAGCCTTACCCTATCCAATGAACATGTGCCTTTCAAACATTAGAGCCTTACACCCCAACCAATCAGAATGTGTCTCTTAAACATTAGCGCCTTACCTCAGCCAATTAACATGTATCTTATAAACATTTAGAACCATACCCCAGCCAATGAGCATGTATCTCTTGAGCAGCCGTCTCTTGGTGAGGACGTCGGTGAAGAGGAGGGTCTGGAGGAAGATTGCTTCTACCAGGAGCCAGAAGTAGTTACAGGCTACAAAATACTCCATGGACACCCGGGAGGCCTTACATACCACCGTTATCTACAGGAAGAGGAGATATTAGATTAAATATGATATATGACATTGCCTTATTTATCCTTGATGAATAAATGTACTTTACATCATAGTCTCTTGTGACAGACGTTAACGTAAGAGCACACCTGAGATTTGGTTCTGGGTGCCCGAGATTTCTTCTATCATAAGAAATAAGTATCCTGAAGGCCAGCATGGTTGAAAATGTAATGTTTTTATAGATTTTTTTTTAACAAACTCTACAGGACATGAGTACCACTGAGTTGGAGTATGAGTTCCACCCTTGGTCGTCACTGGGTAGCTTGGTGTACATGACATGTAACACGATCTCCTTTATGAAGACGGCCATGGCTCTCAACATGAAGGACACAAACAGATTCATGTGGATGTAGTTCCTCGTACAGTGGAGCTTCCTGGAAGAGACAGAGGTTGGCATTGACTCAAACCCACCACTGCCTATTTAGTGTGGAAATTAATTTTGTGATTATGCGACTAAGATGAATGCTCAGTACATAGGCAATCCATTGTGGTTTATAGTGATCGATAACATAATCTGTAATCTTGTTATTCTGCTTCCCCTGGTATCTGTTTTATATTTTATTATCAATTAATGACATTGAATCAATGCCATGACTAAGGAGTATGTCATTGCTTTGCAGTTGTGTCATCAGCCTACAACTTTTAGAATTCATCATGATCATCATTAACATGTGCCTAACCCCCTGACCCCTGTGCTCTGGCCCCTTGACACTAACCTGAGAATGCCCATGAGCAGAGTGGCCAGAGAAAGGGAGGAGAGAGACAGAGAGTAGCCGATGATGGAGATGACCCTAAGGGCTGCATGGCGAAACCACTCATCCTCCTGAAAGACACAGACATGGGGAAAAAAAGAAGTGAAAAATAGGCAATTGACCTTTACCTCTGAAATTCACTTAGAAATTAAAATTTCACTGATACAATGAAAGCAATACGTGGTTATAACATCTACTGAAAAGACAGAAATGCCAAAAGATCAGTGTTGCCGTTTATACACTATTCAGAACCACATTCCTGTAAAGCTTAGAGAGGATCTCCTGTTAACTACTGTTGAAGTAATATGGCTACAGGTTCATCTGCCTCACCTAAAGCCCATTCTGGTAGGAAGCCGCTATATACCACCAAGTGCTAACAGTCAGTTTCTGGATAATGTGTTAAATGGTTGATAATGTACACAACCGGTCAAATGTTTTAGAACACCTACTCATTCAAGGGCTTTTCTTTTTTTTTGTACTATTTTCTACATTGTAGAATAATAGTGAAGACATCAAAACTATGAAATAACACATGGAATCATGTAGTAAACAAAAAAGTGTTCAACAAATCAAGCTATATTTTCTATTTGAGATTCTTCAAATAGCCACACTTTGCCTTGATGACAGCTTTAAACAATCTTGGCATTCTCTCGACCAGCTTCATGAGGTAGTCACCTGGAATGCATTTCACTCAACAGGTGTGCCGTCTTAAAAGTTAATTTGTGGAATTTATTTCCTTCTTAATGCGTTTTAGCCAATGAGTTGTGTTGTGGCAAGGTAGGGGGGTATATAGTAGATAGCCCTATTTGGTAAAATACCAAGTCCATATTATGGCAAGAACAGCTCAAATAATCAAAGAGAAATGACAGTCCATCATTACTTTAAGACATGAAGGTGAGTCAATTCTGAAAATGTCAAGAACTTTGAAAGTTTCTTCAAGTGCAGTTTCAAAAACTATCAAGTGGTATGATGAAACTGGCTCTCATGAGGACCGCCACATGAATGGAAGACCCAGAGTTACCTCTGCTGCAGAGGATAAGTTCAAGAGTTACCAGCCTCAGAAATTAAAGCCCAAATAAATGCTTCACAGAGGTCAAGTAATAGATACATCTCAACATAAACTGTTCAGAGGAGACTGTGTGAATCAGACCTTCATGGTCGAATTGCTGCAAAGAAACCCCTACTAAAGGACACCAATAATAAGAAGAGACTTGCTTGGGCCAAGAAACACAAGCAATGGACATTAGACCAGTGGAAATTTGTCCTATGGTCTGGAATCCAAATTGGAGGATTTTGGTTCCAACCACCGTGTCTTTATGGTGGTGTGGGAGTGCTTTGCTGGTGACACTGTCTGTGATTTATTTAGAATTCAAGGCACACTTAACCAGCATGGCTACCACAGCAATCTGCAACATTATGTCAGTACCACTAAGCCCAAACCAGATGGAATATCATTTGTTTTTCAACAGGACAATGACCCAACACACTTCCAGGCTATTTTACCAAGAAGGAGAGTGATGGAGTGCTGCATCAGATGACCTGGCCTCCGCAATCCCCCGACCTCAACCAAATTGAGATGGTTTTGGATGAGTCGGACCGCAGAGTGAAGGAAAAGCAGCCAACAAGTGCTCCGCAATTCCTTCAAGACTGTTGGAAAAGCATTCCAGGTGAAGCTGGTTGAGAGAATGCCAAGAGGGTGCATAGCTGTCATCAAGGCAAAGTGTGGCTATTTGAAGAATCTCAAATAGAAAATATTGTTTGATTTGTTTAACACTTTCTTGGTTACTACATGATTCCATATGTGTTATTTCATAGTTTTGATATCTTCACTATCATTCTACAATGTAGAAAATAGTAAAAATAAAGAGAATCCCTTGAATAAGTAGGTGTTCTAAAACTTTTGACCCGTAATGTATGTGATATAAACAGAGAGGTATATTTTCTGGGTGATTTAAATATTGACTGGCTTTCATCAGGCTGTCCACTCAAGAGAAATCTTCTAACTGTAACTAGTGCTTGCAACCTGTATCGGGTTATCAGTCAACCTACCAGGATTACAAATAAGCACATAAATGAAATCATCAACATATATTGATCACATCTTTACTAATGCTGCAGAAATTTGCTGCTTTAAAGCAGTGTCTAAATCCATAGGATGTAGTGATCACAATACTGTAGCCATATCTAGGAAAACCAAAGTTCCAAAGTCTGGGCCTAGTATAATTTATAAGAGGTCATACAATATGTTTTGTAGTGATTTCTATATTGTTGATGTAAAGAATATTTGTTGGTCCATGGTGTGTAATGAGGAGCAAACAGACGTTGCACTTGACACATTTATGAAATTGCTTATCCCAGTTACTAATAAGCATGCACCCATTAAGAAAATGACTGCAACAACTGTTAAAACCCTGTGGATTGATGAGGAATTTAAAAATTGTATGGTATAGAGCAGGGGTGTCAAACTCATTTCGCATCGTGGGCCACATACGGCCTAGGGAGATGTCAAGTGGGCCGGACCATTAAAATTATACCATACTCTGCTATAAATAACCAAAATATCATGTCTTTCCTTTGTTTTGGTGTAAAGAAGCACAAGAACATTAGGAAAATATTGAAATTTAATGAACTATCCTTTTACAAAACATTTCATGAAACACCTCATATTTCCTTACAAATATTTATTTATATAATTCCAACACCGGTTTTCCTTTTTCTCCATGAACTGTCCGATTTCCTCTCGTAGATCAAAGAAATGCCTCAGCACAGCGCCTCGGCTTAACCATCTCACTTCAGTGTGGTATGGCAGGCTGTGGGTAATGTTGCTGTCGCTGAGAAGTTTGTCAAACTGACGATGGTTCAGACCTCTGGACCGGATGAAATTTACAGTGCGAACAACCACCTCCATGACGTGGTCCATTTTCAGCGACTTGCAACACAATGCCTCCTGGTGCAAAATACAGTGAAATGTCCAGAAACGATCTCCTCCATTAAGGGCTTGTACTTTGTCTTTGAACTTTGTCGCGACACCTGCTTTCTTTCCGACCATGGATGGCGCGCCGTCTGTAGCCAGGCTGACAGCGCGGGACCAGTCCACTCCAACTCTGTCCAATGCAGCAACGACAGAGCCGAAAATGTCCTCGGCTGTTGTGGTGTCCATCATTGGCACCAACTCAAGAAACTCTTCAGTAACAGTCAATGTCTCATCAACTCCTCGAATAAATATGGCCAGTTGGGCCACGTCTGTGATGTCAGTGCTCTCGTCAATTGCCACGGAAAATGCAATAAATGACTTGACTCTCTGTTTCAATTGACTGTCTAAATCTGCCGATAGTTCCGAAATCCTCTCTGCTATAGTATTCCTCGTCAGGCTAATATTGGCAAAAGCTTGTCGCTTCTCGGGACATACAAGTTCAGCCGCCTTCATCATGCATCGTTTAACAAAGTCACCGTCGGAATACGGCTTCGATGCTAATGCTATTTCGCTAGCAATTAGGTAGCTGGCTTTTACCGCTGCTTCACTGACTTCTCGGCTCTGGATGAAAGTTGACTGCTGTTTCCTCAGACCCGCCAGCAATTCGTTCTATACTATAGAGGGATGAGGCAAAAGGAATGTCAAATAAGTCTGGCTGCACAACAGATTGGCAAATATACTGCAAATTGAGAAATCATGTGACTGACTAAATTGGATATAAAGAAGAAACTAGACCATGAAACAAAGATCAATTATATAGAGAATGATAGTAAAAACTTTGGAGCACCTTAAATTAATTTATTGGGCAAAAAGGCAAACTCGGCTCCATCATTCATTGAATCAGATGGCTCATTCATCACAAAACCCACTAATATTTCCAACTACTTTAATGATTTTTTCATTGGCAAAATTAGCAAACTTAAGCATGGCATGCCAGCAACAAACGCTGACACTACACATCCAAGTATAACTGATCAAATTATGAAAGACAAGCACTGTAATTTTGAATTCCGTAAAGTGAGTGTGGAAGAAGTGAAAAAATGATTGTTGTCTATCTACACTGACAAGCCACCGAGGTCTGACAACTTTGATGGAAAATTACTGAGGATAATAGAGGGCAATATTGCTATTTGCATATCTTCAATCTAAGCCTACTAGAAAGTGTGTTCCCTCAGGCCTTGAGGGAAGCAAAAGTAATTCCGCTACCCAAGAATAGTAAAGCCCCCTTTATTGGTTGAAAAAGTCAACCAATCAGCCTGTTACCAACCCTGAGTAAACTTTTGGAAAAAATGACCAGATACCTGTTTGACCAGTTTGACCAGATAAAATGCTATTTTGCTGTAAACAAATTGGCAACAGACTTTCTGTACCCTTATATTTAAAGACATTCAACAAGCACAGTACCTACACAAATAACTGATGATTGGCTGAGAGAAATTGATGATAAAAAGATTGTAAATGTTGTTTTGTTAGACTTCAGTGAGGCTTTTGACATTATAGATCTTAGTCTGCTGCTGGAAAAACGTATTTGTTATGGCTTTACACTCCCTGCTATATTGTGGATAAATAGTTACATATCTAACATAACAAAGAGGGTGTTATTTAATGGAAGCCTCTCCAACATAATCCAGGTAGAACCAGGAATTCCCCAGGGCAGCTGTTTAGGCCCCCTACTTTTTTCAATCTTTACTAACGATATGCCACTGGCTTTGAGTAAAGCCAGGGTGTCTATGTATGCAGATGACTCAACACTATACACATCAGCTACTACAGTGACAGAAATGACAGCAAAACCGGCTGGGTGTGAGCGCCATCGTGCGCCATCGTGCATACATTTATTTTGTCCCCCCACACCAAACGCGATCATGACACACAGGTTAAAATATCAAAACAATTTAGCTAGCTTGCTGTTGCTAGATAATTTGTCCTGGGATATAAACATTGAGTTGTTATTTTACCTGAAATGTACAAGGTTCTCTACTCCGACAATTAATCCACATATTAAACAGTCAACCGAATCGTTTCTAGTCATCTCTCCTCTTTCCAGGCCTTTTCATCTTTGAACTTATGTGGTGATTGGCTTCTAAACTTTCATAGAATTACTACACCGACCGGCAACACAGTTTGTCTTTCAATCACCCACGTGGGTATAACCAATGGCACATGGGTACCCACTTCTATAAACCAATGAGGAGATGGGAGAGGCAGGACTTGCAGTGCGATCTGTGTCAGAAATATAAAGGAGTTCTATTTTAGCCCTTGGCAACGCAGACGCTCGTTGACGTGATGCGAGCAGTGTGGTCAGCCTATTAGTCCTAAATATTTAAAAAACTAAAAGCATTGTATTTGAGACAAATCATTCACTAAACCCTACACCACAACTAAATAGTGTAATGAATTATGTGGAATTTGAGCAAGTTGATGTGACTAAACAGCTTGGAGAAACCCTGGATTATAAACTTTCAGCGTCAAAACATGTTGATACAACAGTAGTTAAAAACTTCTTAGGGATAGCCCACTTTTTTTTCAATAACTTGAAGTATGAGCAAACTACATGACATTTAGTGTGAAGTTACCCAGGTACATTTGGTCAAATCATGAAGGAGACGTTTACATTCATATTACATTTTTCTGCAAGAATATCATCAAATCTGTATACTTGGACCTTGATTTAGTTTTTCCAGTATTAGTAGCCATATTATAAGTTAAACATTTGCAAATAACCAATTTTCATAACTTTATAACTCTCCATATTCTTTTAATTTTTGTCCAAAAGGAAAAGGCTGGCTGTCGCACAAGGTTAACAGCTACATTTTGCGACAGATACGGGGACAGATTCCCGGATACTCCCATAAAGCCCAGCTCATTGGCTATCTAGCTAGCTTTGTTTGGTGCTTATTTAGTTAAGCAACAAACAAAGTTAGAGACGATCAAGTGAAGCATCATCAGCGTGCCATGAAGGCGTCGCTCTCTGACCAAATTTGGTGTCCTATAGGATATACTACATCCTTATGATGTAGTGGAGTCTGGTTACGTTCTAGGATCTCTGAGGAATACATATGAACGTGATTTGACTGTTTGAAACAATGTTTAGGGTTAGATTTTCAAAGACTCCTTTCTTTTTCTTTTTCTTTTATTTCACCTTTATTTAACCAGGTAGGCTAGTTGAGAACAAGTTCTCATTTGCAACTGCGACGTGGCCAAGATAAAGATAAATTGAACGAGTGGAAATACAAAATCGATCGTGGATGCCATATGGACCTTTTTAGGATATGAAAAATGATTTTATCGAACAACACAACACTATGTTATCTCTGGGACCCTTTGGATGATAAATCAGAGCAAGATTTCAGAATGTAAGTACACATTTCACCTTCAGAGGTGAATTTATCAAACCTATTGCGGTGAAAAAAGTGTTTTGTTGTTAGGAGCTCTACTCAAGCAATAGCATGGCATTTTTTTTATCAGTAATAGCTACTGTAAGTTGGACTATGCAGTTATATTAACAAGAATTTACGCTTTCAGCCGATGTTAGACACTTATATGTACCGACATTTGTTGTTTCTCTAAAATCTGTGATCGTGACAAGGGGCTGCATGATTTACAACTATCCCTCCTACAGGCCCTAGATTTGTTGCACCTAGACTACTGTTCAGTTGTGTGGTCAGGTACCACATAGAGGGACTAAGTTAAATTGCAATTGGCTCAGAACAGGGCAGTGTGGCTGTACATAGAGAGCTAACATTAATGATATGCATGGCAATCTCTCATGGCTTAAAGTGGAGGAAAGATTGACTTCATCACTACTTGTTTTTGTAAGAGGTGTTGAAAAGCTGAATGCACCGAACTGTCTGTTTAAACACCTAGCACACAGCTCGGACACCCATGCATACCACACAAGACCACCAGAGGTCTCTTCACAATCCCCAAGTCCAGAACAGACTATGGGAGGTGCACAGTACTACATAGAGCCATGACATACTCATCTTATATGTATATACTGTACTCGATACCATCTACTGTATCTTGCCTATGCCGCTCTGTACCATCACTCATTCATATATCTTTATGTACATATTCTTTTCCCCCTTACACTTGTGTGTATAAGGTAGTAGTTTTGGAATTGTTAGTTAGATTACTTGTTGGTTATTACTGCATTGTCGGAACTAGAAGCACAAGCATTTCACTACACTCGCATTAACATCTGCTAACCATGTGTATGTGACAAATAAAATTTGATTTGATTTGACTACATGGAACTCTATTCCACATCAGGTAACTGATGCAAACAGTAGATTCAGATTTAAAAACAGAAAGAAATACACCTTATGGAACAGCAGGGACTGTGAAGAGACACACACACAGGTACAGACACACGCATACGCACATGGGTGCTGAAACATGCACTCTACACACACTTACATTGTAATACTGTTGTATAGTGGTATCATACATGTTGTGTTGTGGATATGTGGTGGTGTGACAGTGTTACATGATGCACTGTTTTATCTTTTGTTTTATGTGTAATATAAGTGTCTTAATTTGTCTGCAACCCAGAAAGAGTAGCTGCTACCTTGGCAGCAGCTAACGGGGATCCCTAATAAAATACAACTGGGGTATGATTTATTGTTGACGTTTCAGTTGCAAGGCCTTTTCCAAATGCAAGGCAAGTTTCCACTTTGTTTCCTCTCATAGCCTTTTCCTCACCTCGGGTTTAAAGAAGTCTTGGTCATCACATTCTGTCTTCTCTCGCCAGACATCCGTCGAATTCTCCTGGAGTCGCCAGGACCCATTGGACAGACACTCCATGTACACTCTCCTGGAGTCATCTGGGTCAGGAAGAGAAGAGGAATGACTAGATCGGTTATGGAGAGATTTGCTCATGTTCCAACCATGTTGGAAGTCACATTTAACTGTGCTTCTAATTGCGTGTGGTACTATATGAAATGTTATGATGTTGTGCCATCACATGACTTTATAGATATAGAATGCATGGATAGGTGTGATATTTATTTATTCATACGGGACAATGCACATAAATCAACATCAATATTACAATAATGAAACAGCCATGTAAATGTGCCGGGGTTAGCCAAAAGCTCATTTGCACCTGTAGTCCCTGGGCATGTACGGGTCTTTTCACAGCCACAATATAAATACTCACTGAAACAATACAAAATATATCATTCTAACAACAACAACACTATCATCAACTGTCGTCTTACATATGAGGAATCACAGATAACTCATGTGTACAGGTTTGGATAGATTTGAGCCATGTTTTCAATTTTCAATGTAAAAATACAGTGCAGCTTCTCAAGTCCATGGGCATTGCATTCCAGTGTATTGTAGCTCTAACAGAGAAGGCCGATTGACTGATTTTACTGTGTGGAAAAGGGACAACGCAATTCCCTCTAGTTTACTGCTCTGTTATCCTGGAGGTGCTTTCCTTGAACATGATATGCCGGCATAGGGGTGGAGGGGCAAGACCATGCAGGATCTTAAAGACAAGGCTTGCATCTACATACTGCGTAAAGCTATACAGACTAAATAAATGATGTATGTAAATTATATGACAATGGTGGTAACTGTTTGGTTTGTTATCAAGTGATTCAATTGCTTTCAGAATAGTAGCTCCCGCCTGTGACCAGCATGTGAGGCAATATCTCAAATGTGAGAAGAATATAGCATGCATATATAGTTTTATAAACCTAAAGTTGGATAATCCAAACTTGACTGTGTTAAGCACCGTCTTCACATGTTTCTTAAATGTCAAGTTGGAGTCCAAAATTACGCAGAGAAACCTGAAATTAGACAACTTTCAGACGCTCCTCATTAACAAGAACAGCTTGTTGGGAAGAATCAATGGATTTCATAGAGAAGTACATAGAAACAGTCTTTAAATGCAGGCAAGAATTAGTCATCCATGTAGAAACATGTACCAAAGCTTCAGTTAACTTGTTAACAACTAGTTGTCTATTTTTGAGTGCTGTATCGTCCCCATACATCTGCATGTTAACTTGTGGGCAAACAAGTGGGAGATCATTTATATAGAGAGTAAACAGAAGGGGGCCTAATATTGACCCTTGAAGGACCCCGAAGTGTCCCCCCCCCCAAAAAAGTGGACACATTTAAGGGAGTATAGTTCGGATAGGAGGACCTCATGATTCACAGTATCAAAGGCCTTTTTAAGATCCAAAAAGACTGACTTCACCACCTATGTCCAGTTAATGTTTAATGCACTCCAAAAAAGAACAGTTGGCTGTTTCGGTAGAATGGTTAGTTCTGAATCCAAATTGCATTTGATGGATTGATTTAGCCCGAATGAAGCCTCCAGACTCACCCTTTGTAATCCAGGGAAGGTAGGAAGGACAGGGCACTGACACGTTACCGGGGGCTGAGTGGGGCCAACACACAAACACGTCAACCATCCCGTTACAGTAGATTCCTGACAGGACAAACAAGTGTAGAGTAAGAGACAAACAGAAAAGTACATCAATAATAAAGTTCTATTGCTTAATTAACAGGAAATGGATTTCCATATAGATCAATTGCTGCCCTGACAATCTGGCTGCAATTAAATGACAATACACATTGTAGCGGAAGAATGGCACAATGATACATGGAACTGGCCATTGCCAAAAACAAACTGCTCACCAGTTTCTGAGAAGATGCTTTCTGATAAAATCCTGGTGCAGTTCTCCCTATATTCATTCCGTTTAGAGATCAACTCTTCAAGTTTCATCTTCGTGGCGTCAGTTAATGGGGGATCCTAATAAAATCAAATTAATCACAGAGCCCACCACCTTTCATGTGAAATAAGACAGTTATAAAGAGAGGAATATTTTATGATAAACTATACATTTTTACCACCCCCAACAAGGTGCCAAGAAGACTGAAGGGAATGTGGTTTTAGTGAGAGTCCACAAGATGGCAGTATTTGAGTAGAATTCCTGTTGAGCTATCTAACTACCCAGCCTCCATCTTTGTTAGCCTAGGGCTCAATTCAATCCGTATTGCCGAAGTTCAGCACTGTAGTACAATTGAAATGTAAAGGTCATTTACGATTGAGCCGACATATGCAAGGCTAACCTTGAATGCAGTCTCCGCAGACGCGGGAACATTGTCTTAAATTTTAAATCGTGCTATAGTGTTAAACTTCGGCGATACAGATTGAATCGAGATCCTAATGTCATGTAGTCTAAACTAATAGAAGTAAATGCACCTGTTTCATTTACTCTGAGAAGAGAAATCTAAATGTGAGATTTGACCAGCAGTTACTCAGTTAGGCTGCGTTTACACAGGCAGCCCAATTATGATCTTTGGACAATTATTTGCATATCTGATATCTATCTGGTCTTTCCCTAATGTGTAAACATCAAAAATAACTACAGGGAATCTATTCTTTTGACTTCCAGTTCATACAGTACCACCTCCATATGGCTGCGTTTACACAGGCAGCGCAATTCTGATTTTTTCAGAATTAGGCTTCCTGTGTAATCTGAATCCTGATACAAACCCGATCCTCCATATGCAACCTCTGTCTGGACGCTCAGATGAGATTTTTTTGCTCTTAAGTAGTTTGATGCTGCGTTCATAACCAAGTGGAAAGGTGGTCATTAACAGTTGTGAATTTGTAAATACCAGTTGGATCCATTCATGTGCTTTGAACTAATTGAGAAACGCTGATTGGCTAATGGCCAACAAGCTGTAAGTACAGACATCATGATTGTAAACCAATTATAGCGTTCAAAAAACAGAAGAGATTTTATAAATAATGTTTAGTTTTTACATCTAACTGCAGAAAATGCTGTTATCGAGGTAATTTCCTTAGTAGGTGATGTCAGAGCTCAGCATGTGGGACAAGTCGGAGCTCAGGGATGATAGACGAGTTTCCAACTAGTAATTACGAGGGGCATTCAAGTGGATTTTTCCCAGTTGTATGTGGTAAATACCACCTTCCCACTTGGCTATGAATGCATCATTATTGCACACTATTGCGCATGCCCTGTTTTTACCATGACAACCACCCCAACATTACAGTAGCAGTGATGGGAAATGAGCATTTACATCTGTTTGCTACTTCAGAGGCTACATCAATGTGAATGCGCAAATATGATTTTGGTCACATGTAAAACTGTGTGAACAGTCCAAAAAATTTCTGAAGTATAAAGAAAATCTGATTTGGGTTCTTAGGGTGGCTGTGTAAACACAACCTTATGCCAAATCATGATCTTGGTCCAAAATGTAAAGTGACTGTCCAGTGTTTCCAGATTTCTATGAAATATGACTTATACAGTGCCTTGCGAATGTATTCGGCCCCCCTGAACTTTGCGACCTTTTGCCACATTTCAGGCTTCACACATAAAGATATAAAACTGTATTTTTTTGTGAAGAATCAACAACAAGTGGGACACAATCGTGAAGTGGAACGACATTTGTTGGATATTTCAAACTTTTTTAACAAATCAAAAACTGAAAAATTGGGCGTGCAAAATTATTCAGCCCCTTTACTTTCAGTGCAGCAAACTCTCTCCAGAAGTTCAGTGAGGATCTCTGAATGATCCAATGTTGACCTAAATGACTAATGATGATAAATACAATCCACCTGTGTGTAATCAAGGGTCCGTATAAATGCACCTGCACTGTGATAGTCTCATAGGTCCGTTAAAAGCGCAGAGAGCATCATGAAGAACAAGGAAGACACCAGGCAGGTCCGAGATACTGTTGTGAAGAAGTTTAAAGCCGGATTTGGATACAAAAAGATTTCCCAAGCTTTAAACATCCCAAGGAAGGAGTATCAGACCACTGCAAATCTACCAAGACCTGGCCGTCCCTCTAAAATTTCAGCTCATACAAGGAGAAGACTGATCAGAGATGCAGCCAAGAGGCCCATGATCACTCTGGATGAACTGCAGAGATCTACAGCTGAGGTGGGAGACTCTGTCCATAGGACAAGAATCAGTCGTATATTGCACAAATAAAAAGTGTTGTTTAAAGTTTGCCACAAGCCACACCAAACATGTGGAAGAAGGTGTTCTGGTCAGATGAAACCAAAATTGAACTTTTTGGCAACAATGCAAAATGTTATGTTTGGCGTAAAAGTAACACAGCTCATCACCCTGAACACACCATCCCCACTGTCAAACATGGTGGTGGCAGCATCATGGTTTGGGCCTGCTTTTCTTCAGCAGGGACAGGGAAGATGGTTAAAATTGATGGGAAGATGGATGGAGCCAAATACAGGACCATTCTGGAAGAAAACCTGATGGAGTCTGCAAAAGACCTGAGACTGGGACGGAGATTTGTCTTCCAACAAGACAGTGATCCAAAACATAAAGCAAAATCTACAATGGAATGGTTCAAAAATAAACATATCCAGGTGTTAGAATGGCCAAGTCAAAGTCCAGACCTGAATCCAATCGAGAATCTGTGGAAAGAACTGAAAACTGCTGTTCACAAATGCTCTCCATCCAACCTCACTGAGCTCGAGCTGTTTTGCAAGGAGGAATGGGAAAAAAATGTCAGTCTCTCGATGTGCAAAACTGATAGAGACATACCCCAAGCGACTTACAGCTGTAATCGCAGCAAAAGGTGGCGCTACAAAGGGGGCTGAATAATTTTGCACACACAATTTTTCAGTTTTTGATTTGTTAAAAAAGTTATAAGTTATATGAAATATCCAATAAATGTCGGTCCACTTCATGATTGTGTCCCACTTGTTGTTGATTCTTCACAAAAAAATACAGGTTTATATCTTTATGTTTGAAGCCTGAAATGTGGCAAAAGGTCGCAAAGTTCAAGGGGGCCGAATACTTTCGCAAGGCACTGTACATTTTCCTTACAAATCTTTCTAATGAAGTATGTTAAAAAGCAGCTTTTCTGTGTTGCAATTGTGTGAGCCTACCCCAACAACAAAATGGTTAATGGTGTTGGCCTATACCAGTCGGAAAAAAGATTAACGCAAGTAGACCGCTGATTGGCCAGCTCAAGATTACGTTATGCTCTATGAGGAAATAGCAAGCATTTTTTTAAATGGTCTGTTTGAGATACAAGTTTGAGGTGGGGTTTTTGAAGTGTTTTTTTCTCCAATTTATTATTTGGCCACAAATACGAGTATCAACAACCTTATTTGGATATGAGTTAACAGAATATTAACTTTGAAAGGTAACTGGGCAGATACTTTAAAATATCTTACCACATGATTTGGCAATGTTCTAGTGACAGACCAACCCTTCTCTTCTTTTTGTAAAGTAAACAGAGAATCAAGGTTTTCCCATTTAGAATCTGTTATTCCACAGGTGGTGTGCAGTACCATAGATATATAATCCAATGGATTCTATTTCTATGTGGGGTACTCTTTCTCTGACCAACATTTCCTGCCTTGCCTTCACACTCCAATAGGGATACATACTGTATATCTATTTGAAATGTGTAACCTCCCTGTGCCTGTCCATTCTATTCCCCCTCCATCACCACCTGTTCCAATGTGATCTGTCCTATCCTAGGAGCGCCCTGACTTTCTACCGCTTCAATTAACCCCTTCTGTCTCTTTTCATCAGGTTTTCTGGACAGCAGCTATCACAGAGGAGTGTGTGTGTGTGTGTGTGTGTGTGTGTGTGTGTGTGTGTGTGTGTGTGTGTGTGTGTGTGTGTGTGTGTGTGTGTGTGTGTGTGTGTGTGTGTGTGTGTGTGTGTGTGTGTGTGTGTGTGTGTGTGTGTGTGTGTTGTCTGTCTGTTAGATCTCTCACTACTATCTGGGATGAAAAGAAGGTACAGGGGATCTCCTCTACTTTAAGAGAAAACACTTTAAAAATCCACTGAGCCACTTAAGGGATTCTGAGCTTAACTCAGTTACATATTTGGAGAGAGTGCTCATTTCATTGAGGGCCTGGGAATAAAATCAGAGAGATCTCTACTGAGATCATGTTTATCATATAGTATGTAGCTACTATTGAGTAAAGAGATGTATTTACAGTAAGTACACAAGGTAATACTGAAGGTATTGAGTTTTAGTTTTATGTACTTTTCTGTTCTATATTTTTTTACAAAGATAGAATCATACTTTGGAAATGTGTCAGTGTATTTTATGTGCTGTATACTGTATGTCCGTTTTTGGCTGTTCTGGTACATAATATTTATGTCTGGAGTGATATGCACAGCCGTATGTGTGCCATGCCATGCAACCCAGTACATTATCATATAGCCTTGTTGCTAAGCAACTCCAAAGTTCATTCATATCCCAGTCGCATAAAAATAAATAAAGATTTCAAACCATAAATTCAAGGCTCACTGTGTCAGTGAGATAGATAATGGTTTAACAGTTCAACGGTAGCAACTCATCCTCTCAATCAGATTAAGGAGAACTGGAATCTGGAGCAAATTATGTTTCTCGGTTGTGAGGTTGGAATATTTGTGAGATTACTTCAATTCACTTTTTTAACAGAGTATTTGTTTTTTCATATTTTACTGAATATTATATATGTACTATAGGTGTTCAAATAAATGCTAAAAAAAAAACAACAACAACGTTTTTAGTTTTTACTGGCACTCCTGACAAGAAACAAGTAGGAAAAGTTGTAAAGGAAATATCAAATGGCTCCAAATCTGGTTAAGAATCAATATTCTGGAGAAATTTAATTCAGATTAGTACATGCACATGTGTGTGCTCTGCTTGTGTGTGTATGTGTGTGCATATGGCTGCAGGTACCCAAGCGGTTTAGAGAGAGGAGCCAACAACCGGAGAGTTGCCAGCCAGTTTGAGTCCCGGGTCTGACAGGAAAATATCTGGTGGGAAGTCAGCTGGCAACCGGAGGGTTGCTATTATCAAGTCCTAGATGCCGTTGTACCTTGAGCAAGTCACTTAACCTGTATGTGTGTCTTTCGGGGGCGTTGGGATAAAGCAGATTTTGGTTGGACTTTGTGCTGACAAATAAAGTGATCTTAATATTAATGTGTGTGTGTGTGTGTGTGTGTGTGTGTGTGTGTGTGTGTGTGTGTGTGTGTGTGTGTGTGTGTGTGTGTGTGTGTGTGTGTGTGTGTGTGTGTGTGTGTGTGTGTGTGTGTGTGTGTGCGTGCGCGCGGCTCACCATCTTACCTGCAGACTGGAGAGGAGCAGTAGGAGTAAAGGAGAGAGTGTGGTACTCCCCAGGGCCCACCCCCCTCTGTGCCAGGCTGGTCGTAGCATGGGTATGGCACTTTGTTTACATACAAGCTGGATGGCTCCTCATCGACCCGCCTGCCATCGATGTTCTCTTCACACTCATTCTTGTCTTACCTCTCAGCATCCACACCACACGGAACCAACACATGGACAAGCCTCTTCTCTAAAGTGTCCAGTCCTTTCACCAATGTGGTTTTCCAGGTAAAGATTGATTTGAGACTTGTGAACGTTTTATGTGCTTGGTTAAGCTGCCTTACTCACGGTGTAGGCGGCTCTCAGTGTTTGGCTTCTGAGCTGATTTTTGAAAGGCAGTGTCTTCTCTCTTCAATGTAGGCTCGCCTCAAAACAGTGGGTTTTTCGGGTAAAGATGATTTGTGATTGGTTTAGGTACATTTTTATAGTTGCCTGGTAGAGATGGAGCCCGCTTCTTCTTAGGATTGTTGTTTCACTTCTTTTAGGCGTGGGTTGATATTCTAAAGGTAAATTCTTCCTGTAACTAATGTTTTGGGAATAAATAGTGTTCTTCTCTTGGTTGACAGGTGTTTAGTAAAGATATCCAGGCACTTATTCTAGTTGTGTATTATTTTGGAGCAATGTTCCCCATCTCATTGAGGCTTTAAACTGAGACACTCCTTTTAAATTGTGATCAGTTTGATAAAGTTTCCTCCGGCATCTCCACTAGTTTTAGTATTTTATAAAGTTGTCATCTGTCCTAGTTGACAAGCATGGGTTAACTTGTCCTTTGTCCCTCACCTAGTTGATGGGGATTAGCAAAGTCATCATTGTCTTCTTAGTATTTGGTAAAGTTGTCTTTGGCTCGTCTGCCTGTCGCTGTGTGTTTGGTTAAGTTGTCTTCGTCTCAGGCTCATTCTCAAGGGTTCTGTTGTCTGTCCTCTCTGATGTCCTGAACGCGACTGAAAGCGTCTGTGGATCCTCACCCATCAGTCTGCCTCCCCTTTTCTCCGCCCGGCCTTGTCCCAGCCAATCAAGATAAGACAAGGGAGAGCTATTTTACTGTAGTGACTTTATAGTCCAGGAGGGGAACGCACACACAAGCAGAAAGTATACACACACAAGCACGCACACACGCACACACGCACACACGCACACACGCACACACACACACCGTAAGGTGTGCAGTGTTGATCCAAGACTGGGGCTAAAGGTTCAGTGGCAGTTTTATGTGGGTGGTTCTCCCAAAGTAAGAGGGCCTCATCAACAGTATTTGACACTAATGGGATCTCTGTGTGGTCTAATGGATCTACAAACGCACCACAGGAGCTGCAGGGGCCATGACCAAACACACAGGATGGATCATAAGCCAGAGAAACATGTTGTACTACTGTTCATTCCTTGTGCAGATGGTGCAGCCCAAAACAAATACATTACTGTTAAATCAAATCAAACTTTTCCTAAGTGTACTCATGTATAAGTAACAATAAATAGCACTTTATAAACAACGAGGGGGGTTTAAACTATGTTTGGAAGTAAACTACATTCCTTAGACATTTAGAAAGAAAGAAAAGCTAATCAATTGCTAAACTTATTTCACTATGACATCACAGTGTAAATAATGTGCCATATGAGGGGGGTTGAGTCTGGTGTTGTTGACACCATTATTTACCGCATTGTTTACATGTTGACATAATAGGGAAATAGCATTATGGAAGAGAAAAGCGGACCTTTGTAACGAGGAACAAGAGGAAAGGTATAAACACCTGTAATAAAAGGGAAACATTATGTAGAGGAAGATAAGATAGGTGGAGGAAGATATGACTCAGCCTATGTAGACAATTCTCCCAGTCCCCACTGATCAATGGTTCTTTGTAGGACTGTCAGTGTGGGGAGGGCCTGAGGTGCCAGTCTGTCGGGGTTAACTCGGTTCTAGTTTAATATTAAAGCCCTACTATAGCTCTGCGGGGCCAGCTTTGTTTGTCACAGAGTCACAGTGTCCTTTGTTTTGCTACTGGGCCTTCCATAACTGTAAGAGAACAAAATATCAGGGGGTTGTTATGGTTAGGGTTAGGGTTGAGTCGAGGTGTGGACATGAAGCTAAGGTTGGGATAAGAGTTGAGGCTAGGATTAGGATGTGGACGGCCAGGGTTAGTTATTTATGTGCACATCTAGTATTTCTCAGGTGCGAGACACAAGAACATAATCGCGCAGGTCATGCTATAAAACACCTGGAGAATGCCATATGCCTGGCCTCACCACATCAACCCACAACTATTTATCCTCACAGTGTTGTGCACTTCACAGGTGGAGGATTGAAGGAGTTAGTTAGTTATGCTTCCGATTGACAGCCGTAACCTAACGTCAGCTATTATTTACATTTTAAAACAGGCTTACATCCACTTTGTGAGATAATTCGCTCCTGAGAGTAAGGATATCTAGTGTAAGGAAAGGGCAATTACAGTATAGTACATCCCATTGCACTAATGTAGAGAGGTCACTGACCTTCACAAGAGCAGGGTGTAGTAAAAACCCATGTTAGTGTGGGTACATCATTCAGCCAGCAATGAAATAAATGCACAGTATCCATTGGTGCGAGTTTTGCTCTTCTGATGGACTGTACATCCATCTGATCATTCTATAGATCATCATTTGATAGTATGGTATATTAAGATGGAAGACACACCTGTCACATTTTTGTGAAATGGGAGGAAGTTAACCAGCATGGCTGGTTTGTTTACATGAAGAGCTAACCTTAGTAATACATCAGCTGGTACGTAATTGTGTTTTCATTACAGAATGATCTAGTGCTCTGATAAATACAGGGGGCAGATTTGACAGTGAATCCATCCAGGTGACTCTCTATGGTATAGGGACTACGAAGATGCAGGAATTAAGGCTCCGCTGTGACCCAGCCATGGCATCATTTGTGACTGTGTGATATACAAAATATCAAACTGAAATTAGTTTATTTTACTCTTGGTTCCATAAGCATGGCTGTAAAAAGTCCTGATACAGTCATATGTCAGCATTATCTTCACTAACAATAAAAAGCTTAAGAGTGTTTAGACGAGAATTAAAATATATAGAGAAATTCTCTCAGGTACAGGACAACATAAATGTAATAAAAGCAATTTCATGGAGACATGGCCTTAGGACAGCCCTGGTATTGCTACCCCATGCCAGGGATCCTCTGTGTGTGGGGGTGTGTATTTGTGTGTGTGGGTGTGTATTTGTGTGTGTGGGTGTGTATTTGTGTGTGTGTGTGTGTGTGTCGAAGCTGGACTTGGTCCGAGACGAGAGTGAAGAGGCTGTCAAGGAGCTAATGTGATGGTTCAAGTGTGCCCATTTGAAACACAGATAATAGTAAGACGCTCGCCAACTGAACTGAAGCTTCTCCCGCTAAGAGAACTGTCTGTTTTGTCACTCGTCTGTGATGTGTGCTTCACAATAAAGTTACGGATGGCTGCTTTGGCAAGTCCTACAGTCCCATTCGGACCGACTTTAGTTTCATTGTTTTGGAAGCTGAGACGGTAGCTTTAACTGTCTCATTTAGTTTTCACACTATACTGATGAACATTTTATTCATCAGATCAGAGTTTGCACACAGCAGCTTATAATGGGAGACAGTCAATGAAGTATTTGTGTCTTTTCACTCATTAAATAGAGATATTACAGTTATGATCAGTCTGGGTTTGTTTCCTGCGAGCTTGGCTTTGACTCTGCCAGTATTTTAGCTTCGTCTACTCTCAGCCATAACAGTGAACTTGGCCTGAACCGTGAAGATGGCAGTATTTACTTTGTTGTGGTTTTATGACATGTTTGCGCATCACGGAATCACTGTACCATTCTCTCCCATTGTCATGAGAGCTTCTCGTGAGCACTGGAGAAGCTAATCTAAACAAAGGATTCCAGACCCATTTTGTTGTCTCGTGTCTTAAAACGGGCCTGGAGTAGATTTTAAGTGCATTCCCATGATCTTTTACTTGAGGTCAACATGTATAGATAAAAAGACAAAATACATAGCTAAGAAGTACTTTCCCAAGTATCTTTAGTCTCTTACGAAATGTCCTTTTTGTTTAGTCTTTTTCACTGTTAGCCCAAAACATTTTCAGCTGATTTGTAGTCAGAACGCCAACATGGTGAGTTTTAGAAATACATTACAGCAGGGCCCTTTCAACAACAACGACTCAGATACGCTAAACAACAGTATATCTGCGAGCAAAGCAGGCCAATGAGGTACTAAGACAATTGTGAGAGTGAACTAATTGATAAATATATTTTTAGATAAAGCTGTGCTTGTTTTCGACATGGCAATAACACTGTGAAAACGGATGTCCGAACCCTTCTGCTTCAGTATGGATCCAATATGGGTCAGAGGTATTGGATTTCAGATTTTTCAACCAAGGGGAATGACAAATCAAAACAGGCAGCTCTTTCTGGGGGGACTATTTGACTTGTTGTGTTTTCTTTCTGCATCACAAGCAAATATAATCCTGAGCTACTGAAAAATGTCCTGATCGCAGGTCTCTGAGACATTCTGTACAGTGTAAGAATCCTACAACACTGGCATCAGGCAAATACAACCACATACAGTGCCTTCAGAAAGTATTCAGACACCTTGACTTTTCCAAATGTTGTTATGTTACAGCCTTATTCTAAAATGGATAAAAAATATAAAAAATCCTCAGCAATCTACACACAATAACCCATAATGAAAACAGGTTTTTAGAAATGATTGAAAACAGGTTTTTAGAAACGTTTGCACATTTATTAAAAATAATAAACCATGAGAAACAAGATTTTCTGGTCTGATGAAACCAAGATTGAACTCTTTGGCCTGAATGCCAAGCTTCACGTCTGGAGGAAACCTGGCACCATTCCTACGGTGAAGCATGGTGGTGGCAGCATCATGCTGTGTGGATGTTTTTCAGCAGCAGGGACAGGGAGACTAGTCAGGATCGAGACAAAGATGGACGGAGCAAAGTACAGAGAGATCCTTGATGAATACCTGCTACAGAGCACTCAGGATCTCAGACTGGGGCAAAGGTTCACCTTCCTACAGGACAACAACACTAAGCACACAGCCAAGACAACGCAGGAGTGGCTTCGTGACAAGTCTCTGAATGTCCTTGAGTGGCCCAACCAGAGCCCAGACTTGAACCTGATCCAACATTTCTGGAGAGACCTGAAAATAGCTGTGCGGCAACGCTCCCCATCCAACCTGACAGAGCTTGAGAGGATCTGCAGAGAAGATTGGGAGAAACTCCCTAAATACAGGTGTGCCAAGCTTATAGCTTCATACCCAAGAAGACTGTAATATCTGCCAAAGGTGCTTCAATAAAGAACAGAGAAACGGGTCTGAATACTTATGTAAATGTCACATTTCTGTTTTTTTAATATAAAAAAGCGAACATTTCTAAAAACCTGTTTTTGCTTTGTCGTTATGGGGTATTGTGTGTAGATTGATGAGGGGGGAAAAAACAATTTAATCCATTTTTGAATAAGGCTGTAACCTAACAATATGTGTAAAAAGTCAAGGGGTCTGAATACTTTCTGAAGGCACTATACATAGTTATTATTTTGAATGTGTTAATGTTTATGACCACAGAGAGAATGCTTGACAAAGGTAGATGGTGCCAATGTTAGTTGTTATTGGACAATGAAAAAGACAGTAGCCTACTGTAAACCTGTGTTAACATTTTACAACAACCATACAATTACAAAATGTACTGTACACAAAGATGAAAACAAACTGATAATGAAGACTCATTCAGGAAAAGTGCAGTGTTTAAAAATTGCACATTATGCACAAAATCACAATTTTCTATAAACAAATGAATGGTGTTATAATTTGTACTGGCGACCTACATTTCCATGAATCATTTTACATAAAACCCAAGCTCAAAGTGAAAGTTTTCTGGACACCAACCAAAACAGGCAAGAATCCAGTTTTACAGACATGCAGGTCTCCTCAGCCCCACTCTTCAGGTCCATCACCGGCATGTAAAAGTGTCAGCGTTGTGACACCGCTGGGGTAAACAGCACTCTGTGTGAGGAGAGGCCTGGGCCGGCGCGCATGAAATTTGTTTACCACTTGCTGTAAATGGGTTAGAATGTGTTTAGCACTCAGGACAGGTGATATGTTGGAAGTTAAACAGGTTGCTGTGTGGATACATAAACTGTTTGGTTCTGTGCTGGCTACTGGGAGTGTGGCGTGAGAAAGACTGAGCAGGAGTTGTCCAACCTACCTCCCCGCCCCCAGTAAGGGATTCTATAGCGTGCGCGTGTGTGTGTGTGTGTGTGCGGGTGTGTGTGCAGAGTGTTTACATTCTTCCCTAGGCAGAGAGTGATGGCAGGGCCCCAGGTGGCGGGCTTATGAGCGCAGGACTCATACCAGAAAAAACAAACAGGCAAAGAGAAAATGAAAGAGAGGAAGAGAGAGGCATAGAAAAAGAGAGAAACTTAGAGAGAAACAGACAGAGACAACGAGAGAGAGAGAGCAAGAGAGAGAGAGAGAGAGTGAGTGAGAGAGAGCCTGGAGCTTGGGGAAGCTGCTAGAACATCAAAAGACAAACAAAAAAAATAACAATATGGGGATGAGGTAGTTGGATGGGCAGATGGGCTATATACAGGTGCAATGATCTATAAAATGCCCTGACAGCTGATGCTTAAAGTTAGTGAGGCAGATATGAGTCTCCAGCTTCAGTGATTTTTGCAATTCGTTCCAGTCATTGGCAGCCGAAAACTGGAAGGAAAGGCAGCCAAAGTAGGAATTGGCTTTGGAGGTGACCAGTGAAATATACCTGCTGGAGCACGTGCTACGGGTGGGTGCTGCTATGGTGACCAGTGTTCTGGGATAAGGCAGGGCTTTATCTAGCAAAGACTTATAGATGACCTAGAGCCATTGGGTTTGGCAACCAATATGAAGCGAGGGCCAGCCAATGAGAGCATACAGGTCGCAGTGGTGGGTAGTATATGGGGCTTTGGTGACAAAACGGATGGCACTGTGATATACTGCATCTAATTTTCTGAGTAGTGTAATATTTGTGTTGTGGAGAAATGACCAGGCAGGAGACGGGAGTACAGTTAGTTTGGTTTAGTCAAAACCCCTCGTGCTTTACAGTTCGCGGCACCCCAGTGCGCATGTGCATTTCCTATTAGGTGTAGTAATGTAACACTGCCTTAATGCATTACTGCTTAGTAACAGCACAGTAACTAATATAAACAGATGTAGATCCCAGATACTACAAGTAGAGTGTTGGAGGCTATTTTGTTAATGACATTGCCGAAGTCGAGGATCGGTAGGATAGTCAGTTTTACAAGGGTATGTTTGGCAGCATGAGTGAAGGATGCTTTGTTGTGAAATAGGAAGCCAATTCTAGATTTCCTTTTGGATTGGAAATGCTTAATGTCAGTCTGGAAGGAGAGTTTGCAGTCTAACCAGACACTGAGGTATTTGTAGTTATCCACATATTCTAAGTCCAGAGTAGTGATGCTAGACGGGCGGGCAGGTGTGGGCAGTGATCGGTTGAAGAGCATGCATTTCGTTTTACTGGCATTGAAGCTCGTCTGGAGGTTAGTTCACACAGTGTCCAAAGAAGGGCCAGAAGTATACAAAATGGTGTCATCTGCATAGAGGTGGATCAGAGAATCACAATCCGCAAGAGCGACATCATTGATGTATACAGAGAAGAGAGTCGGCCCGAGAATTGAACCCTGTGGCACCCCCATAGAGACTGCCAGAGGTCCAGACAACAGGCCCTCCGATTTGACACATTGAACTCTGGCTGAGAAGTAGTTTGTGAACCAGGCGAGGCAGTCATTTGAGAAAAACCAAGGCTGTTGAGTCTGCCAATAAGAATGCGGTGATTGACAGGCCTTGGCCTTGTCGATGAATACTGATGCACAGTATTGTCTTTTATCGATGACGGTTATGATATCGTTTAGGACCTTGAGCGCGGCTGAGGTGCACCCATGACCAGCTCGGAAACCAGATTGCATAGTGGAGAAGGTACGGTGGGTTTCGAAATGGTCGGTGATCTGTTTGTTAACTTGGCTTTCGAAGACCTTAGAAAGGCAGGGTAGGATAGATATAGGTCTGTAACAGTTTGGATCTCGAGTGTCTCCCCCTTTGAAGAGGGGGATGACCGCGGCAGCTTTCCAATCTTTGGGGATCTCAGACGATACGAAAGAGAGGTGAACAGCCTAGTAATAGGAGTTGCAACAATTGGGGCGGATCATTTTAGAAAGAGAGGGTCCAGATTGTCTAGCCCATCGGTTTTGTAGGGGTCCAGATTTTGCAGTTCTTTCAGAACACCTGCTATCTGGATTTGGGTGAAGGAGAGATGGGGGAGGCTTGGGCAAGTTGCGGTGGGGGGTGCAGAGCTGTTGACCGGGGTAGGTAACCAGGTGGAAAGCATGGCCAGCCGTAGAACATTGCTTATTGAAATTCTCAATTATCGTAGATTTATCGGTGGTGACATTGTTTCCTAGCCTCAGTGCTACTAGCATGCGAGCTGACAAAACCATTCCAATGTTTCTGCAACTGTACCCTCCCCATTGTAAACAACGTTTGAAATATGTTCTACCCTCTTGTGGCTTTGAGTCAGTGACTCTTATCACAGAGTGGAAATATACATTTGTGCATGGTTTACATGGTATAGAGTATACAGAGTATACATATACATGGTTTGGATTACTTTCTGTGCATACACAACTTTGATAAATGAGGCCCCTGGTCTGGATGGGTCATCAGCGGATACAGAAACTGACTATCATGATGTAGTAGCTCTCTTTTCACTCTGATATTTGTGGTATTTGTTGTGTTGCTTTTGTGTGCTTTTCAGGAAATAGAAATCTAGTTCTTGCTGTGGTTTTGCAGTGTTAAAAAAAGTTTTTTGATGGAGACCTTGGAGGTGACAGACTACATCAACAGGGTCATCCTTGGACATAGTTATTTTAGGACAATCCACACTGAGAACATAGCCAGGGCATACTGAAAGAAATGTTCTTAAAGGGAAACGTCACTGCTAAACATTATTTGGGGTGTTTCCAGTCTCCCTACATTAGGTTGGCGTCAATTAAACTCATTTTCAACCACTCCATAAATTTCTTGTTAACAAACTATAGTTTTGGCAAGTCAGTTAGGAAATCTACTTTGTGCATGACACAAGTAATTTTTCCAACAATTGTTTACAGACAGATTATTTCACTATATCACAATTCCAGTGGTTCAGAAGTTTACTAAGTTGACCGTGCCTTTAAAAAGCTTGGAACATTCCAGAAAATGATGTCATGGCTTTAGAAGCTTCTGATGGGGTAAATGACATCATTTGAGTCAATTGGAGGTGTACCTGTAGATGTATTTCAAGGCCTACCTTCAAACTCAGTGCCTCTTTGCTTAACATCATGGGAAAATCAAAAGATATCAGCCAAACATTGTAGACCTCCACAAGTCTGGTTCATCCTTGAGCAATTTCCAAATGCCTGAATGTACCACGTTCATCTGTACAAACAATAGTACGCAAGTATAAACACCATGGGACCATGAAGCCGTCATACCGCTCAGGGAGGAGACGTGTTCTGTCTCCTAGAAATGAACGTACATTGGTGCGAAAAGTACAAATCAATCCCAGAACCACTGCAAAGGACCTTGTGATGATGCTGGAGGAAACAGGTACAAAGGTATCTATATATCTATAGTATCTATATCCACGGAGCGGCAGGGTAGCCTAGTGGTTAGAGCGTTGGACTAGTAACCGGAAGGTTGCAAGTTCAAACCCCTGAGCTGACAAGGTACAAATCTGTCGTTCTGCCCCTGAACAGGCAGTTAACCCACTGTTCCTAGGCCGTCATTGAAAATAAGAATTTGTTCTTAACTGACTTGCCTGGTTAAATAAAATTTAAAAAATGTAAAATAGTAAAACAAGTCCTATATCGACGTAACCTGAAAGGCCGCTCAGCAAGGAAGAGGCCACTGCTCCAAAACTGCCATAAAAAAGCCAGACTACGGTTTGCAACTGCACATGGGGACAAAGATCATACTTTTTGGAGAAATGTCCTCTAGTCTGACGAAACAAAAATAGAACTGTTTGGCCATAACGACCATCGTTATATTTGGAGGAAAAAGGGCTTGCAAGCTGAAGAACACCATCCCAACCGTGAAGCACGGTGGTGGCAGCATCATAATGTGGAAGTGCTTTTCTGCAGGAGGGACTGGTGCACTTCACAAAATAGATGGAATCATGAGGCAGGAATATTATGTGAATATATTGAAGCAACATCTCAAGACATCATTCATGAAGTTAAAGCTTGGTCGCAAATGGGTCTTCCAAATGGACAATAACCCCAAGCATGTGGCAAAATGGCTTAAAGACAACAAAGTCAAGGTATTGGAGTGGCCATCACAAAGCCCATAGAAAATTGGTGGGCAGAACTGAAAAAGCATGCGCGAGCAAGGAGGCCTACAAACATGACTCAGTTACACCAGCTCTGTCAGGAGGAATGGGCCAAATTTCAACCAACTTATTGTGGGAAACTTGTGGAAGGCTACCCGAAACGTTTGACCCAAGTTAAACAATTTAAAGGCAATGCTACCAAATACTGTGTGTATGTAAACTTCTGACCCACTGGGAATGTGATGAAAGAAATAAAAGCTGAAAGAAATCATTCTCTCTACTAAAAGCCAAGGCTTTCGACTCTGTCAATCACCATATTCTTATCGACAGACTCAGTAGCCTCGGTTTTTCTGATGACTGCCGTGCCTGGTTCACCAACTACTTTGCAGACAGAGTTCAGTGTGTCAAATCGGAGGGCATACTGTCCGGTCCTCTGGCAGTCTTTATGGGGGTGCCACAGGGTTCAATTCTCGGGCCGACTCTTTTCTCCGTATATATCAATGATGTTGCTCTTGCTGCGGGCGATTCCCTGATCCACCTCTATGCAGACGACACCATTCTATATACTTCCGTCCCGTCCTTGGACACTGTGCTATCTAACCTCCAAACGAGCTTCAATGCCATACAACACTCCTTCCGTGGCCTCCAACTGCTCTTAAACGCTAGTAAAACCAAATGCATGCTTTTGTACCGTTCACTGCCTGCACCCGCACGCCTGACTAGCATCACCACCCTGGATGGTTCCGACCTTGAATATGTGGACATCTATAAGTACCTAGGTGTCTGGCTAGACTGTAAACTCTCCTTCCAGACTCATATCAAACATCTCCAATCGAAAATCAAATCTAGAGTCGGCTTTCTATTCCGCAACAAAGCCTCCTTCACTCACCCTGCCAAAATGACCCTAGTAAAACTGACTATCCTACCGATCCTCGACTTCGGCGATGTCATCTACAAAATAGCTTCCAACACTCTACTCAGCAAACTGGATGCAGTTTATCACAGTGCCATCCGTTTTGTCACTAAAGCACCTTATACCACCCATCACTGCGACTTGTATGCTCTAGTCGGCTGGCCCTCGCTACATATTCGTCGCCAGACCCACTGGCTCCAGGTCATCTACAAGTCCATGCTAGGTAAAGCTCCGCCTTATCTCAGTTCACTGGTCACGTTGGCAACACCCACTCGCTCCAGCACGCGCTCCAGCAGGTGTATCTCACTGATCATCCCTAAAGCCAACACCTCATTTGGCCGCCTTTCGTTCCAGTTCTCTGCTGCCTGTGACTGGAACGACTTGCAAAAATCGCTGAAGTTGGAGACTTTTATCTCCCTCACCAACTTCAAACATCTGCTATCTGAGCAGCTAACCGATCGCTGCAGCTGTACATAGTCTATCGGTAAATAGCCCACCCATTTTTACCTACCTCATCCCCATACTGTTTTTATTTATTTACTTTTCTGTTCTTTTGCACACCAATATCTCTACCTGTACATGACCATCTGAACATTTATCACTCCACTGTTAATCTGCAAAATGGTAATTATTCGCCTACCTCCTCATGCCTTTTGCACACAATGTATATAGACTCTCTTTTTTTTCTACTGTGTTATTGACTTGTTAATTGTTTACTCCATGTGTAACTCTGTGTTGTCTGTTCACACTGCTATGCTTTATCTTGGCCAGGTCGCAGTTGCAAATGAGAACTTGTTCTCAACTAACCTACCTGGTTAAATAAAGGTGAAATAAAATTTAACATTCTTAAAATAAAGTGGTGATCCTAACTGACCTAAGACAGGGAATTGTTACTAGGATTAAATGTCAGGAATTGTGAAAATCTGAGTTTAAACGTATTTTGCTAAGGTGTATGTACATTTCTGACTTCAACTGTAATTATGAATTCAGACATGATTATGCACTATAGCTGTATTTTCTTTTGCGCTGGGAGAGTTCAACCAATGACGTCATCGGTGGATTTAGCCTGCTGTCTGATCTAAAAATGGAGTCATGTTTTTTGGCAATTGTTGTGGCCTTTATGTTTTTCCGATTACGCGAGCACGCTAGCAGCGAGTAGACATTGTAGTCCTTGTTCAATAGAGCCATTGGACTTGTCTCAACGATGTTCCTGTCTGCCAGGATATTGCAGGGTATTTAGGTTGACTAATTTTCCCTGGCTTTGCAAAAACTACATCCTGATGGAAGCGCTACTTCTTTGTCCAATTGTGTTCCCACCCTCGAAGACGGGCTCTTCAGAACGTCCTAGGTCAACTCGTGGTGGCAGCCAAGACCAACTGGATCAGGAGGGAAAATTACAAACATTTACATTACATTTACATTTAAGTCATTTAGCAGACGCTCTTATCCAGAGCGACTTACAAATTGGTGCATACACCTTATGACAACCAGTGGAACAGCCACTTGCATCTAAATCTTGTTGGGGGAGAAGGGGGGTGAGAAGGATTACTTACCCTTACTTACCCTATCCTAGGTATTCCTTGAAGAGGTGGGGTTTCAGGTGTCTCCGGAAGGTGGTGATTGACTCCGCTGTCCTGGCGTCGTGAGGGAGTTTGTTCCACCATTGGGGGGCCAGAGCAGCGAACAGTTTTGACTGGGCTGAGCGGGAACTGTACTTCCTCAGTGGTAGGGAGGCGAGCAGGCCAGAGGTGGATGAACGCAGTGCCCTTGTTTGGGTGTAGGGCCTGATCAGAGCCTGGAGGTACTGAGGTGCCGTTCCCCTCACAGCTCCTGTCAGTAGCTAGCTAGCAATATAAGCTCTCTTTTTACATAAGACAGTATTGTTCAGTACAGTACAATTTTGTTATCGATTAAACCATAACGGAGCTTGCTAGTACCATTACAAGCCAAGCTAGCCAGGTGTACCTAAAATGTACTGTAGTTTAACTTTATAGCTAGCTAGCTAACTAGCCTAGCTATTCTCAAAGCATCTCATTAGGAATAAAACTGGAGAAATGTTTTGATGATGATGACAAAGAGTAAAGGAATGACTTTGGCTTTATGACTCAAATAAGTCTTTGAGTAACTATACCCGTGCATTGTAGCTAGCTAGCTAACGTGTGTCTGATGTCTCATATTCTACACCATGCTGCTGCAGTAGGAATACAGGCAGTACACAACGATTGCCCATGAATGTCTAATAGCGCTTTTGTCTTACTCTCACAGACAATACTGCTTGGATACAAAGAAGTTAGTGACTCAGAACACCTCACAGCACCATCCAAACACACCACATGCAAGTATTCCCTTTGTAGAACTGTAAGTCCTTATTATAGGTGTTAGTAGTACATTTTTCTTCTGCTATAGAAATACAGTACCATTCAAAAGTTTGGACACATCTACTCATTCAAGGGTTTTTCTTTATTTTTACTATTTTCTACATTGTAGTGAAGACATCGGTACTATGAAATAACCCATCATGTAGTATCCAAAAAAGTTTAACAAATCAAAATATATTTGAGACTCCACCATTCGCCTTGATGACAGCTTTGCACACTTTTGGCATTCTCTCAACCAACTTCATGAGGTAGTTACCTGGAATGCATTTCAATTAACAGGTGTGCCTTCTTAAATGTTAATTTGTGGAATTTCATTCCTTAATGCGTTTGAACTCATCAGTTGTTTTGTGACAATGTAGGGTTGGTATACAGAAGATAGCCCTATTTGGTCAAAGACTAGTCCATATTATGGCAAGAACAGCTCAAATAAGCAAAGAGAAAAGACATGAAGATCAGTCAATGTGGAAAATGTCAATAATTTTGAAAGGTTCTTCAAGTGCAGTTGCAAAAACACATCAAACACTATGATGAAACTGGCTCTCATGAGGACCGCCACAGGAAAGGAAGACCCAGAGTTACCTCTGCTGCAGAGGATAAATTCATTCGAGTTACCAGCCTCAGAAATTGCAGCCCAAATAAATGCTTCACAGAGTTCAAGTAACAGACACATCTCAACATCAACTGTTCAGAGGAGACTGCATGAATCAGGCCTTCATGGTTGAATTGCTGCAAAGAAACTACTACTTAAGGACACCAATAAGAATAAGAGACTTGCTTGGGCCAAGAAACATGAGCAATGGACATTAGACAAGTGAAAATCTGCCCTTTGGTCAGATGAGTCTATATTTGACATTTTTGGTTCTAACCTCCGTGTCTTTGTGAGATGCAGAGTAGGTGAATGGATGATCTCCGCATGTGTGGTTCCCACCGTGAAGAATGGAGGAGGAGGTGTGATGGTGTAGGGGTTCTTTGCTGGTGACACTATTGGTGATTTAATTAGAATTCAATGCACACTTAACCAGCATGGTTACCACAGCATTCTGCAGTGATACGTCATCCCATCTGGTTCATGCTTAGTGGGACTAGCATTTGTTTTTCAACAGGACAATGACCAACACACCTTCAGGCTGTGTAAGAGCTATTTGACCACAAAGGAGAGTGATGGAGTGCTGCATCAGATGACCTGGCCTCCACAATCACCTGACCTCAACCCAATGGAGATGGTTTGGGATGAGTTGGACTGCAGAGTGAAGGAAACGCAGCCAACAAGTGCTCAGCATACAGTATGTGGGAACTCCTTCAAGACTGTTGGACAACCATTCCAGGTGAAGCTGGTTGAGAGAATGCCAAGAGTGTGTAAAGCTGTCATCAAGACAACAGATGGCTACTTTGAAGAATATAAAATATTAAATATAGTTTGATTTGTTTAACACTTTTTTGGTTACTACCTGATTCCATATGCGCTATTTCATAGTTTTGATGTCTTCACTATTATTCTACGATGTATAAAATAATACAAATAAAGAAACCCCTGAATTAGTAGATGTGTCCAATATTTCGATTGGTACTGTATATCATACATTGCCATAACTGTTCCTTTATACTGCTGTGTAAACTGACCACGGTCTCCAGAGCAAATAAACATGGTCTTGAATACAAGCCATGTGTACTTATTTGCTATATTGACAAAAAAAATCGACTATTTTATTAAAACATATTTACTTGTCTACAAATGAACATTTAAATGATACACCGACTCCCTGCATCATTTGTTTTAGCAATAGGATTGTTGCGAGGTTACCTTAATAGATTTCATGAATATCACAATGAATTGATCCAATGAAGCTAGAATCATTTAGTCACTTGTCAGTACACTTGTAAAAAAGGTTATATATATTTTTTTATCAAACACCATTATATCAAAATAAAATTTGATTGGTCGGTTATGACGTTTAAAAGGGGGAAATCCGTTTTGGATTTCCCCCAATTTTCCCCCCGCATTCAGTAGTGGGCGGCAATACACCGTTTCCTGTGTAAGTCCGTCCTAAAACACCACAGAAGAAGAAAAATAATCAGCTGATAGGATGCTATCCTCTTTTAACTGAAGAGGAAAATCAATGGAATAGCTTCACTTTCCAACGACCTGGCAATCCCATCAGTTGAGACTTCATGTCTGTTTTGAAATCATCTGGCTGAAAGTGCCTGCTTCAAACACTGACATTTTTATATTTCTCCACAGGAGAACAGGGGTGCATTCAGTTTGCTTGACCGTTTACTACATTGCGGAACGCTTTGTACTAAATGACACGTTTTCCCAATACATTCAATTCTATAATCGTCACGTCCTCTCTCCTCGCCTCCTTCTCAAAACCCATTGGTTGAGAAAGCCAGACGTCCCGCCCCTCTGACCTTCTCCTCCAATGGATTTTGAGGAGAGAGGAGCAACGACACGAGGAGTATGCAATTTAGAAAAGGGCTCAGTATTGGTGTTAATAACCAGAGTTGAACCAAAACCACACCCATCATTATCCTTTTTCCCAGAATTATTTATTTCAATATCTATGTTTTTGCATGTGCAATGATTGATAAATGAATATTATCCTACTCAAATATAAATAACATACATGTTTCTATTCCAATCTGTTAGTTGACTTATTGCATCCGTTACTCAAATGGTTCCTCCAGTTTAGGTTTTTAAGGTAGTCTCTTAGTTTCCAAACCCTGGCAGTCTGGCTGTATTCCAATAGGAGTTAAACTTCACTTTACATCCAGCATAATGTGACTTCAGGTCTGACGTGGCCGATAAACTATGAGTTTCAGGCCACTGTATTAGGGAGAACCAGTTCATCAAAAGAAGACCTTTTGAAATATGTATTGTCTTGTCTTAAAGAATTACATTTTTATCACAACATATTCACTTAGGATCTCACTTGATGAAGGCCACAGGACTGAAAATGAATTAATGCAACTACCATGTCTCTGTCACTAGCAACAGTCATAGGTGGTACTGATAACACTGCAGGGGCAGTATTGAGTAGTTTGGATGAAAGGTGCACAGAGGTGCCCAGAGTAAACGGCCTGCTCCTCAGTCCCAGTTGTTAATATATGCATATTATTATTATTATTGGATAGAAAACACTCTGACGTTTCTAAAACTGTTTGAATGATGTCTGTGAGTATAACATAACAAATATGGCAGGCAAAAACCTGAGAAGAAATCCAAACAGGAAGTGGGAAATCTGAGGTTGGTCGATTTTCAACCCTGCCCCTATTGAATACACAGTGGGATATTGGTTATGTTGCACTTCCTAATGCTTCCACTAGATGTCAACCGTCTTTAGAAACTTGAATGAGGCTTCTACTGTGATGTGGGGTGGATGAGAGCTCTTTGAGTCAGTGGTCTGGCAGAGCGCCAGGTCCTGGTCACACGCATTTCACATGATGGCGACCTGCGTTCCATGGCTTTTCTACAGACAATGGAATTCTCCGGTTGGAAAGTTATTGAAGATTTATGATAAAAACATCCTAAAGATTGATTCTATACTTAGTTTGAAATGTTTCTACTACCTGTAAAAAGAACTCACAAGAACTCACTACTGTATAATGGTCCAGGTTACAAAGTGGCTCAGTGACTCGTGTCTGCATCTAAATGTGAAAAAAACTGTTTGCATGTTCTTCACAAAGAGGGCAACAGATGCTACTGAACCAGATGTCTATGTGTCAGGGGAGAAGCTCCAGGTGGTATCTGATTTTAAGTACCGTGGCATCATACTTGATTCCAACCTCTCTTTTAAAAAGCATGTGAAAAAGGTAATTCAGATTTAACCAAATTTAACCTAGTTAATTTCCAATTTATACAAAATTGTTTGACTACAGAGGTAGCAAAACTGTACTTCAAATCTATGATACTCCCCCACTTAACATAGTACTTGACTAGTTGGGCCCAAGCTTGCTGTACAACATTAAAACCTATTCAGTCTGTCTACAAACAGGCTTTCAAAGTGCCTGATAGGAAGCCCAATAGCCATCATCACTGTTACATCCTCAGAAAACATGAGCTCTTGAGTTGGGAAAATCTTGTGCAATACACCGACGCATGTCTTGTATTCAAGATCCTAAATGGCCTGGCTCCCCCCCACTCAGTATTTTTGTTAAACAGAAAACCCAAACATATGGCAGCAGATCCACAAGGTCTGCCATGAGAGGTGACTGTATAGTTCCCTTAAGGAAAAGCACCTTTAGTAAATGTGCTTTCTCTGTGAGAGCTTCCCATGTCTGGAATACACTGCCATCAGACACACATAACTGCACCACCTATCACACTTTCACAAAATGTATGAATACACGGCTAAAGGTCAATCAGATTTGTGAACATAATCCCTAGCTGTGTATTGCCGCTTTCCATGTTGTCTGTTGTCTGTAGCTTGTGAGGTGTGGAAACACTTTTTTGCTTTTATGAATTTTGTCTTGCTGCTTTTTGTTCTATGTTGCTCTGTCAGTATGCCATGTCTTGCTTGTTCCATGTTACTCTGCGTGTGCTCACTGCTCAATGATTGTCCATATTGTAATTGTTTTTAATAACCTTCCCAGGGACTGCGGTTGAAAATTAGCCGGCTGGCTAAAATGTTGATTAAAGAATTACATTTTTATCACAACATATTCACTTAGGATCTCACTTGATGAAGACCACAGGACTGAAAATGAATGAATGCAACTACCATGTCTCTGTCACTAGCAACAGTTATAGGTGGTACTGATAACTATAAAATTCACTCGAAAGGCACCCTAGGAAAAATGCTAATAAGATTTTAAACCCTACTGCAGGGTTATTCAATCCCAGTTCATGGAGGGACGAAACATTTCTGGGTTAGGATTTGTGTATGTCTCTTCAACGAACCCTCCTATTTAAGGTTTTTCAGAGACCCTAAAATGGTTATCCTATGTCATCGCTCTCAAGAACCTTATGTGGTTCCAACTTGCACCATTATTTTTAAGAGTGTAGGGACACACTGAGTAAACACAAAATACAGGTGGGAGTGAAATAAAAACACCCAAACAAGATAAGTGTTTTTTTGTGTGTGTGTGTGTGTGTGTGTGTGTGTGGTGTTTCAGTTCCTGCCCCCTCCCCTAACATCACATGATGTAGGAGAGATCCAACCCAATGGGACAATAAGGCTATTTATTAGTGGTCTTTGTCCCAGTGGTCCTGAAAGTGTGTTATTGTGATGTGATAACGAGGCGATGACACTAGACTCACCTCTCTAACTCCCCTTAAACTGTTAATGTCCCACTGCCCTGGAGCTGAGCTGGGTTGGGGTTGCTGGGTGGAGGATGCTCTTTCCCCTCTTTCTCCTCCTGCTCCACTTCCTCCTCCTCTTCCTTCTATTAATTATCATCTTCTTCATCCTCCTCCTCTTCCTCCACTTCTTCTTCCTCTTCCTCCCCCTTATGGAAAATGAACCTATACCTCTGTGGGTAAATTCCTTTCAAAATCTAAAGAGTGAGATCATCCTATAGTAACCTTCAGCGGCTATAGACGTTTTGCTACTGTATTAGTACAACAAATTATCAACAAAACACTGATGCACAGATGATGCCAGAACATTTGTGTTATTTTTTTTTCTCAATTTCATGTCCAGTTTATCATGCTCATTCCAACAGTAGTCATAACATTTCCTTTTTTCGTGTTAGAGATGGACAGAGAGATTAGCCCTGGTTCCCTAACGCTGAAAGGAGGAATTTGTCTGTGAAGCGTTCAGTGACTTAGTAACACATTTACACTCTCCCGTACACACACGGAGCAGGTCCAGACACACACACATAGCACAGGGTTCCACACGCACACGCACACACACACACACGCGCACACACACACACACACACACACACACACACACACACACACACACACACACACACACACACACACACACACACACACACACACACACACACACACACACACACACACACACACACACACACACACACACACACACACACACACACACACACACACACCGAGCATGGCAGTATAAACAGTGAGCCAGCAGTGCTAAATAACAGCCGGCCAGACAAATTACTTTCACTTCCTACAATATCACAGGGCCTTATACACTGCTCGTCGAACATCTCATTCCAAAATCATGGGCATTAATATGGTGTTGGTCCCCCCTTTGCTGCTACAACAGCCACCACTCTTCTGAAAAGGCATTCCACTAGATGTTGGAACATTACTGTTTCATTCAGCCACAAGCGTATTAGTGAGGTCGGGCACTGGCGTAAGGTGATTAGGCCTTGATTGCAGTCGGCGTCGGAGTCGGAGTTGAGATCAGGGCTCTATGCAGGGCAGTCAAGTTCTTCCACACCAATCTCGACAAACCATTTCTGTATGGACCTCGCTTTGTGCATGGTGGCATTGTCATGCTGAAACAGGAAAGTGCCTTCCCCAAACTGTTGCCACAAAGTTGGAATCACAGAATCATCTAGAATGTCATTGTATGCTGTAGCATTAAGATTTCGCTTCACTGGAATTAAGGGGCCTAGCTAGAACCATGAAAAACAGCCCCAGACCTGTCATGTTCTGACCTTAGTTCCTTTGTTTTGTCTTTGTTTTAGTATGATCAGGGCATGAGTTGGGGTGGGCAGTCTATGTTTTGTTTCTATAATTTGGGATTTCTGTGTTTGGCCTGGTATGGTTCTCAATCAGAGGCAGCTGTCAATCATTTTCCCTGATTGAGAACCATACTTAGGTAGCTTGGTTTCACATTTGAGTTGTGGGTGATTATTTTCTGTAGTGTATGTTCACCATACAGAACTGTTTCGTTTATTGTGTTTTGTTGTTTTGTTCGAGTATTCGTTTTCATTAAAAGGCATAATGAATACTTACCAAGCTGCACCTTGGTCCTCCGATCCTTCCTACTACTCCTCCTCGTCAGATTCGTCCGTTGGACTGCCAGATGGTGATGATTCATCCCTCCAGAGAACGCATTTCCACTGCTCCAACTTTACACCACTCCAGCCGACACTTGGCATTGCGCATGGTGACCTTAGGCTTGTGTGCGGCTGCTCGGCCATGGAAACCCATTTCATGAAGCTCTCGACAAACAGTTCTTATGCTGACGTTGCTTCCAGAGGCCGTTTGGAACTCGTAGTGAGTGTTGCAACTGATGACAGACAATTTTTACATGCTACGCGCTTCAGCACTCAGCTGTCCCGTTCTGTGAGCTTGTGTGGCCTACCACTTTGCGGCTGAGCAGTTGTTGCTCCTTGATGTTTCCACTTTACAATAACAGCAGTTACAGCTCCAGCAGGCCAGACATTTGACGAACTGACTTGTTGGAAATGTGGCATCCTATGACAGTGCCACGTTGAAAGTTACTGAGCTCTTCAGTAAGGCCATTCTATGGAGATTGCATGGCTGTGTCCTCGATTTTATACACCTTTCATCACCGGGTGAGGCTGAAATGGCCTAATCCACTAATTTGAAGGGGTGTCCACATACATTTAAAGCATACACTGCATATACAAAGGTAAGTCTGTGTTAAATGTGTGTCTGCTAAAATACCATCTTGGGGAATATTACCACAGATAGAACAATGAGACAGATATTTCATGTGATGTATAAATGTGGAGCATCAACTCACTACCAAACTTTCCAAAACGTTTGATCTCAGTTCAGTTTTCTGTTCCCAAAACTAGAATCTGTTATGAACAGAGTGGGCTATAAATATGCAGATGCATGCTAGAACGGGCCAATAGGATCTTGCTAGCTTGTGCTGGGCTCTGCCCACCTCCTTGCTTGTTCTGCCCACTATGACTCATTTGTTCCCATTGGAAACAACAGGCTGCGTTCTATCTTTGTTTAGTTATACAAATCTTTGATATTACTGTAATATAAGGAATATATGATGTGAGCTAAGTGTGTACATATGTTTATATATGTAACATAGCTCTCAGACAATGTGTCTCTTTATCCCGATGATACGTGAATCTCTGAGAATTGTTGATTATAATATAAACACACTGCACAAAACATGCAATTAAACCATTAAACTAAAGTGTTTATATCTCTAAACTGTTTACAATCAACAGGAGAACATTCCCAGGGGAACGTGTGTACACAATGTTGTTGATATTTGCGACATTTTGTTGACAATAAAATACAGGGATCCGTTGGTCACCTGGTAATAGCGGTCCCTTGTAAGGAACAGGAACCACTCCCAAGTATCAGAGCTATTATGTAATGCGGACATTTCTGAACTCTTATCGAACGGGCCTACAGCCTACATCCATGATTGCATCTCTATAATTTGTATATATTTCTGATGTATGTATCGTAGTGTATTAATCAATAGATGTACTGTGCCATATACATTTATTTAGTGTTTTATTGTATGATAGATTTACATATGTTATCAGATTACTGAGGTGGTTGGGGGTGGGAGTTAAAAAAAATATATACACATACTGCATTGTATAAATTCTATGAAAGTGATGTGAAAAAAGAGCTATGTGATGGGACAGGAAGTACCGCTGGAGCAGACACAGTATGTCTTTTGTGGAGTACTATATGAACTGTACTATATGAACTCACTTCACAGTTCATCCTATTCATGTCTATGCTATTTCATACAGCCCCTTAGCGTGTAACTCATGCAAATGGCAAAAGATACAAATCCCTTTTAACTAAATCGTTCAATAATGAATCTCCATTCCATTCTAGTCTATAATATCTAGGCTTGCCATACATCCTTTAGATTCTAGATCATGCTGTATATGGTCTCACACCTCTACACAATCTCCATTCCATTCTAGTCTATAATATCTAGGCTTGCCATACATCCTTTAGATTCTAGATCATGCTGTATATGGTCTCACACCTCTACACAATCTCCATTCCATTCTAGTCTATAATATCTAGGCTTGCCATACATCCTTTAGATTCTAGATCATGCTGTATATGGTCTCACACCTCTACACAATCTCCATTCCATTCTAGTCTATAATATCTAGGCTCACACCTCTACACCATCTCCATTCCATTCTAGTCTATAATATCATCCATTTAGATTCTAGATCATGCTGTATATGGTCTCACACCTCTACACCATCTCCATTCCATTCTAGTCTATAATATCTAGGCTTGCCATACATCCTTTAGATTCTAGATCATGCTGTATATGGTCTCACACCTCTACACAATCTCCATTCCATTCTAGTCTATAATATCTAGGCTTGCCATACATCCTTTAGATTCTAGATCATGCTGTATATGGTCTCACACCTCTACACCATCTCCATTCCATTCTAGTCTATAATATCTAGGCCTGCCATACATCCTTTAGATTCTAGATCATGCTGTATATGGTCTCACACCTCTACACCATCTCCATTCCATTTGGGATTTATTCATTTTCTGCGCCCTGTGAGTTTATATTCTCTCTTCCAGATCTGGCATATTGTTTTCTCAGAAAGCGTGCTTGCATGCTTTTAGATCCAGAATGTTTGGCCCTGGCTACTGATAAGCATCAGATAATTAATTTATCTCTCTGTCAGCTCTGTATACAGACCAGGGAACTGGACAGTTTGGGAAAAAATTCCAAACAAAACTCTTTCCTACGGACCGCTGTGTCTGTCTCTGCTCTTGCATCATGGCATGTTGCCTTGGCTTGGTTCTTAGGCCAAGGCGGCAAAGAAAATAATGTAAAAAGACATTAGTACTTGGGCTAAATCAAACGTTCAAACCAGTCCTTTGTAGTTCTGAATGAAAATCTTAACATTCGCGGTGGTATGTCAAAAATAAATAAAAAAGCACAGTGCATGAGAACAGCAAACATGTCTGACAATATAGCAGGAGCTTAAAGAAAAACATGACTGCAGATACAGCAAAGGAGGTTGGTGGGGAGGGCGCCCCGTTAATTGGGGAGGGCGGGCTTGTGGTAATGGCTGGAGTGGAATAAGTGAAAAGGTATGAAATACATGAAACACATGGTTTGATGCCATTCCATGTACTCCATTCCAGCCATTATTATGAGCCTTCCTCCCCTCAGCAGCCTCCACTGACATACAGTATATTCAGATTACTATTATAAAAAACATTTATAATCTGCAGTTTGCAGATGAAACCAGATGACAGTGAGAGCCACACTGTCAGACAATTTCAAACAATGGAAACGGTTGATTTTTGGGAGAGAATACATCAATGAATTGGTGTCTTAGCTGCCCTCTTTGGACAGGAAACTCAATGGTATCACCTACGAATGAGGAAAGTGAATGAATAGAAATTGTCTGCAGATGAAACGTTTTTCTTTGTCATAGGCTACAGCATACAGATATCCACATACAGGCAGAAATACCACACAATAACATTTACATGTCCACCATCCCATTCCATAGTTACAATGATATCTACTTCAAGCTAAGCGATGTGATAAAGTATGCACGGATGGGGAAAAAATGAATCTGTAGATGAAGCGGTGTGGCCGTTACTGTAGACCATGTGGTTGAGTGATAGATGTTAAAGTCTAAGCCTCTGTCTGCAGTCCACCAGTGATAGAGTCCAGAGACTAAGTCAAACAGGGGATCTGTGAGGAGTGGAACAGCTAGCTTCCACCTCATGCGAACGTACTGTATACACAGAGTATAGGGCAGAGTCGACACGCGGTGGTGTGACTCAGTGAGTTCATTCTGAGTTAGATCATCGCGATGCCATGTAATGGTGTGCCAAGGCCTTTAGCAAAAATGGGCACCACACCTTTATTAGCCAACTTGTCCTGTTAGGTTAAGATGTGACGTTGTTCAATGTAGCGTTGTTCAATAAGAAACACAGCGCGGGCTGATCATGGCTGATCTTTAAACGACACGTGCACTCAGTAAGCCTACAATCTGACCAATATATATATATATATATAATATATCCAGTCTCTCCATCAGAGGACTTCATAGTTACATTTTATCCACTCATTACCTCTTTTCTACTCCCAGCTAAAAACACTCGGGGAAATGTTTTGATTTTTTTAAAATCATCACACATGCTGCATCCCTTTCAAATATGTCTGCAAAATATTCCGTAGTATAAACACTATTAATTATCTTTCTGTTTTTCGGGCGGAGTTCCAAGCCCCATGGATGGAGGGATGGAGACTGTTTGTGTCTTTTCTCCGATCCTGCCCAGATTTGGCCATGAGTGTCTCCTACTTGGAAACAGGAAGCGAAAATCTCTTCTCTCCCATACACATTCTCTTTCTCTCTCTCTCTCTCTCTCTCTCTCTCTCTCTCTCTCTCTCTCTCTCTCTCTCTCTCTCTCTCTCTCTCTCTCTCTCTCTCTCTCTCTCAAGGCTGAATATGCATCCTTTCTCAGGAATCCTCTCTCTCTCTCTGTACGGAGGTTGCATACTGTATGCATCATCTCTCAGGAATCCTCCTGTAGAACAGTGATGTAGTAGGTTAGAGATTACCCAGGCCAATGAATGCCTTGATTTGATTGAAAGGACCCTCTATAGGTGCCTGAGTAAAAGGTCATACTTGTTACAATTTACTGAATGGTTAACACTTAGCTCATATTACCTAAAGATTAGTGAATATTGCTTCCATTAAAACTACATGTGTCAAATAGGCTATAGCGCTACCCGATGAAACCAACGGGTATTGTACTTGTACATTGAGTTAGTCTCAACCTAACTCAGAGGAGAGAACTGCATTTATGTAAGGGCTACCTAATTTAATTTTCATAATTTGTCTGTTGTTCTGATACTTAAAAAATATTATCTAGGTGTTAATGTGACTGCTTTCAAAAAGGCCTTTTCTTATATTTGGAGAAATACAACTTGCCAGTGGTGTAAAGTACTTAAGTAAAAATACTTTAAAGTACTATTTCAGAAGTTTTTTGGTGTATGTATACTCTACTTCACTATTTATATTTATAACTTTTACTTTACTACATACCTAAAGAAAATAATGTACTTTTTACTCCATACATTTCTCTGACTCCCAAAAGTACTCTTTACATTTTCACAGGAAAATGGTCCAATTCACACACTTATCAAGAGAACACCCCTGGTCATCCCTACTGCTTCTGATCTGGCTTCATTTGTAAATTATGTCTGAGTGTTGGAGTGTGCCCCTGGCTATCTGTAAATAAATAAAATATATATAAATTGTGCCGCCTGGTTTTTGATATATATTTCAGTAGTTCCATTTACATTTGATACTTAAGTACATTTAAAACCAAATACTTTTAGACTTTTACTCAAGTAGTATTTTACTGGGTGACTTTCACTTTTACTTGAGTCATTTTCTATTTAAAGTATCTTTACTTTACTCAAGTATGACTGTGAGTACCTTTTCCACCACTGTTAGCTAGATTTCATTAGTAATAAAGCAGCTAACAAAACAGCCCCCATTAGCTTATCATCATTACATTTTACTTGACCATTTAAAAAAAAACATTTTCACCACTCTAAAAGACCAAAACAAAGCCCTTGTGGTCTCAGACCTTTCACAGTTCTCCTGTACACAGTCCAGTAAAGCATGAAATGGGAGCTCAGACCATTCCTTCCTCAGGGAGCTGCTAGGCAACCACAGATTCTCTCAGCCAGAACCGCTATCTGCCCACCATCGCTCTGTTTGAACTGGAAGTCAAACAACTCTAACAGAGGAAGAAAAATAACAAGGGATGGACAGGATAAATGATGATGCAAGAGTAGAACCTTGGGCAGGGCAGACTTTTGGGCGTTGTTAGTGAACATACAAAACGATGAAAGAAAACGGACGTTTCCTAGCACTAGGGGGCAGTGGAGTATCTGTTTTAGAACGACAGACAGGCGATGAGAAGTTGCACAGGGAACTTGACAAAGAATGTATTCTCTTCTGCAACATTGGCCTGAGGATATGTTGCAGGGGAGAGTTGAGGGGATGAATGAGCCAATGGGATTCTGCTGATTCTAACACAATGATGTCTTACCAGGTAACTGTGCTTTTAACCTCAGTCTACCTTGCTGATTAGACTGAATCAACCACACGTACAGTATATAATGTCCTTTCATAAAAGTCTATGCCTGTTGCCAAAAATAAACACACTATAATTTGAGTCAAACGGTACTCCAAGTCGACATTTAGGTGACTAATACATAATTTTCTGGTAATTAGCCAACTAACTAATCAGGTGTTGGCAGTTGAAGAAGCCACTACAGTGTGTGTGTGTGTGTGTGTGTGTGTGTGTGTGTGTGTGTGTGTGTGTGTGTGTGTGTGTGTGTGTGTGTGTGTGTGTGTGTGTGTGTGTGTGTGTGTGTGTGTGTGTGTGTGTGTGTGTGTGTGTGTGTGTGTGTGTTTATCTGTGACATACAGAAGGTACAATGAGACACAGCTCCTAAATCCTACCCTCCTCTATCCCTGGACTAATAGGGAAAATTACAATTCTCCATGGCTGTTATTAACATTACAAACAGCACACAACCTGCATCTACACCTCTTGTCATCATTACACCACAATAAACACAACTTAGAATCCCGTAATAAAGGTAATCCATACCAATATTTCAATTTGAGGGGAAAGGATGGTAATGTGATTGAATAGTTATCTGGTCGTGATCCAAAGCATATTGCCTTACTAACACTGCAGCATAATGAATGAGGGTGTGTTGTAAACGGGGACGGTCGGGTTAGCGTGCTGCCGGTCCTGAGGTATAAACGGGGACGGTTGGGTTAGCCTGCTTCCGGTCTCATGTGTTCTGGGGTGTAATTGCCTGCTCTCTGGGCGATTGGGGCCATAATGAAGGAATAACTCATGTCTGAGACAGGGAGGACATATGAGTCAGGAGACAGCGGTGTGTGTGTGTGTGTGTCCTTGTCTTATCTCCTGCCCATCCACTAACATTGATAAATCATGTGGAGGGCATTTCTTGGCTGTCATTTCTTGTCCTGTCATGAATAGAGTCTAATGTAGGCAACTACGTGTAGTGAAATTGTACACAGTTTGTGTAAAGGCATCACTCTACTGTCAAGATGTGCTGTATCAGTATTAGCCCTATACTTGTTTACTGATGTTACTTTTCCCAAACATTTCTTACTCTTTCCTCTCTAAAGTATTCTATACAGTTGTGGGGGAGAAATGAGGGGGATGTGCTGGTTAAGCTGATGTGAGAACACCAGATGGAATCACAAGTTCAGTGACAGCGTGGGAGATAGACGTGTAAATCCTGTTATGAGGTCACATCCTGCGTCTGGGAAGGAGACATCTTCTCTGATTACAGGTGTCTGGCTTTATCCCCTGAGAGAGAGAGAGAGAGAGAGAGAGAGAGAGAGAGAGAGAGAGAGAGAGAGAGAGAGAGAGAGAGAGAGAGAGAGAGAGAGAGAGAGAGAGAGAGAGAGAGAGAGAGAGAGAGAGAGAGAAGGGGAACCCTGGGGGGTGAAATCAGACTGTATTGTCTTGTGTGGGAGGAGAGAGAAGCACGACAATCAGAGAAAACTCTGACCTCAGAACACTCAGACATACGACTTTCTTAGTCTGTTTGTTTATTCTATAGTTTGTGAATCAATTGTTTTTTTTGTATTGTTTGTTTTTTGTTTTTCAGCCATTGATTAATTGGATTGATTAATTGGATTGATTGATGAATTAATTAATTTATCCATTAATTAATTCATCCATTAATTCATTCATATGGCCCCCCAATGGTGGAACAAACTCCCTCACGACGCCAGGACAGCGGAGTCAATCACCACCTTCCGGAGACACCTGAAACCCCACCTCTTCAAGGAATACCTAGGATAGGGTAAGTAAGGGTAGGTAATCCTTCTCCCCCTAACAAGATTTAGATGCAAGTGGCTGTTCCACTGGTTGTCATAAGGTGTATGCACCAATTTGTAAGTCGCTCTGGATAAGAGCGTCTGCTAAATGACTTAAATGTAAATGTAAATATATTCACAAAAACTAGAAACATGAGCCAGTGTGATATTTTCTCTGTAAATTAAGATGTTGTGTACATTGTATGGTTCACAACACCAGCAATCTGATCTATCAAAGACAGAGCACACATTCACACATGCTCCTCCTCAAAGTAAATGCTGAAAAATGAGGGTTCCTCAAGCGTTCTTTGGGAAGGGTGATGGTTCTATGTGGAACCATAATGACTCTAAGAACACTTTGAGCCCTTCAATGGTTCTTTGCAGTTAAAAACAGGGTTCTTTCCTCTTTCAGTGGTAATTGAAATGTAGGGTCGAAGGCTCATTACAATATTGGTCGGGCATGGTTTGTTCACAGCTCTTTTTATACAACCATGAGTGAGAATGTCATTCCAGTTTATCTGTTGTATTATGCTAAGGATAGAGGGAAAGATAAACGGAGCGAAGCACAGATCGATCCTTCATGAAAACCTGCTCCAGAACGCTCAAGACTGCAGACTGGGGTGAAGGTTCACCTTCCAACAGGAAAACGAGCCCAAGCACACAGCCAAGACAATGCAGGAGTGGCTTCAGAACAAGTCTCTGAATGTCCTTGAGTGACCCAGCCGAAGCCCGGACTTGAACACATTAGAATATCTCTGGAGATATCTAAAAATAGCTGTGTAGCAGTGCTCCCCATCCAACCTGACAGAGTTTGAGAGGATCTGCAGAGAAGCATGGGAGAAACTCCCCAAGTACAGGTGTGCCAAGCTTGTAGCATCATACCCAAGAAGGCTTGAGGCTGTAATCGCTGCCATAGGTGCTTCAACAAAGTACTGAGTAATACTTATGTAAATGTGATATTTCCGTTTTTTATTTTTAATACAGTTGTAAGAATTTCTGAAAATACATTTTTGCTTTGTCATTATGGGGTATTGTGTATAGATGGATTAAATATTTATTTTCCTCATCAATTTTTGAATGAGTCTGTAACTTAACAAAATGGGTCTGGAAACAGGAGACAAATGGCTGTGAGACATGGGTTTGATCCTAGACACATGAAAAGTGTGATGTATACGGAGGGTACAGGGCAACAGAAGACGAACAGCAGAAGGGCTAAGTATCTTGGAGATGGAGAAAGTGCCGATAAACTGGGGGAAGGTTTGTGGGACTCCACCTGGAAGAACAGATCTCGGGTTGACAGCCATACCCTATGCCCGAGATGATACCGGGGAGCCCGGGCTCCGGTGGCGGTCCGCTTGTCGTCGATACCTGGAGGTGGTGTTGAGAAGGGCCAACCGGGCTGTCTTCCAGGTACGACGACAGCGGCGGACAAACATCTGGGCCGAGGGTACGCCGATCTCTTCCACTTGCTCCGGAAAGAGCTGGGGCTGATAACCCAGGGAACATTCAAACGGCGAGAGACCCGTGGCAGAGCAAGGAAGGGTGTTGAGGGCATATTCAACCCACAGTAGTTGCTGGCTCAAGGTGGTGGGGTTGGGGGAGTCCGGCCAGCGACAGAGTCGTCTCTAGGTCTTGGTTGGCTTGCTCCGGCTGGTCGTTGGACTGGGGATGGAAACCGGAGGACAGTCGGGCCGACGGCTCAATGAGTGTGCAGAACTCCTTCCAGAACCGGGACGAGAACTGAGAGTCAATGGATCCGGAAGACGTGCTGCACCATGAGCTGGGCCGTCTCTTTAGCACAGGGTAGCTTGGGGAGAGGAATGAAAGTGGGCGGCTTTGGAAAATTGATCCACTGTCTGGATGGCGGTGTTGCCATCAGACGGGGGAGACCCGTGACAAAGTCCAGGGATATGTGAAACCAGGGAAGGTGAGGAACAGGCAGAGGTTGAAGGAGACCAACCGGAGCTTGCTGGAGAGTCTTGTTCTGCGTACAGATCGTGCATGAGGCGGCGAACGCGGAGACGTCAGGAACCGTGGTAGGCCACCAATAGCGTTGTTGCACAAAGGCCAGGGTCCGACGGGAGCCCGGGTGGCAGGCAAGCTTGGAGGAGCGGGCCCACTCTAGGACTAAGGATCGGACAGTGTCAGGAACAAACATCCAGTTATCTGGGTCCCCCCCGGGGTTCGGCTAGGAATGCTGCGCCTCTGGAACCTGCTTACATATTCCCCAGCTGAGTGCCGTCGCCAGGCACAAGGTGGGAAAGATGGTCTCAGGTTCCAGGGGTGTAGCCACAGGGCTATAGTGGCATGACAACACATCCGGCTTGACATTCTTGGATCCTGGCCAGTATGAGAGGGAGAACTTGAACTGGGTGAAAAGCAGGACGCACCTAGCTTCCCTGGAATTGAGACTCTTGGCGGTGCAGAGATATTCCAGGTTCTTGTGGTCTGTCCACACAATGAATGGATGTACCGCTCCCTCCAGCCAGTGCCTCCAATGCCATCTTCACCGAGAGAAGCTCACAATTCCCCACATCGTAGTTTCTCTCCGTGGCATTGAGGCGATGGGAGAAGAAGGCGCAGGGATGTAACTTGAGGTCCAGGGCAGAACGCTGGGACAGAATAGCCCCCACACTGACATCCAAAGCACCCGAAGCATCGGCCTTCACCACAAACTGCCAGGACGGGTCAGGATGAACCAAGATGGGAGCTGTGGTGAATCAGTGTTTGAGGTCCCGGAACGCCCGGTCAGCAGCTGGGGACCATGTGAACAGAACCTTGGGAGAGATGAGTGCAGACAGGGGGGAAGCCAGGTTGCTGTAACCCCGGACAAAGTGGCGATTAAAATAGGCAAATCCCAAGAAACGTTGCAGTTGCACTCTGGATGGAGGCTGAGGCCAATCCACCACCGCTCTCACGGGATCCATCTGTACACTCACTGCAGCGATGATGTAACCCAGGAAGGGGACGGTGGAGTGATGGAATTCTCACTTCTCTGCTTTCACAAAAAGCTGGTTCTCCAGGAGGTGTTGGAGAACGTGTTCGTTGGAGAAAATGAGGATGTTGTCAAGGTAGATAAAGACAAACCGATTCAACATGTTGCCGAGAACATCATTCACCAGAGCCTGGAACACAGCAGGGGTACTCGTAGTGACCACTGGCCGTGTTGAAGGCAGTCTTCCACTCGTCCCCCTTTCCGTATCTGCACCAGGTGGTAGGCGTTCCGTAGGTCCAGCTTGGAGAACAAGGTGGTCCCCTGGAGCGGCTCGAAGGACAAGGAGATGAGTGGTAGTGGGTAGCGGTTCTTCACCGTGATTTTGTTGAGGCCCTGGTAGTCGATGCACAGGCACAGGGTTTTGTCTTTCTTCTCCACAAAGAGGAACCCTGCGCCGGCGGGGGAGGCAGAAGGACGGATTAACCCTGCAGCTAGGGAGTCCTCAATGTAGGTCTCCATAGCCTTGGTCTCGGGACCCGACAGAAAGTGCAGTCGTCCCCGTGGTGGAGTGATCCCTGGGAGAAGGTCGATCCCGCAGTCATAGGGTCGGTGTGGTAGAAGCAAAGTTGCCTGGGCTTTACTGAACACTTCCTGGAGGTCCTGGTTCTCCACAGGAATGGCGGAGAGGTCCGGGGCAACTTCCGAGCCCCCGAGAAGACGTCCCGGGACAGGCTGCACTGACTTAAGGCAATGAGTGTGGCAGAACGGGCTGCAGCCCATGATGGCACAAGCAGACCAGTCAATAAGGGGATTGTGTCACTGGAGCCAAGATAATCCCAATACCCTTAGAACCTGAGGAGATTTAATAGGCAGGAATTGGATCATCTCGCTGTGGTTCTTTGACACACGTAGGTTGCTGGGGTGGTATGGTGGGTGACCCTGTCTATAGAGCACCTGTCCAGCGCTCTAATGTCCATGGGAAAGGAGAGGGGCTGAGTGGAGATGCCCAGCTCGGATGCCAGCGTTGCGTCCATAAAACTCTCATCGCCCTCCGAGTCAATGTGCACCCGGAGAGATTTCAACTTCAACTTGATCTGAATGGTCAAGGCGATGAGTGAGTCAAGATCCGCCAGTAGTTCCCGGGCTGCAAGCTCGTCCTTTACTTCCTCCTATACTCCATGCAGGAACATGTCGAACAATGCTTCCGGGTTCCAGGCACGCTCAGCCGCCAACGTGCGAAAATACACCACGTAGTCTGCCACACTACGGTAGTCTTGATGTAGCTGGAGCAGCTTATGAGCAGCCTTTCTCCCGGACAACGGAGTATCAAACACTTTCCGAACTTCCTCTACAAACTCCTCCAGACTGAGGACTGTTGCTCCCACACCACCGTGGCTCAAGCGAGTGCCCTCCCGGACATCAATGTTATGATGTACGCTGTCCTCGAGCTGTCCGGGGGGACGAAGAAGGCTGCAGCTCGAAAATAAGGGAGCACTGGAATCTTGGGAATCTCCAGGGTAGCACTCCAGAGGAGGTAAGCGGGGTTAGGCAGTGAGATTACTGGTGTGACCAGCTGCCCAGTGGGGAATCCATGGAATTGCTCCAGCAATGTATTGAATGCCTGGTCATGTTGAGTGGAGTCCCCCTATAAGACATTGTTGTAACTCCTCGTGCCTTCCAATGGTGGTTTCTTGCAGGGAGACAACATTGTGGAGCTGGCCTGAGTCTGCAGGGTTAGTTTATACTATCACGTTTCAGGAGAAGACCCATATGCAAATCAAATCAAATCAAATTGTATTTGTCACATACACACGGTTAGCAGCAGATGTTAATGCGAGTGTAGCGAAATGCTTGTGCTTCTAGTTCCAACAATGCAGTAATAACCAACAAGTAATCTAACTAACAATTCCAAAACTACTGTTTTATACACACAAGTGTAGGGGGATAAAGAATATGTACATAAAGATATATGTGATGGTACAGAGTGGCATAGGCAAGATGCAGTAGATGGTATCGAGTACAGTATATACATATGAGATGAGTATGTAAACATTGTTGCATAGTTAAAGTGGCTAGTGATACATGTATTACATAAAGATGCAGTAGATGATATAGAGTACAGTATATACGTATACATATGAGATGAATAATGTAGGGTATGTAAACATTATATTAGGTAGCATTGTTTAAAGTGGCTAGTGACATATTTTACATCATTTCCCATCAATTCCCGTTATTAAAGTGGCTGGAGTTGAGTCAGTGTGTTGGCAGCAGCCACTCAATGTTAGTGGTGGCTGTTTAACAGTCTGATGGCCTTGAGATAGAAGCTGTTTTTCAGTCTCTCGGTCCCAGCTTTGATGCACCTGTACTGACCTCGCCTTCTGGATGATAGCTGGGTGAACAGGCAGTGGCTCGGGTGGTTGTTGTCCTTTATGGCCTTCCTGTAACATCGGGTGGTGTAGGTGTCCTGGAGGGCAGGTAGTTTGCCCCCGGTGATGCGTTGTGCAGACCTCACTACCCTCTGGAGAGCCTTACGGTTGTGGGCGGAGCAGTTGCCGTACCAGGCGGTGATACAGCCCGCCAGGATTCTCTCGATTGTGCATCTGTAGAAGTTTGTGAATGCTTTTGGTGACAAGACACATTTCTTCAGCCTCCTGAGGTGCGCCTTCTTCACGATGCTGTCTGTGTGGGTGGACCAATTCAGTTTGTCTGTGATGTGTATGCCGAGGATCTTAAAACTTACTACCCTCTCCACTACTGTTCCATCGATGTGGATAGGGGGGTGTTCCCTCTGCTGTTTCCTGAGGTCCACAATCATCTCCTTAGTTTGGTTGACGTTGAGTGTGAGGTTATTTTCCTGACACCACACTCCGAGGGCCCTTACCTCCTCCCTGTAGGCCGTCTCGTCGTTGTTGGTAATCAAGCCTATCACTTTTGTGTCGTCCGCAAACTTGATGATTGAGTTGGAGGCGTGCGTGGCCATGCAGTCGTGGGTGAACAGGGAGTACAGGAGAGGGCTCAGAACGCACCCTTGTGGGGCCCCAGTGTTGAGGATCAGCGGGGTGGAGATGTTGTTGCCTACCCTCACCACCTGGGGGCGGCCCGTCAGGAAGTCCAGTACCCAGTTACACAGGGCGGGGTCGAGACCCAGGGTCTCGAGCTTGATGACGAGCTTGGAGGGTACTATGGTGTTAAATGACGAGCTGTAGTCGATGAACAGCATTCTCACATAGGTATTCCTCTTGTCCAGATGGGTTAGGGCAGTGTGCAGTGTGGTTGAGATTGCATCGTCTGTGGACCTATTTGGGCGGTAAGCAAATTGGAGTGGGTCTAGGGTGTCAGGTAGGGTGGAGGTGATATGGTCCTTGACTAGTCTCTCAAAGCACTTCATGATGACGGAAGTGAGTGCTACGGGGCGGTAGTCGTTTAGCTCAGTTACCAAAGCTTTCTTGGGAACAGGAACAATGGTGGACCTCTTGAAGCATGTGGGAACAGCAGACTGGGATAGGGATTGATTGAATATGTCCGTAAACAAACCAGCCAGCTGGTCTGCGCATGCTCTGAGGGCGCGGCTGGGGAAGCCGTCTGGGCCTGCAGCCTTGCGAGGGTTGACGCGTTTAAATGTTTTACTCACCTCGGCTGCAGTGAAGGAGAGGCCGCATGTTTTGGTTGCATGCCGTGTCAGTGGCACTGTATTGTCCTCAAAGCGGGCAAAAAAGTTATTTAGTCTGCCTGGGAGCAAGACATCCTGGTCCGTGACGGGGCTGGGTTTCTTTTTGTAATCTGTGATTGACTGTAGACCCTGCCACATACCTCTTGTGTCTGAGCTGTTGAATTGAGATTCTACTTTGTCTCTATACTGACGCTTAGCTTGTTTGATTGCCTTGCGGAGGTAATAGCTACACTCTTTGTACTCTGTCATGTTTCCGGTCACCTTGTCCTGATTAAAAGCAGTGGTTTGCGCTTTCAGTTTCACGCGAATGCTACCATCAATCCACGGTTTCTGGTTTGGGAATGTTTTAATCCTTGCTATGGGAACGACATCTTCAACGCACGTTCTAATGAACTCGCACACCGAATCAGCGTATTCGTCAATGTTGTTGTCTGACGCAATACGAAACATATCCCAGTCCACGTGATCAAAGCAGTCTTGGAGTGTGGAATCAGATTGGTCGGACCAGCGTTGGACAGACCTCAGCGTGGGAGCTTCTTGTTTTAGTTTCTGTCTGTAGGCAGGGATCAACAAAATGGAGACGTGGTCAGCTTTTCCGAAAGGAGGGCGGGGCAGGGCCTTATATGCAGACAGTGTCGATGTAACAAATGTTTATTACTAGAACAGGGGGCAGGCAAAACGACAGGTCAAGGGCAGACAGGGGGCAGTAAATCCAGATCAGAGTCCATAAGGTACAGAACGGTAGGCAGTCTTGGGGTCAGGGCAGGCAGAAGTCAATAATCCAGGGTGGTGTGACAAGGTACAGAATGGTAGGGAGGCTCAGGGTCAGGGCAGGCAGAATGGTCAAAACCAGGAAAAACAGAAAACAGGAACTAGAAAAAGACAGGTGCAAGGGGAAAACCGCTGGTAGACTTGACCAACAAAACAGACTGGCAACAGACAAACAGAGAACAAAGGTATAAATACACTGGGGTAATAGGGAAGATGGGCGACACCTGGAGGGGGTGGAGACAAGAACGAAGACAGGTGAAACAGATCAGGGTGTGACATACAGGTTGCATTTATAATCTTATGAGCATTGTTCATTATAGAACATTCAAAAAAGGTTCCATGTAGCACAAAAAAAGGGTTCTGCTATGGTTACAAGCCAAATAACCCTTATTTGGCACTTTTTAGTGTGTAAAATACCAAACTGTCATTTGAACAGATCAGTTTGAAATGATTAAACTCAACATTTTTATTTATTTAAATGTTTTATTTCACCTCTATGTAACCAGTTAATTAGGCTAGTTGAGAACAAGTCCTCATTTGCAACTGCTACCTGGCCAAGATAAAGCAAAGCAGTTTGACACATACAACAACACAGAGTTACACATGGAATAAACAAACATACAATCAATAATACAGTAGAAAAATCTATATACAGCATGTGCAAATGAGGTAGGATAAGAGAGGTAAGGCTATAAATAGGCCATGGTGGCAAAGTAATTACAATATAGCAATTAAACACTGGAATGGTAGGATGTGCAGAAGATGAATGTGCAAGTTGAGATACTGGGGTGCAAAGGGGCAAGATAAATAAATACAGTATGGGGATGAGGTAGATTGGATGGGCTGTTTACTGATGAGCTATGTACAGGTGCGGTGATCTGTGAGCTGCTCTGATAGCTGGTGCTTAAAGCTAGTGCGGGAGGTAAGAGTCTCCAGCTTCAGAGATTTTTGCAGTTTGTTCCAGTCATTGGCAGCAGAAAACTGGAAGGAGAGGCGGCCAAAGGAAGAATTGGCTTTGGTGGTGACCAGTGAGATATACCTGCTGGAGCACGTGCTACGGGTGGTTGCTGCTATGGTGACCAGTGAGCTGAGATAAGGCGGGACTTTACCTAGCAGAGACTTGTATATGACCTGGAGCCAGTAGGTTTGGCGACGAGTATGAAGCAAGGGCCTGCCAACGACATCATACAGGTCGCAGTGGTGGGTAGTATATGGGGCTTTGGTGACAAAACGGATGGCACTGTGATAGACTGCATCCAACATTGACTCGATAAGATAAATATAGAGTTATGACAGACTTATTCCTTCATTGATTCACCCCAGCTGTCATTGAGGGGTCAGACTTTTTGAGAATTTACAGTCTGATTCCCACAACTATAATTACTTAATCAGTTCTTCTCAATCTTACATAAAATTATGCTGTGGTTAACGTTAAGACCAGTAGTCAGAATTACAGTATATAATTTCTTACTGAGATATATCAAGACTTTTAGATGCTGGGATGAGTTCTTTATTTCTGCTGCTGAATTGTAGATCATTAATTAATAGATCATTAACACTGCGATCTTTAAGCACCATCATCATTGGAGGTTGATGTAGTTTCATTACATTCATAATAAAGGAAGGACAATCCAACTTCATCTAGAAGTATTGAATATGCTCTTTGCCATTATGAATGGGATAACTTTATACAGTATATCATCCATTAAGTATTCATGTGTGGAGACGGTAACGATTTTCATTTTCTCAATCATAAACTCAATTATAAAGCGTTAAAACTTTCAGACATTGTTTTTTTTTGTGCCTTAGGACAATAAACAGTGCAGCAATCACACCTTGGTTGTCAATGACAATTATTTAGGTCAGGGGTGCACAACTCCAGTCCTCGAGGCCTACACTCTAGATTGTTGTTGCTCCCTGGCACGTAATTGATCAATTAATGTCACTGATTGCCTAGAGAGTCTTTATAAGTATGTGATTAAACGCTAATAAAGATATTTACCTTAAATTTTCCACAAGTTTGCAGTTACTTAAAAAGGACATTTTGCTTTGTACATTGCTGACATTTAAAACACATCTGCTCTTCTATATTCTTCATCATAGAAGTTTGTACCTATGATTTGTATCAGAGAAGCCCTGTTTTCAGCCAAGCCAAGACATACAATATACAGTACCAGTCAAAAGTTTGGACACACCTGCCCATTCCAGGGTTTTTCTTTATTTTTTTGTAAACTATTTTCTACATTGTAGAATAATAGTGAAGACATCAAAACTATGAAATAACACATATGGAATCATGTAGCAAATGAAGTGTTAAAAAAAGTGTTAAACAAATCAAGATATATTTTATATTTGACATTCTTCTAAGTAGCCACCCTTTGCCTTGATGACAACTTTGCACACTCTTGGCATTCTCTCAACCAGCTTCATGAGGTATTCACCTGGAATGCATTTCAATTAACAGGTGTGCCTTGTTAAAAGTTAATTTGTGGAATTTCTTTCCTTATTTGAGCCAATCAGTTGTGTTGTGACAAAGTAGGGTTGGTATACAGAAGATAGCCCTATTTGGTAAAAGACCAAGTCCATATTATGGCAAGAACAGCTGAAATAAGCAAAGAGAAACAACAGTCCATCATTACTTTTAGACAACGGAAAACTTTGAAAGTTTCTGTCACGACTTCTGCCGAAGTCGATGCCTCTCCATGTTCGGGCTGTGCTCGGCGGTCGACGTCACCGGTCTTCTAGCCATCATTGATCTATGTTTCATTATCCATTGGTTTTGTCTGGTCTTCTTACACACCTGGTTCCAAACCCATTCAGTGTTGTGTATTTAACCCTCTATTTCCCCTCATGTCCTTGTCAGAGATTGTTTATTGTTCATGTTTTATGTATTAGTGTGTGACGGGTTCTTGTACCCACATCTATTTTATTATGGACTTTGGTTTTGGAGTTTCAGGCTTCAAACATAAAGATATAAAACTGTATTTTTTTGTGAAGAATCAACAACAAGTGGGACACAATCATGAAGTGGAACGACATTTATTGGATATTTCAAACTTTTTTAACAAATCAAAAACTGAAAAATTGGGCGTGCAAAATTATTCAATTATTCTTGACTTCCCTGCCACCTACATACACGACGTGACAGTTTCTTCAAGTGCAGTTGCAAAAACCATCAAGCGCTATGATAAAACTGTCTCTCAAGAGGACCACCACAGGAAAGGAAGACTCAGAGTTACATCTGCTTCAGAGGATAAGTTCATTAGAGTTACCAGCAATAGATATCGGCAATTAACTGCACCTCAGATTGCAGCCCAAATAAATGCTTCACAGAGTTCAAGTAAAAGACACATCTCAACAAGTGCCCAGCATATGTGGAAAAGCATTCCTCATGAAGCTGGTTAAGAGAATGCCAAGCGTATGCAAAGCTGTCATCAAGGCAAAGGGTGGCTACTTTAAAGAATCTAAAATCTAAAATATATTTGATTTGTTTAACACTTTTTTGGTTACTACATGATTCCATATGTGTTATTTCCAAGTTTTGATGTCTTCCCTATTGTTCTACAATGTAGAAAATAGTACAAATAATATTTTATAATATTTTTTTTTTTTGTGAACAAAACAAATACAAAAACAGAAATATATGTTAAAAAATGAGTCCATAAACCTATTACATACCGAGACACATTTTTAATTTGTCAAATAGGTTTATGATACATATTGCTTTTTTGTGTTTCCAAAATTTTGACTGGTACTGTTTATTGTAGGCCTACAGTAGTATACTTCAGTTTATTTATTATTTTACCAGGTAAGTTGACTGAGAACACATTCTCATTTATAGCAACAAACTGGGGAATAGTTACCAGGGAGAGGAGGGGGATGAATGAGCCAATTGTAAATTATTATGGTTTGAGGACCAGATTGGGCATTTAGCCAGAACAACAGACCTACTCTTACGAGAAGTGCCATCGGATCTTAAATGATCTCAGAGAGTCAGCACACCCATTTAACGTCCCATCCAAAAGACAGCACCCTACACAGGGCAATGTTCCCAATCACTGCCCTGGGGCATTGGGATATTTTCTTTTAGACCAGAGGAAAGAGTGCCTCCTATTGGCCCTCCAACACCACTTCCAGCAGCATCTGGTCTCCCATCCAGGGACTGACCAGGACCAACCCTGCTTAGCTTCAGAAGCAAGCCAGCAGTGGTATGCAGGGTGGTATGCTGCTAACAATTACTGTGGTAAGTTATTTCTTACTCTGGTCCATGTAGAACAGTCCATGTAGAGCATATTGACTTGATCATGGAAAGTGCAAAAGCTTTTGCAACACCAAATTGACCACGGTCCAAAGCTTTTTCATGACTTTGTAATAACATGTTTTGGGGGATCGGTTCATACAGAAGTTTTGAGGTGTGCTGTATGCGAAAGAGAGAGAGAGAGAGAGAGAGAGAGAGAGAGAGAGAGAGAGAGAGAGAGAGAGAGAGAGAGAGAGAGAGAGAGAGAGAAGAATCTTGGCAATAATCTTGGCAAGACTGCTAAGACTATGCAGTCTTGTCCACTGACTCACTAGCTGAGGGGTTAGTACAGTGCCAAACTAAAATGGTGGGCTGGTTATTCTAACAGCTTCATTGAAGGACAAATTGAGACCCAGGCGACAGTTTGCTGCAAAAAAATCCCAGCATGACTCAATACTCAGTGTGTGTTTGCTGCATCAGTTGCACCCTCACACCCAAACATACGCATACACACACACACCCAAGAGCATAGAAACCAGTGAAATTATTCAAGGTTAGGAGGACACAAACAGAATAATTCCTGGGGCTCTTGGGATAACACAAAGCAAAAGCCTCAACATAAAGAGGGATTTAAATCTGTGAATTCTGAATTCTCTCAGTGCATAGAGAATTCCACTGTAAATAGTGTAAATACTGTAAATAGAAAGTCTCAAAACATGTAACGAAACCATGAAAAGCTGCGCACCTAAGCTAAGATCTGGTGTTCGGAGGGTGTTTGAATGTGAAACCTATGTAAATGTTTTAATACACAGAATGTGTTTTGAAATACAAATGAAGCACTCTGAAACACCCAAAGTGGTTATTTAATGGTGTTTAATGTTTAATGGTGTTTTTGGTGTTTTTAAGTGTGTTGTGAAAACACTTTTTGGGGGATTCAGTGCATGTAACAGGCAGCATCAAAACACAAAAACTGTGTTTCTCATACAATCAATGATTTAGAAATGCAAATGTTTTATAGCCTAGATATTGGTTGGTGATAAGGGAGAATATATTTGTGTGGAATTCCAACTTGTTTTTTTCTATGCTTTATTTAAACAGATTGGAAACAGGAAGGGCAGTCAGATTGTACATTTCATTGAAACTTGACCCACTTTTTATGGAATCCAATTGGTAGTTACAGTCTTGTCACTGCAACTCCCATATGGACTCAGGAGAGGCGAAGGTCAAGAACCACGAATCCTCCGAAACACAACCCAACCAAGCTGCACTGCTTCTTGACACAATGCCCACTTAACCCAGAAGCACCGATGTGTCAGAAGAAACACCGTACACCTGTCAACCATGTCAGCGTGCACGGTGCCCAACCCACCACAGGAGTTGCTAGTGCGTGACTTGATAAGGCCATCCCTGCCGGCCAAACCCTCCCCTAAACCAGGACGACACTGGGCCAATTGTGCACCGCCCCATGGGTCTCCCGGTCACGGCCGGCTGCGACAGAGCCTGGACTCAAACCCAGAATCTCTATAGGGCACAGCTAGAACTGCGATGCAGTGCCTTAGACCACTGCTCCACTCAGGAGGCCATTTGAACTTCTTAACCACACAGCCATGCCGTAAGAAATTATTCTGGGGTGAATTGAAATTGACAAAAGAAAAAAACCCATATAGGCCTATTTTATAAAAATGAATGAAAGTCGTTCAGAGCCCCTGGTATAGCGGTAACACACCTTGCTTAGACAGGTAACCCCTCTCCCCACTGAAGACCGGGGTTAAATTCCTCACTACAACCTTTCACTCTGTTTCTCCTACCTATCTGTAATTCAATTTTTTTTATTTTTTTTATTTCACCTTTATTTAACCAGGTAGGCTAGTTGAGAACAAGTTCTCATTTGCAACTGCGACCTGGCCAAGATAAAGCAAAAATTCAGCAAAAATTCAAGGGCTTTATCCCTCTCTGTCATTTCATAAGTGTCAAAATACCCCCAACATGTAGTATACTAAAAAAATGTATGCAAGTCATTTCAATGATTTTTTCATTTAATTTGACCAAAATAATGGAAGAATGAATCCAACTTAATATGTTGCTCAAAATGTAAGTATCTTTCATCAGGATAACCAAAGAGTGAGAAAATTGAGTGACTGAAGTCATTGGAAATCTTTGCTTTTAATCACCTTGCATTTCCTATATTGCCACATGACTTTTTGTGTGGATTGTAGGTAATAAAAAAAATGTTTAAACCAAATGTTGTATGCATGTTGTATGCATGTTGTATGCATGTTGTATGCATGTTTAAAGAAAGAAGAGCCATTAAGCTTGTCGTGCCATGAGGTGTAATGGATCATGATGAGCAGATATCAGAACCGTCAGACAAACTGACGTTCAATGAGGACAGCACCCATTCCCACATTCATGATTGTCAGCAGAAGAGGCACCAGCAGAATCCTTAAGTCTTGCATTTCAACCTCCAGTTAGTGTGGTAGTTTGCACGCTGTGCTTGACAATGCATACCAAAAAAGAATATAATGGCAAACGATCAAATACATAAAGTAATGTTAAGACACTTCAGAAAAGGGGATCTAATGCTGCACTAAATGGGATTCAAAACATCAGTGTTTTTTAGAAGCTTTTAGAGAGAGCAAATTACACCGAAAGAGAAGCTTATCTAATTCTGCACTATACAGGACTCAAAACACCAAACTAGTGTTTTCAATCTTTTCTGTCAGTGCAACACTTAAGTGGTGTTATAACACACTATTTAACATTTCAAAACATCTCAGGATGATATGTTTCAATTCTCCAGCAAAGTTCAGGTTTTGTCCCCTTCAAGCACTTAATTTCGAACGGTGCAGCTGTTGAAACAATACTCATCTTTGATTGATTACTTTTGGATGTGATGCCTTCATTTTCTTGGTGGCACTGAAGTTTTGAAGTGGCCACAAAAGTGTGTGTGTTTGTGTCGGTATGTGTGTGTGGTTGTGTGTGTTTGTGTAATCTATGTCTGCAATCATAAGCAGATTTATCGGAGCTTTATGTGACGATGGCGCCACCCTGCCCTGGTAAGATAGGCCCTCGTTCTCAAGGCTCATGGTGACAGCCTGGGTGACAGTGAGCGGCAGCCCTGACAGATATACTGTAGCACCAGTCACGCCATGAATCTGTCAGAGAGAGAGAAGGTACGAGAAAGGGAGAGAATGGAGAGAGAGAGAGAGAGAGAGAGAGAGAGAGAGAGAGAGAGAGAGAGAGAGAGAGAGAGAGAGAGAGAGAGAAGGAACGAGAAAGGGGGAGAATGGAGAGAGAGAGAGGGAGAGAATGGAGAGAGAGAAAGAGAGAGAGAAGGTACGAGGAAGGGAGAGAATGGAGAGAGAGAGAGAGAGAAGGAACGAGAAAGGGAGAGAATGGAGAGAGAGAGATAGAGAGAGAAGGAACGAGAAAGGGAGAGAATGGAGAGAGAGAGAGAGAAGGAACGAGAAAGGGAGAGAATGGAGAGAGAGAGAGAGAGAAGGAACGAGAAAGGGAGAGAATGGAGAGAGAGAGAGAGACAGAGAGAGAGGCAGAGAGAGAGAGAGGAAGGGGTGGAGAGATAGAGAGGGGGAGAAGGAGAAAGAGAGGGAACGAGAGATAAAGAGGCTGACATCCCACATGAAAAAATACACTAAAGTTTACTATAGAATACTACAGTACTTACTGTAGAATTCTGTAGTAAACTGTACGGTAGAACGGTAGAATCCTCAAATCCTAATTTGTTCCACCCATAAATGAGAAACCTACACGAGTATAGATAATACAGATTATGGAATATTTGCTCTTTTAGTATTTACTTCTATGTCAAAGATAATAAAACAAAAACACTATAATAAATACTACAGTAATATCTGCAAAAACACTACAGTATATTACAGTCTGCAAAAAAAAAACTACAGTATACCATAGTACGCAAAACCACTACAGTAAATACTACAGTATATACTATAGTTAACTGTAAATATTACAGTATAATACAGTATACTACACTAAAGTCAGCAAAAACACTACAGTAGTTATACCATTACTATAGTATATTTTCATGTGGGATAACAGACAAATACATCAGTGATTAGGTGACTTGTGAGGGAGAGTGAGAAAAGAGAAAAAAAAGAAGGAATAGGAAAGATGAGGCAGGGAAACAAGGGAAAGACCATTAAATAAGGGAAGAGGGAAGAGAAGTTAATGGAAGTAAGTATTTATTCAACAGATTTGATCTCATTCTATTGATTTTATTTAACCTTTATTTAACTAGGCAAGTCAGTTAATAACAAATTATTATTTACAATGATGGCCTACCCGGCCAAACCCTAACGACGCTGGGTCAATTGCGCGCCGCCCTATGGGACTCCCAATCCCAGCCAGTTGTGATACAGCCTGGAATCAAACCAGGGTCTGTAGTGATGCCTTAAGCACTGAGATGCAGTGCCTTAGACCGATGCACCACTCAGGAGCCCACTTGGACTATTGTTCAAACTGATTTGAAGCCCTCTGTTTGTTCCTAGTTATCACATGGGCAAATTTAAATATATATTTTGACCATTACTAATATCACAAGTTTTTGGCCTGATTCTAAATTGACTCATATAATGTGGTTTTATATGAGTATTCATGCAAAATCAGTTTACAGTGCATCACTTTTACAATGCAGTAATCCTGTTTCAATGACTGCAGCTCCACAAACCTGCACCAATCAGATGAGGACACAGGCACTTGACCTTGGGTAAACCATAGAATTAGAAATTAAAAAGTCTGTCCTGCTCCCTTCCACTCTACCTAAATTTCCCTCACAGATTCCCTTGAGTCCCGTTCGTTTGGCTTTTTAGTGTCACACCCTGATCAGTTTTACTTGTCCTTGTTATTGTCTCCACCCCTCCAGGTGTTGCTTGTTATCCCTGGTGTATATATCCCTGTGTTTCCTGTCTCGCTGTGCCAGTTTGTCTTGTACGTTCCAAGTGTGGTTTTCCCTCGAGCATGCCTTTTTGATTGTCTTTTACTAGTCCTCCCGGTTTTGATCATTGCCTGTTTTCTGAACTCTGTACCCGCCTGCCTGACCATTCTACCTGCCCTGACTTCGAGCCTGCCTGCCACACTGTACTTCCTGGAGTCTGAACTGGTTTTCACTTTTGCCTGTCCACGACCATTATCTTGCCTACCCTTTTTGGATATAATAAATATCAAAGTCCCAAACCATCTGCCTCCCGTGTCTGCATCTGGGTCTTGCCTTGTGCCCTTATAGTACGAACTGGCCATGACAGACCCAGCAGACTTGGACCAGCTCCGCCACGCTGTCTCCCTGCAGGGAGCCACAATTGGGAGGCATGAGGAGCTCCTGCTGAATCTCTTTGGAAGGGTTTTGTTCCCTGACAGAATGTCACGACCAGGGGTTCAAGGCTATCATGGAGCGAATCAGTGAGTTAGCTCATAGGCAGCCTGCCACCTCCGAAACCTCCCAACCACCCAGTAACCTGTCTACTATCAGTGGTGGGTTTGTACAGCCTACCCGTGGTCCTTCTGTAGCTCAGTTGGTAGAGCATGGTGCTTGTAACGCCAGGGTAGTGGGTTCGATCCCCGGGACCACCCATACGTAATATGTATGCACACATGACTGTAAGTCGCTTTGGATAAAAGCGTCTGCTAAATGGCATATATACCCTGGCTCCCTGAGAACCCCGCTTACCGTCTCTGGAACCTGCCTGGGTTTTCTCAATGCTCCCTTATTTTTGAGCTGCAGCCATCTTCGTTCCCTTCGGACCGGTCAAAGATAGTGTATCTTATTATTCTAATGTCAGGACAGGTGCTCTCCTTGGCTACGGCAGTTTGGGAGCAACAATCCGCCATTTGTTGTCATCTGGAAGATTTCATGGCAAAGTTGAGGAAAGTACCTCAGGAGGCTGAAGAAATACGGCTTGTCACCAAAAGCACTCACAAACTTCTACAGATGCACAATCGAGAGCATCCTGTCGGGCTGTATCACCGCCTGGTACGGCAACTGCTCCGCCCACAACCGTAAGGCTCTCCAGAAGGTAGTGAGGTCTGCACAACGCATCACCGGGGGCAAACTACCTGCCCTCCAGGACACCTACACCACCCGATGTCACAGGAAGGCCATAAAGATCATCAAGGACAACAACCACTTCCTGTGTGAGCCACTGCCTGTTTACAGGAACGGGCCCCGCCTATCATCCAGAAGGCGAGGCCAGCACAGGTGCACACAGGTTCTTAGCGCCTGGGAAGCTGGGACCGTGAGAGACTGAAAAACAGCTACTATCTCATGGCCATCAGACTGTTAAACAGCCACCACTAACATTGAGTGGCTGCTGCCAACACACTGACTCAACTCCAGCCACTTTAATAATGGGAATTGATGGGAAATGATGTAAAATATATCACTAGCCACTTTAAACAATGCTACCTAATATAATGTTTACATACCCCGATATCTAGAAGGATGAGAGCAGAGGAGAGAGAGTTAGCTTTCAGTTACAGAGAATTCATCTCATATGTATACGTATATACTCTATTCTATATCATCTACTGCATCTTTATGTAATACATGTATCACTAGCCACTTTAACTATGCCACTTTGTTTACATACTCATCTCATATGTATATACTGTACTCAATACCATCTACTGTATCTTGCCTATGCCGCAGAACCAGCGGTGTGTACCATCACTCATTCATATATCTTTATGTACATATTCTTTATCCCCTTACACTTGTGTGTATTAGACAGTAGTTTTGGAATTGTTAGTTAGATTACTTGTTGGTTATTACTGCATTGTCAGAACTAGAAGCACAAGCATTTCGCTACACTCGCATTAACATCTGCTAACCATGTGTATGTGACAAATAAAATTTGATTTGATTTTGATTTGGTATTAGATTCTCCGGCGTCCGTAAGAGAGGCAGCCAGTAAACTGCTTGAATTATGTCAAAACTCCCATAGTGTGGTAGACTATGTGGTTGATTTTTGCACGTTGGCTGCCGTGAGTGCCTGGAATCTGGAGTCTCTTTTTGCTACTTTTGTTCACAGATTATCTGAGGTGGTAAAAGATGAGCTAGCAGCTCAGGAATTACCGATGGACCTTGACTCCCTCATCACCCTCATCATTAGAATTGATGGACACCTAATGGACCACAGAAGTGTGAGGAGGTCTGGTCTCGGGCACACGTGCACCCGAAATGGCGTGTTTACCTCTCGAAGTAATCCGGAAGTTTCCGAAGGCAGTTTTTCTGAGAGGATCGGAAGCCCCCCGAGCTCCCTCGTGAACCATCAACGATGGGTGAGTTGGATACTCCTGAGCCTATTCAATTGGGAAGAGCTAGGTTATCAGTTGGGGAATTCTCACGTAGGCTGAGTTCAAACGTGGAGGGGCAGGACATTATATAGCTACCTGCCCTGTTAGGAAACCCTTGTCTGATGTTTCTGCCATTCCCACTGACTACCATGACCTCAACGTTTTCAGTAAGGCGTGTGCTACTTCCCTTCCCCCGCCCGTCCTTATGATTGTGCCATTGATCTTCTCCCAGGCACCACACCACCTCGTGGTTGGCTATATTCTCTATCTAGGCCAGAGACCAAGGCTATGCAGGAGTACATAAAGGAGTTTCTGGCTACTGGGGCTGTCTGTCTGCTTCTCCTGCCAGTGCAGGGTTTTTATTTGTGGCAGGACAAGACCCTGCGTCAGTGCAATGACTACCGGGGACTGAATGGCATTACGGTTAAGAATCGGTAGTCCTTTCCTTGGCTTTTGAACCTCTCCAGAGGGCCACCATTTTTTCCAAGCTGGCCTTCGAAATGCCTACCACCTGGTTCAGATACGCAAAGGGGATGAGTGGAAAACAGCCTTCAACACAGTCAGCAGACATTATGAGTACCAGATCATGCCGTTTGGTCTCACCAACCGCTGTCTTCCAGGCTTTGGTAAATGATGTGCTCCGGGACATGCTAAAAACATTTTGTTTGTCTACCTTGACGACATCCTGTTTTTTTCCCTGTCGGCCCAAGAGCATGTTCATGTCAGGCAGGTCCTTCAGCGCCTCCTGAAGAACCAACTGTTCGCGAGAGTTGAAAGTGTGAGTTCCACCACTCTACAATTGCCTTTCTGGGATATGTCATTGCTGAGGGAATGTCCAGATGGATCCTGGAAAGGTAAAAGCAGTGGTGGATTGGCCTCAACCTACATCCAGGGTGCAAAGATTCCTAGGCTTTGCTAACTTCTACCACCGTTTCATTCGGGGTTACAGCACCCTGGCGGCCCCCCTCTCTGCACTCACCTCTCCACAAAGCCTTTGGACCTGAAGCATCGGTTCACAACAGCACCCATCTTCATCCATCCGGACCCATCTTGTCAATTTGTATTTGAGGTTGATGCTTCTGACATTGGAGTGGGGGCCATCCTGACCCAGCGATCTGCCTAGTACCAAAAGCTTCAACCCTGTGCCTACCTGTCCTATCGTCTCAATCCTGTAGAGGAACTACGATGTAGGCTACCAAGAACTCCTGGCGGTCAAGATGGCGTTGGAAGAGTGGAGGCACTGGCTGGAAGGAGCAGAACAGCCGTTCTTGGTCTGGACCGACCATAAAAAATTGGAATATCTCCGTACAGCCAAGCACCTTAACTCCAGGCAGGCTCGGTGGGCTCTCTTGTTTATTAGATTCAACTTCACCATTTCCTACCACCCAGGGTCCAAAAATGTTAAGCCTGATGCTCTCTCCCGCCTATACAGTTCCTCTGCCACACCCTTCGTCTCCAAAACCATTCTCCCTACCACATGCCTTTGAGCCACAGTGGGTTGGGGTATTGAGACTCTGGTTCACAATGCACAACTCTATCAGTCTGGACCTGATGTGTGCTCGGGTAACCGGCTGTTTGTCCCTAACTCAATCCGGTCCTGGAACGGGCTCATTCCTCCAGGCTAACTTGTCATCCAGGTTCCCGCCGTACCCTAGCATTCCTCCGACAACATTTCTGGTGGCCTGCAATGGTTCCTGACGTCTCTGCCTTCATCGCCACATGCACGGTGTGCCCAGAACAAGACTCCACAGCAAGCTCCTTCTGGCCTTCAGCCACTACCGGTTCCTCATCGTCCCATATCTCTCTGGACTTTGTCACTGGGCTTCCCCCATCTGATGGCAACATCGTCATTCTGACAGTGGTGGATTGGTTCTCTAAGGCTGCTCATTTCATCCCTCTCCCCAAACTTCCCTCTGCCAAGGAAACGGCCCAGCATGTCTTCAGGATCCATGGACTCCTGGTGGATATGGTTTCCGACCAGGGTCCTCAATTCTCATCTCAGTTTTGGAAGGTGTTCTGCACCCTAATTGGGGTCGTCGGCCAGCCTATCCTCCGGATTCCATCCCCCGCCTCAACCAACCCCACTACCTGGAGCCGACAACTGGTCTGAGTGGAGTGTGCCTGGAACACCCTTCCCTGTTCAGCAACGGGACTCTCCCCTTTCGAGTGCTCCATAGGGTATCAACCTCCGCTCTTCCCAGAACCAGAAGTTAACGTACTCTCAGCCCAGATGTTCGTCCGCCGCTGTAGACATACCTGGGAAGAGCTCGGGTAACACTTCTCAAAGCCAACTCCAGGTATCGTCAACAAGCAGACCGCCACCGGACTCCAGCTCCCTGCTACCGCATTGGGCAGAGAGTATGGCTGTCCACAAGGGACCTGCCCCTTCGGGGTAGAGTCTCGCAAACTGTTGCCCTGTTTCATTGGTCAGTTTCCCATCTCTAGAGTCCTTAGTTCCACTGTTGTCCGTCTTGTGTTACCCTGTACCCTCCGTATTCACCTTACGTTTCATGTGTCTCAGTCCTTTGTCTCAGTCCTTTGTCTTCTGTCCCCAGGCCCACCCCTCCCTGTGTCATTGATGGCCATACGGCATACACCGTGAGAAGACTCCTGGGTGTTCAACCAAGGGGCAGGGGTTTCCAGTACCTGGTTGACTGGGAGGGTCACGGCCTGTAGGAGAGGTGCTGGGTTCCCACTAGAGACATGCTGGATCTAGCCCTCATCACCGACTTCCAATGCCGACACCCTAGTCAACCCGGTATGTGCCCAGGTAGGACGCTAGGTGGTGTCCCTAGAGGTCTGGGTGTACTGTTTCACCTGTCCTTGTTGTTGTCGCCATCCCCTCCAGGTCACTTGTTAGCCCTGGTGTATATACAGTTGACGTCTGATGTTCACATACACCTTAGCGAAATACATTTAAACTCAGTTTTTCACAATTCCTGGCATTTAATCCTAGTAACAATGTCCTGTCTAAATTCAGTTAGGATCACCACTTTATTTTAAGAATGTGAAATGTCAGAATAATAGTAGAGAATGGCTTATTTCAGCTTGTATTTCTTTCATCACATTCCCAGTGGGTCAGAAGTTTACATACACTCAATTAGTATTTGGTATCATTGCCTTTAAATTGTTTAATTAACTTCTGCAGGCTAGGGTCTTTTGGAATTTCCGCCTGACTGATGTGCCCAAAGTAAACTGCCTGTTGCTCAGGCCCTGAAGCCAGGATATGCATATAATTAATTCCATTGGAAAGACAACACTCTGAAGTTTGTAGAAATGTTCAAATAATGTAGGAGACTAACACAGATGTTGTAGGAGAAAATCAAAGACAAACCAACCTGAATAATTTGTTTGTTTTTTGAGAGCCCATGCCCTTCCAGTGGAATCTATAGGAAAATAATTAAAAATAGCTCCCAGTATACGATTTATGGCTTCCACTGGGTGTCAGTCTTTGTTCAAGGTTTCAGGCTTGTTTCTTCCAAAACAAGTAAGAAATATGAGTGTTACTACAGGGACACAGACCTGGAAATGTGTGTATGCGCACGCACCTGCTAATATCGCTTTTCTATTGAACATACTACTTCCCTATGAAATATTATAATTACATTTGAGGCTAACTGAGGATTAGATAGAAATGTATTTTGACTTGAAACAAAGTTTATGGGTACATTGTCAGATTCCTATCTCGCCGGGGTGGCAGGGTAGGCTAGTGGTTAGAGCGTTGGACTAGTAACCAGAAGGTTGCAAGTTCAAACCCCTGAGCTGACAAGGTACAAATCTGTCGTTCTGCTCCTGAACAGGCAGTTAACCCACTGTTCCTAGGCTGTCATTGAAAATAAGAATTTGTTCTTAACTGACTTGCCTAGTTAAATAAATAATTAACGAGTGGATTGCTCAAATCAACGGCACCAACTAAACTGACTTGGGATACAAAGGATTTTATCTAACAAAACAACACTACATGTTATAGCTGGGACCCTTTGGATGACAAATCAGAAGAACATTTTCAAAAAGTAAGTGAATCGCTATTTGTGAAGTTATGAAACCTGTGCCGGTGGAAATATATTTTAATGTGGGGCGCCATCCTTAAAACAATCGCATGGCATACTTTCGCTGTAAAGCCTACTGTAAATCGGACAGTGCAGTTAGATTAACAAGAATTTAAGCTTTTATGCACCTAAATGTTTAATATCCATAATTTTTATGATTTTTAATTTGAATTGCACGCCCTCCAGTTTCACGTCAAACGTTTCGGGTAGCCTTCCACAAGCTTCCCACAATAAGTTGGGTAAATTTTCCTCCTGACAGAGCTGGTGTAACTCAGTCAGGTCTGTAGGCCTCCTTGCTCGCACATGCTTTTTCAGTTCTGCCAACAAATGTTCTGTATGCTTGAGGTCAGGACTTTGTGATGCCCACTCCAATACCTTGACTTTGTTGTCCTTAAGCCATTTTGCCACAACTTTGGAAGTATGCTTGGGGTCATTGTACATTTGGAAAACCCATTTGCGACCAAGCTTTAACTTCCTGACGAATGTATTGAGATGTTGCTTCAATATATCTACATAATTTTCCTGCCTCCTAATGCCATCTCTTTTGTGAAGCGCAACCAGTCCCTCCTACAGCAAAGCACTCCCACAACATGATGCTGCCACCCCTGTGCTTCACGGTTGGGATGGTGTTCTTTGGCTCGCAAGCTTCCCCCTTTTTCCCCCAAACATAACGATGATCATTATGACCAATCAGTTCTATTTTTGTTCCACTCGACCAGAGGACATTTCTCCAAAAAGTACGGTCTTTGTCCCCATGTGCAGTTGCAAACCGTAGTCTGGCTTTTTTTATGGCGGGTTTGGAGCCGTGGCTTCTTCCTTGCTTAGCAGCCTTTCAGGTTGTCGCTATAGGACTTGTTTTACTGTGGCTAAAGATAATTTTGTGCCTGTTTCCTCCAGCATCTTCACAGTCCTTTTTTCCTGTTCTGGGATTGATTTGCACTTTTCGCACCAAAGTACGTTAATCTCTAGGAGACAGAACTCGTCTCCTTCCTGAGTGGTATGACAGCTGTGCCGTCCCATATTGTTTGTACAGATGAACGTGCTACCTTCAGGTGTTTGGAAATTACTCCCAAGATGAATCAGACATGTGGAGGTCTACAACAAAAAATTCTGAGGTCTTGGCTGATTTTCTTTTGCTTTTCCCATGATGTCAAGCAAAGAGGTACTGAGTTTGAAGGTAGGCCTTGAAATACATCCACAGGTACACCTCCAATTGACTCAAATGTTGACAATTAGCCTATCAGAAACGTTAAAGCCATGTCATTTTCTGGTATTTTCCAAGCTGTTTAACCTAAGTGTGAATGTAAACTTCTAACTTCAACTGTATATCCCTGTATATCCCTGTTTTCTGTCTCTCACCCAGTGTTTTTCCTGTGCTCCTGCCTCTTTTTTTCTATTCCCATTTACTAGTCCTCCCGGGTTTTGACACTTGCCTGTTGTCTGGACTCTGTACCTGCCTGCCCTGACCTCGAGCCTGCCTGCCACACTGTACCGCCTGGACTCTGATCTGGTTTTCACTTTTTGCCTGTCCATGACCATTATCTTGCCTACCTCTTTTGGATTTAATAAATATCAAAGACTCAAACCATCTATCTGCATCTGGGTCTCGCCTTATATAATATATATATATTATATTTACCCTACCTTAGTTATCCATCACCCATCATAGCACTGCTACTCCCAACCAATCAGAGCGCTTTGAAAGGCGCATCTGGACATTGCACCCAACACTCAGGTCAGTGTCATCGTTGTCCTAAGAAAGACACACATTTCTGAGGACATTTTTTTTTATTGTGGACAGTTACAAGAATACCCGAATGTGGTGCATGCATCGAAACGTAAGTTGCAGGTTTTTTTATTTTATTTTATTTTTTACATTTGTGTAATAATGGGTAATTTCCACAAATGACTTAGAACATGTGGCTGCACACTTAAAGTGATTATTGTACCACTGATACTATTCTTTCATGTTGGAGTTGCCAGTACTGCTTGGTATCTTGTTTATAGTATATAGCATTGTGCACGTTGCATTAGATGTCATTGTTTACTAAGAAAACAGTAATCATATGCGCATGATACTGTAGCGCTTTCCATAGTGACCTTTTGTTGCGCTGCCATGGGCGAGCTTCTAGAACCCTCCCAGACTGGTCTTGGAGCTCAAGCATGCTTAGAGTAATTTATGACCCTGGGGCAGATCAGATAAGACCATAGCACTGCAGGCTCTCACACAGGGCCAGAGGGTGTCATAAAGCTTTATCTTGACAGTCTCCGTAATTGGTTTCTCTCTCTCTCAGACAAATCAAATTGCATTTGTCAGATGCACCGAATACAACAAGTGTCAACCTTACATTGAAATGCTTATTTACAAGCCCTTAAAATAACAATAGCAAGGCTATATACAGGGGGTACCAGTAGTCAATGTACAAGGTAATATGTAGGTAGAGGTGAAGTGACCAAGAGGTTCATCTTTAGGTTTAATGTTAATGCTGCTAAGTTTACAGAACAGCATCTATAGTGCAAAATGGACACTACTGATACTGTTATGTTGTTGCCTTATAGAACCACAATTCATTTGGATTAACACGAGTACTATACCACCAAGATTCACTCCCAGTCAAGAGTAATGTTCTGTGACCAAAAGGATGTGTGTTGGTGAAAAGGAAATAAAAACCCCGAAAAGAGAAGCATCAGCATTGTTCTGACCAGACAGCCTGTGAAGGGTCAGAAACCATATCACAGCATAATTGTGTGAGGGCATTCACAGCCAACTGCTCAGACGGGTGAGGGCATACCTGCTAACTGTTTTTATAATACATCTGGTATCCCATTTAACAACGCTCCGAGCCTCCGATCCATACACAAAGAAATTCTACTTCGTGTCAATACCAGATGGGAAGCGGCTTCAATAGATTTGAATGGTTATTCATTTCTTGTTGCGTAAATGGGTTGTATAAGAAAGGCCTCAGGGTTTAAAGACAGAGCAATACTCTACCATGCCGGAGCATAGGTGAGAATGAAGGACTGGCAAATGACGTGTGGGCGGCGGTCTCTTGGGAGTCCTCTGACTGTCAGGCCTGGGGATTTGCATAAAGATGAAAGCATTGTTGGGGGACAGAGTGACAAGGACTGTGCTGTTTGCCCACACAGTTTCAAGGTGCATTAGAGGTGGCATACATTTCAGTGTGTGGTGTGGCTGAGAGCATTGGGGCTTTATGAATGCATCTGAGAGGACAGGGATTTTAGTCTTAAGTCTGCCCAGAACTGTCCTACCCTCCTGGCTGATTGGAACACACCACCAGTCCCCACCGGAGTAATTATCTGTGCTTCAATACACTCTAGTTACTAGCTTGATGTTTTGGTTAGGAATTAATGTCACTGCCAGCATTGGGAAAACATCAACATAATTATTTGTGGTTTGACATTCAGATCACTGATGAAGACTACAGACCAGCCAAGATATCAGAATATGAAACAAACAATGATTCGCCTCACACTCCATCCAGCTCTGATTCTTTGTCTTATCATTCGAAAGCCTAATACATGTGTATGTCCTCATCTCTGTCCTATGTCACTAATAATGCGATCTAAAAAGTAAATGAAGAAGTATTGAAATAACAATATGTGGACCACTTCAGTCTGTACTGCAAGAACACATTGTACAGTAGTAGTGTTCGTAATGCATGTTGCACACTAGGGCTAAGTCCCATATAGAACTCTATTCCCCATATATTACACTTAAAAAATAGTCAACTTCAACTTTTTCAGCTTGGGAGACCCAAGTGAGAAATTAATTGTCCTCTGAAGACACAAATGAAGAAATCATGTGTCATTATAGATGTAGATCATAACTCACAACCTACCTCTCAAATGCCTAGGGCCCACTTTGGGTCCGACCCATATTTTAACAGACCTTGCACTATGTAATAGAATGCCATTTTTGGGGCACACCCGAGCACTTCTTAAGTGGCCCAGCTAGACTGATGTGATGTAGCTATTCTGTTCCAGGCGGTAGGAACATTGTGACAGATCTACAGGGGCTGTGAGTCTATTTCTCCCCAGATTAGATGAGTTCACTATTGATTTCCCATCATTCCCCAGATCAAGGACATGACACACATCAAACAGTGAAAAACATTCTCCAGGCATCGTTATAACGTCCCTTTCCAGCCAACCACCAGCATTCCTCTTCAGGCCCTAACCGATAAATACTGGGTCATTCCTCATGTTGGACTGACACTCCCCTGAGGGGAGCGCTACAGGGGTCTAATCAAACATCAGCTAGTATGCTGTGTTCTGGGGGATTTAGAGGTGTCGGCGGCATGGAGATGGATGGACGTCAGTGGTTTTCTACCCCAGAGAGCTAAACGGAGACCTTTAATCTGATCTGAAATACTCATACAGGCTACATCCAGGGAGAGACTGCAGATTGGTCACTGAACACTCCAAGGAGAAATACTCCACACACCACCTCCCGAAATCAAATAAAGCTTTAGGGTAGAAAATAACGAATACTGTTACACATACTGCAACAACGTGTCGTGAGAAATCCAATTGTAACAGTTAACGTTGTGATTTTGCAAGACACAGTGTCGCATTGTGAATTTCTTTTCTAAGTGTCCCGAACTGATTGTATCACTCCATTACATACAATAGATTACCCTCACTCTGACACAATACACACAAAGTGGAGAGAAGATCATGCACACACACGTGTACACAAACACACACACACTGATGAATATACTGAACTTCTGTGGGCCGTCGTGATTTTCAGGAGATTACGGTGGAGTGTTTGGTGGTTGATTGTTTTCATGCTTCTACATCAAGCACTTTCATTAGCATGCTAAACGCTCCTCCACGGACACATAGACCAGAGGGACTCTCAACACACACTCCTCGCTCAGGAGAACCAGGCTTAAATCAGTCTACTGTTTACCTTTAAGTAGTAGCAGACTGATAGAATTGAGTCTGCTCTACCAAAATAGTGCACTATATAGTGGAATAGGGCATCATTTGAGACACAGCCAATACAGATACTTCATTTTAGGCCTACACCTTGTACTCTGGGCTCCACCTTTTTGGTGGAGAAAACCTTACACTTGTAAGAACTTAAGTTGAAAGAGGCTGTATGTGCCAAACTGTCTCCCCAGCAGCCGTCAGCTCTGAGCTCTGTGGAAGCACGGCATGAGCTCATTAGAAACGCTTGGAGACCATTCGATTTGTGTTGGGATTTCCAATGCTGCTTCTGACGCTCGCTCTTAAAGCTGGCTGTTTGAACCAGCACAAGAAATTCCCCACGAGCCCATGGGGCCCTCCCCGGTTGCTTAAAAGAAAAGTTACCACAGCCAAATTCAAACAATAGACAAAAAAATGGGACACAATGGGTCGATGTGCTGAAGATAAAATATAATTTTTTATGACGTGGAAACAACGTTGATTCAACCGGTTATTGCCCACTGCATCACGAGAAATTGCATCACAAGAAATTACAATATGTGTGTAACTAGTAGACTCACTGTAACAGTACTCTTCTTGCGTTGTGTACAATCAATCATCGACACAAACTCCAACTTGTAGCACCAGTCATGGAGCTTTATTCTGATAGAAACAGCACAAAATTGTCATGCAATGCACAGCTCACCATCCAACTCTGCACTCACACACGCTGGTTTGGTGCTTGTTCACTGGGGATGTAGTTACCAAAAGCATACAATTACAATATAATATATTAAACAATGTACCTGATAGGAACAGCACAAAATTGCACATCTTGCAATGCACGCCCCCCCCCACCCCAGCCACCAGACACAGTAAGCCCAAACCAGATGGGATGGTGTATTGCTGCAGAATTCTGTGGTAACCATGCAGGTTAAGTGTGCCTTGAATTTTAAATAAATCACAGACAGTGTCACCAGCAAAGCACCCCCACACCATCACACCTCCTCCTCCATGCTTCTCGGTGGGAACCACACATGCGAAGATCCTCCATTCACCTACCATACGTCTCACAAAGACATGGCAGTTGGAACCAAAAATCTCAATCTCATCTGACCAAAGGACAGATTTCCACAGGCCTAATGTCCATTGCTAGTGTTTCTTGGCCCAAACAAGTCTCTTCTTCTTATTGCTGTCCTTTAGTAGTGGTTTGTTTGCAGCAATTCGACCATGAAGGCCTGATTCATGCAGAATCTTTCAAAGTTCTTGACATTTTCCAGAATGACTAACCTTCATGTATTAAAGTAATGATGGACTGTCATTTCTCTTGCTTATTTGAGCTGTTCTTGTCATAATATGGACTTAGTCTTTTACCAAATAGGGCTATCTTCTGTATACCACCCCTACCTTGTCACTACACAACTGATTGCCTCAAACAAATTAAGAAGGAAAGAAATTACACAAATGAACTTTTGTTAAGGCAGATTTGTTAATTGAAATGCATTCCATGTGACTACCTCATGAAGCTGGTTGAGAGAATGGCAAGAGTGTGCAGAGCTGTTTTGAAGAATCCTAAATATAAAATATATTTAGATTTGTTTTTACAATTTTTTGGTTACTATGTCATTTCATATGTCTTATTCCATAGTTTTGATGTCTTCGCTATTATTCTACTGTAGAAAATAGTAAAAAGAAAGAAAAACCCTTGAATGAGTAGGTGTGTCCAAACTTTTGACTGGTAATGTATGTGGCAGGGCCTACCGACAATCACGGATTATAAAGGGAAAACCAGCCACGTTGCGGACACCAACGTCTTGCTCCAGGATAAGATAAACACCTTCTTTGCCAGCTTAGAGGATAACACAGTGCCACCGACATGAGGAAGACATTTAAGCGTGTTAACCCACGCAAGGCTGCCGACCCAGACAGCACCCCTAGCCACATCCTCAGAGCATGCGCAGGCCAGCTGACTGGATTTTTTACAGACATATTCAATCTCTCCCTATCCCAGTCTGCTGTCCCCACTTGCTTCAAGATGTCCACCATTGTTCCTGTACCCAAGAAAGCAAAGGTAACTAAATTAAATGACTATCACCCCATAGCACTCACTTATGTCACCATGAAGTGCTTTGAGAGCGTAGTCAAGGATCATATCACCTCTACGTTACCTGACAACCTGGACTCTTCAATTTCTTACTACCCCAATAGATCCACAGATGATTCAATCGCCATCATACTGCACACTGCCATATCCATATCTGGACAAGAGGAATACCTACGAAAGAATGCTGTTCATTGACTATAGCTCAGCCTTCACCACCATAGTACCCTCCAAGCTCATCATTAAGCTTGAGGCCCTGGGTCTGAACGCCGCCCTGTGCAACTGGGTCCTGGACTTCTATGACGGGCCGCCCCCAGGTGGTGAAGGTAGGAAACAACACCTCCACTTCGCTGATCCTCAACAAAGGGGCCCCACAAGGGTGCGTGCTCAGCCCCCTCCTGTACTCCATGTTCACCCATGACTGCGTGGCCACACACGCCTCCAACTCAATCATTAAGTTTGCAGACGACATTACATTTACATTTACATTTAAGTCATTTAGCAGACGCTCTTATCCAGAGCGACTTACAAATTGGTGCAAACACCTATGACATATATATGCCTGATTACCAAAAGTGAAGACAGCATACAGGGAGGAGGTGAGGGCCCTGGCAGAGTGGCGCCAGGAAATTAACCTCTCCCTCTCCAAAACGAAGGAGCTGATCGTGGACTTCAGGAAATAGCTGAGGGTGCACGCCCCTATCCACAATGACAGGACCACAGTGGAGAAGGTGGAAAGCTTCAAGTTCCTCTGCGTACACATCACTGACAATCTGAAATGGTCCACCCACACAGCCAGTGTGGTGAAGTAAGCGCAACAGCTCCTCGTCAATCTCAGGAGTCTGAAGAAATTTGGCTTGGCCCGTAAGAACCTCACAGACTTTTACAGATGCACAATTGAGAGCATCCTGTCAGGCCGTATCACTGCCTGGTATGGCAACTGCACCGTCCGCAACCGTAGGGCTCTCCAGAGGGTGGTGTGGTCTACCCAACGCATCACTGCAGACACACTGCCTGCCCGCCAGGACACCTACAGCGCCCGATGTCACAGGAAGGCCAAAAAGTTAATGAAGGACATCAACCACCCGAGCCATGGCCTGTCCACCCCGCCATCATCCAGAACGCAAAGTCAATGCACGTGCATCAACACTGGGACAGAGAGAATGACAAACAGCTTCTCTAGGCCACGGTTACTCAACCCTGCACCGTAGAGGCTTCTGCCGTATATACATAGATATGGAATCACTGGCCACTTTAATAATGGAACACTAGTCACTTTAATAATGTTTGCATACTACTTTACTCATCTCATATGGATATACTGTATTCTATTCTACTGTATTTTTGTCAATGCCACTCCGACATTACTCGTCCTAACATGTATATATTTCTTAATTCCACTCTTTTAAGGCTAAGGGGCAGTATTCGGAAGTTTGGATGAATGAGGTGCCCAAAGTAAACTGCCTGTTACTCAGGCCCAGAAGCTAGGATATGCATATAAATGATAGTATTGCATAGGAAACACTCTCACGTTTCCTAAACTGTTAAAATAATGTCTGTGAGTATAACAGAACTGCTATAGCAGTCGAAAACCCGAGGAGAATCCATCCGGAATGTATTGTTTTGGAGGTGACACCATTTACAATGCCTGTCTATAGGAATATCAATGGAATACCTCGCAGATTGCAGTTCCTAGGGCTTCCAGCAGATGTCAACAGTCTTTAGAAAGTTTCAGGCTTGTTTTTTGAAAAATTAGCTAGAATTTGTCATTTTTCTTGGTGGCTCCCATTTTGGCTGTAGTATTGTGTCGCACATCGGTGAGGGCGCGCACTTCGTTATTTATCTCCAGTAATGAACATACTATTCTCAGTCTTAAAACCTGTTAAAGATAGGGCTGACTACTGCCCCCTTTGGAGGAATTGCGTGCCCATAGTAAACAGAAAAAAAAATCTGTCCAGAATTGCTAATATTTGCATATAATAATTATAATTGAATAGAAAACACTCTAAAGCTTCTAAAACTGTTCAAATGATGTCTGTATGTAAAGCAGAACTCTCAGGGCAGCCATTCTCCCAAACTCTCTCTTGTCATCATGAAAGTTGGGCCAACTTTGACGTCATCGCCTCCACCCTACCCAACCAGCTACAGATCTGGGAACAGTTTCTATCTATTCAGCGCAATGTCTGCTTTCAGTGGGGTCTGTCATTGTGAGAATCGCACGCTCCCTCCACTTTTGGCGGGCTGAAACCTTCAGGTCACGCGAAAATACATGCACTTTGATGCGCGCGTCGGGTCCAGAGCTCTCTTTCTTCCAGGGTTGACCAAACGATGTCTGTTTGTCTGTTCGAGCTAAGGATTGGTTTGCATGTTCAGAACATGCTAAAGCTTGATTCTGCACTTAGTTTGACCAGTTTCGTCGACATATAATATGTAATTTTAAAGTTTTGATGCGCATCCACTGGAATTTTGGCTGCATTTCAGATGGAATTTGTCGTGTTTGATAGCCCAAAGACACAGACTTGAAAACCAAATGCAGTTTTTGGTAAGTATGACTACTTCCACGGCTTATGATGGAAGAACATCAAAGGTAAGGGAATATTTATGTGGTTATTTTTGTGTTTCTGTGGAGTCCAACATAGAGGAGACATAATGCTAATGTGTGAGCGCCGTCTCATATTATAGCCCAGTGAACGAATTCTGTAACGTTAAAAATAAATGTAACACAGCGGTTGCATTAAGACGAAGTGTATCTTTCTATCTATATGTAGAACATGTATATTTAGTCAAAGTTTATGATGTGTATTGCTTGTTATCTGACGTTATCTGCCGGAGCTATCATCATTTCTCCGGACATTTGAGTAGCATTTTTTGAACATTGCGTCATTGTAAACAGAGATTTATGGATATAAATAGCATATTATTGAAAATAACATAAATGTACTGTGTAACATGTTATATTACTGTCATCTGATGAAGATTTTCAAAAGGTTAGTGAATTATTTTTCTTTGAATCCTGCATTTGTTGATTGCATATTTTGTTCAACTTGGCTATTCAAATTAGCTGTGTCTTTGGTGGTGGTTTGACATAAATATGTGCTATGTTTTCGCCGTAAAACATTTTAGAAATCTGACTTGCTGGCTGGATGAACAAGGTGTTTATCTTTCATTTGAGCTATTGGACTTGTTAATGTGTGGAGGTTAAATATTTCCAAGAATATTTTTGCATTCCATGCGCCACCGTTCCAGCTGAACGTGGGAGGGGTCGTTCCCAAAAGGGAACCCTACCCCGTCATCAGGTTAAATTGTATCATTTATTTACATATCAGGGTACCTGAGGATTGATTAGAAACGTTGTTTGATTTGTTTGGACAAAGTTTATTGGTAACTTCCGGGATTCATTTGTATGCATTATGAACGAGGGAAACCGGTGGATTACTGAGTCAAGCGCGCCAACTAAACTGACTTTTTTTGGGATAAAAAGAAGGACTTTATCGAACAAAACGACCATTTGTTATGTAGCTGGGTCCCTTGGGATTGCAAACAGAGGAAGATCTTCAAAGATAAGTGATTTATTTTATCGCTATTTCTGACTTTCGTGATGCCTCTGCTTGTTTGGTAAATGTTTGTAATTCTTTTGTATGCGAGGCGCTGTCCTCAGATAATCGCATGGTGTGCTTTTCGCATAAAGCCTTTTTGAAATCTGACAAAGCGGCTGGATTAACAAGAAGTTAAGCTTTTAAACGATGTAAGACACTTGTATTTTCATGAATGTTTAATATTACGAATTTTGTATTTTGAATTTTGTGCTCTGCAATTTCTCCGGATGTTGGCCACAGAGCCCAAAGAGGACTTGTGTGTATTGTTGTGAATTGTTAGATAATACTGAACTGTTATAGCTAGAATTTTTTTACATTTTGCTACACCCGCAATAACATCTGCTAAATATGTGTATGTGACCAATAAGATTTGATTTGAAGTGAAGTTCATAGTAGAGATGACGATGCACATTTCAATTTACAACCAATCTTGTCAATGCATACAGCTTAACTTATCGAAGTTTTCACTGGTGATGACAGCAAAGCCAGGGGATTTCCATGTGTCACTCGGGCAGCAGAGGTTTTCCATTGGTCACCCATACAGCAGAGGGGGGTTGGCAGGTTCTAGCTTTGCTTTAACTGTAAAACAAATAACAGTAATGGAATTATTAACAGGCTACACAAGGTACTGTTCACAGTAAATATGAAATTGCAGAAAAATGCAGAAATAAAGTACACCGTTTACATTAATGATGTTCTCACAGGTGATGACAGCAAAGGCTTTTCAATTGGTCACCAAGAGACCAGAGGATTCTGAGGGTTTCCTGACAGCAAAGGGGTTAACAGCTGAGAGGACAAACTGGTGATGACAACAGAGAGGACAGGCTGGAAAAGCTGCACTACTCATTTCTATCAACTGCAATCTCTGATGAGGGGATTGTGTAGATTAACCAACGCACAACAGACCTATACAAGCACATCAGTATGGCTTTTGAGATATGCTAGGATAAATCTCAGGATTCTGAAATCCTTCAATCTTGCATTTGCCCTTTTGACATGGATTTGATTCCTTGTAATCTTTCCCTGGCTGAGGAAGGGAGGTAAATTCACCGAAACTCCCTCAGGCATTATTCCTTGGATGAGGGAACCCTTTGTCGGCCAGGATGACATCTCCAGACTTAAAATGATCTAACACTCCACTTTCCTGCACAATAGCCTCATCGGACACGGAGCCAGGACACAAATTGCTGCAGTATGTTATCACTGCATTTGAAACGACCCACAATAAGAGCATGAATGAGTGCATCCCTCTGTAGGATGAGTATGTACAGTGCCTTGCGAAAGTATTCGGCCCCCTTGAACTTTGCGACCTTTTGCCACATTTCAGGCTTCAAACATAAATATATAAAACTGTATTTTTTGTGAAGAATCAACAACAAGTGGGACACAATCATTTAGTGGAACGACATTTATTGGATATTTCAAACTTTTTTAACAAATCAAAAACTGAAAAATTGGGCGTGCTGATCCATTTGAATGGCAATTTCTATGTCGGTGAGTCAATGACCATTCTAAAATGTTTAAAGAAGAAGGTAAACATTCTGAAACTGTGTTCATGATGTTTTTGAACAACAGCTTATGGAGTACATGAATAAGAGTGAGGATTACACTACTAATGGTGTTAGTGCTACAATGGAAGGGACTGGCCAAGTGCAAATTGGTGTTCTTCTGACACAACTTCATGAGGGCAATGAAAACTTGGTCCTCAAGAGACAGCCCCTGTGCCCTCTACTCACCAATGTACACAATTAAATCTTTAAAACGCTGAATAGAACTGATAACAGTTAGGAACATGTTCTTGTCAGGTTCTTGTCTCCATCCTAATTACGTCGTCTGACAGTGGAGAAGCAGAGTACCTCTCCCTGAAATACCCCTGCGTATCCTTTCAGTCCTTCAACTCCCTTTGAGTTTCCTCCAGTGGTTGGCAACAAACCTGCATCTGTGGTGGGTTATTTGTGTCAGAGCCTGTGGAAGTGTTTGCCAGCTCTTCGGCCACTGTGGTGGCAGCACTTGCTTGCGGAGGCACTGCTGGTTATGCTGTGACTGGCTTATATGTTTTACGGTTGAACCATCCATGTCATGCGGCTTTGCCAGATGAAAAATGGTAGCTGTAAATCCTTGAGTCCCTAATATTCAACCTCCTGTCAGCTCATCTGAAATACAGTGCAAGTACTTGGTGACATACTTTTACATTAAAGACATGCTCCGGCACTTTGGCAACTAGCAAGTATTTTTAAACCTCCCGCTTTGGGCTGGATGTGTCAATGTATAGTTCATACATGCATCATCTATGAGCAGAATTAATGCCTTACCTCAATTAGCCATGAAAATCCCTAGTTTGAAAGCAACTGTTTTCTGAAAGCTGTGCGGTACCATTTTTCCTAGATTAACCCCCATGTGGGCCAGCCCCCCTAGCAATTCAAGATTCAGCCTATGAGCTTCAGCCCCTCCACATTTGAGTAACAGCTAGCAAGACGCACACACAGTAGAGTGAGAGATAGAGAGCAATGTTGTGGTGCACATATCCACACATTTGTGATGTAGTACGCAATTTTGGGGGATTACAATTGGCTCGTGAGTGCTACTTTCAGAACTACTGGCTATAAGGTATAAACAAGTACCAGAGAATATCTTTACTAGGGTCAATGCATTCTGGCACCTCCCACATTCCACTCGACTTCATATGGGGTTTAATTTCCGTTTGACTTCAGTTTGACTTTCGGGACGTCGTGATGCTTCACCAACTCACAGAAGGAGGAGATGTTGCTATAAGGATTTTTTAAAAATGATTAAATGATATTCACCGAATTTCAAAGCTACAGCAGGGAGGAAAATGGAGGAAATGCAAGGGAAAAAATGGAGGCAACATTTTTTATGAGGGTTTCCACATGAGGGTTTACAAAGCTGACACTAGCTAGCTATCTTATTTTTAATAGAAATAAAATGGCTGGTTGTTTGCTGTGTGCTGTTGCACTGCCCAGGTAAGGTGAGAGAAAACAGCTACTGTCAGAGATAAAAAAATCTCTCAGATTGTATCTTGCTAGATTTCGAATGTTTTCAATGATTTCAATGTTTAACCAACGCAATTATATACATTTTATTGGCTTGCTAAATTAACTTATTTTCCTGAAAATGTCTATCTGATAAAGCTAGCTAGTTGTTCAAATCCAATCCTTCCTGCTTGGCCCTGTCCGTTGAACAGCACCACAGTGTCTCCCAATCCCCATCTCAGTCCCCAGTAATGATGCAACAATAGCTTATGTGCCAGGGGCTAGGGTCAGCTTTTCTTATCTAGCGTACTGTATGTTTCTCTCTCTCTCTCTCTCTCTCTCTCTGAGGACCTGAGCCCCTGGTCAAGCTGCCGAGCACGCCCCCATTGTCACCGATGGGGCTGTAGTGGAGCAGGTTGAGAGATTCGAGTTCCTTGGTGTCCACATCACCAATGAACTATCATGGTCCAAACACACCAAGACAGTTGTGAAGAGGACACGACAACACCTGTTCCCCCTCAGGAGACTGAAAATATTTGGCATTGGTCCTCAGATCCTCAAAAGGTTCTACAGCTGCACCATCGAGAACATCGTGACCTGGTATGGCAACTGCTCGGCCTCCGACTGCAAGGTGCTACAGAGAGTAGTGCGTACGGCCCAGTATGTCACTGGGGCCAAGCTTCCTGCCATCCAGGACCACTATACCAGGCGGTGTCAGAGGAAGGCCCTAAAAATGGTCTCCAGCCACTCTAGCCATAGACTGTTCTCTCTGCTACCGCACGGCAAGCGAACAGCTAATCAAATGGCTACCCGGACTATTTGCATTGACCCCCCTCTCTCTTTTTTTACACTGCTAGGCTCTCGAGTGGTGCAGTGGTCTAAGGCATTGCATCTCAGTGCTTGAGGTGTCACTACAGACACCCTGGTTCAAATCCAGGCTGTATCACAACTGGCTGCGATTGGATTTACTTTTCTGCATCATTTTTGCAATGTTACAAAGACGGAAAATAGTTGTCTTTAATATGTTAATCAAAAGAGAGATCAGGGTCCAGAGTAACACCAAGGTCCTTCACAGTTATATTCGAGAAGACAGTACAACCATCAAGATTAATTGTCAGATCCAACAGTAGATCTCTTTGTTTTTTGGGACCTAGAACTAGCATCTCTGTCTTGTCTGAGTTTAAAAGTAAAACATCACTGCTGAAGTGAAAGCCATCCTCTCTTGTTGAATATTGCTTTTTAGTTAGCTTTGTGACAGTATCAAAAATAAATGTTGGATTGTTGTTCTCCTCAATTAGGTTGTAAAAATAGGATAATCGAGCAGCAGTGAGGGCTCTTCGATATTGCACGGTATGGTTTTCCAATCTAGCTGGAAGACTTCCAGTTCGGTGGAGCTCCATTTCCGTTCCAGTTGTCTGGAAGCTTGCTTCAGCTCTCGGGTATTTTCTGTATAACAGGGAGCACATTTCTTGCGACAAATGCTTTTTGTTTTTAGGGCTGAGGCTGCATCTAGGGTATTACGCAAGTTTACATTTAGATCCTCAGTTAAGTGGTCAACCGATTTTTGTACTCCAACATTCTTGGGTAGGTGGAGGGAGTCTGGAAGGGCATCTAGGAATCTTTGGGCTTTATAGCACAGAATTTATAGCACGGCTTTTGATGATCCTTGGTTGGGGTCTGAGCAAATTATTTGTTGCGATTGCAAACGTAATAAGATGGTGATCCGATAGTCCAGGATTACTAGGATTTATTCCACTGGACATAACTAGATCCAGGGTATGACTGTGGCAGTGAGTAGGTCCAGAGACATGTTGGACAAAATCCACTGAGTCGATGATGGAGTGGGTCTGTGGACTTTTCCATGTGAATATTAAAGTCACTAAAAATGTGAATATTCCTAATGGACTACAAGGTCCATTAGGAATTCAGGGAACTCAGTGAGGAACGCTGTATAAATATATATATACGGCCCAGGAGGCCTGTAAACAGTAGCTATAAAAAGTGATTGAGTAGACTACATAGATTTCATTACTAGAAGTTCAAAAGACTAAAACACAGTCTTTTCTTTTTGTAAATTGAAATTTGCTGTTGGAAATGTTAGTGACACCTCTTCCTTATAGCACTGAGATTGCTAAGGCGAACAGCTCCATGTTTAGTTTTGCTCAACCTAGATCGAGGCACAGACACAGTCTCAATGGGGATAGCTGAGCTGACTACTCTGACTGTGCTAGTGGCAGACTGCACTAAACTGGCAGGCTGGCTGGCTAACAGCCTGCTGCCAGGCCTGCACCCCATCTCACTGTGGATCTAGAGGAGTTATAGCCCTGTCTATGTTGATAGACAAGATGAGAGCACCCCTCTAGCTAGGATGGAGCCGTCACTCCTCAGCAGGCCATGCTTGATCCTGTTTGTGGGTGAGTTACAGAAAAAGGGCCAATTAAAAATGGGGCAGAAAGGGGCAGAAATTATATTCTATCTTTTGGGAGGGGCAGAAAACAGTTTTTGAGTTGTAAGACTCTGCTACAGAGCTCATCACTCCCCCTAACTTAGTGAAATAGTTTTGGATGTCTAGAACATACCTGTGCCCTGAACGTGTTATATGAAGCTCAGCTTTTTAGAAGGGGCAAGTGTTGGTGACTGTCTGTAGGGAGGGCTAGATTTCTGGGCACATGCTATATACAGTACTTTGCTATATCCACAGCCATGAAAGGCCAGTAAACCTGTTCTCTTGCTCTGGCCAGTGTCTTTTTACAACCTAGGTGACCCACTGAGGGGTGTCCAAGTACACACAGAACTGAGTCTGCAACAACAATCTGCAGGAAGGGCTCAACTGAGCTGTCATATGAATGCCGGGAGACCATGTCCTCCTGTAGGGACAGCTTTTAAGATAGTCTACACAGGATTCTCAATGCCCATGTTTGAGGACATCTCCCCTGGTCAACCTCTCCCTGAGAGGTGCCATCTTTCTGACACTGAGGGCTGTCAACAGACAATGTTTGTGTGAGGTATACCCGCATTCCCATGTTTCTTTCCATCTCTGTGTTTGATGGTGCAGTCATACTGTGCATTCGGAAAGTATTCAGACCTCTTGACTTTTTCCACATTTTGTTACGTTACAGCCTTATTCTAAAATGGATTAAATCGTTTACCCCCCCTCATCATCACACAATACCTCATAACGACAAAGCAAAAATAGGTTTTCAGAAAATATTGCAAATCTATTAAAAATAACATCTGATATATATTTACATAAGTATTCAGACCTTTTACTCAGTACTTTTTTGAAGCACCTTAAGCAGCAATTAAAGCCTCGGTCTTCTTGAGTATGACGCTACAAGCTTGGCACACCTTTATTTGGTTATGTGTTAAGGATGCAACAAAGTAATTTGTCCACTTTGAGAGGGCAATGGACAGGGTATAAACAGCAGATGGGGACATTGGAGTATGGACTGGGGAAGGGGAGAGGGCAAGGAAGGTTGAGCGTGCTCTCTCACTGGCTAGCAATGTGGTGGCGATCCCATGCTCATACAGTTTTGCTTGCATTACAGGGTCCAGACCCGCAATGAACCTCAATATTTCCCCTGTAACGGCAGCTTCACCATAATCTAATGGCAGCTTCACCATAATCTAACGGCAGCTTCACCATAATCTAATGGCAGCTTCACCATAATCTGGGAAAGCAGTGTGTACAAGGCAACACAGCTCTGCTGCATAAACCTCAAGTGGTTCATTACCCTGGAGAGGCCTGGCATTCGTGGAAGATGTATTTTCATGTTGCTGTCCAAACACTGATTGCATATGAGTAACTGTGTTGTCATGTTTATAACATCAACTGTGAGGCCACCCCAAAAGCTGAAAGCAGGCCCCACCAAGAGAGGGCAGAACTTTGGCCAACTGGGCTATGACCATACCTGATGTCTCACAGCAGACCTGGAAATGCCGAGCCCAATGTGTGAAACTCTCATTGCGTATCGCCGTGCAGTTGAAGTTTCCTCTGCGCACAATCCACTCAGCCTGTTCACAGTTAATCCAATAAACCTGCCGTATATTTCACTTAATCCATTCCAACCCCAATAACGTTCATGAAATGTAGCTATATTCCACTCAGTCTGTTGTAATCCAATATCACAATTTGATGTATAATCCAGTTAGTCCGTTATCACTACAATGTCTAATATACACAACATGACCAAATGTATGTGGACACCTGCTCGAACATCTCATTCCAAAATCACTTGCAATAATATGGAGTTGGTCTGGACCCTGTAATGCAAGCAAAGCTGTATGAGCACGGGGTCGCCACCACATTGCTAGCCAGTGAGAGAGCACGCTCAACATTCCTTGCCCTCTCCCCCTCCCAGTCCATACTCCAATGTCCCCATCTGCTGTTTATACCCTGTCCATTGCCCTCTCTCTCGCTGCTATAACAGCTTCCACTCTTCTGGGAAGGCTTTCACCTAAATGTTTGAACATTACTACAGGGACCTGCTTCCATTCAGCCACAAGGGCATTAGTGAAGTCGGGCACTGATGTTGGACGATTAGGCCCGGCTCGCAGTTGGCGTTCCAATTCATCCCAAATGTGTTCGATGGAGTTGAGATCAGGGCTCTGTGCAGGCCAGTCAAGTTCTTCCACACCGATCTCGACAAACCATTTCTGTAGGACCCCGCTTTCTGCACAGGGGCATTGTCATGCTGAAACAGGAAAGGGCCTTCCCCAAACTGTTGCCCCAAAGGTGAAAGCAGAGAAATGTCTAGAATGTCATGCTGTAGTGTTAAGATTTCCCTTCACTGGAACTAAGGGACCTAGCCCAAACCTTGAAAAACAGCCCCAGAACGTTATTCCTCCTCCACCACATTTTACAGTTGCCATTATGCATTGGGGCATGTTGCATTCTCCTGGAAACCACCAAACCCAGATTCATCTGTCGGACTACCAGATGGTGAATTGTGATTCATTAGAGAACGCATTTCCACTGCTCCAGTGTCCAATGGGGGCAAGCTTTACACCACTCCAGCCGATGCTTGGCATTGTGTATGGTGATCTTAGACTTGGCCATGGAAATCCATTTTATGAAGCACCCAACGAACAGTTATTGTGCTGATGTTGCTTCCAGAGGCAGTTTGGAACTCGGTAGTGAGTGTTGCAACCGAGGACAGACGACGTGCTTCAGCTAATAGCTAATTGTAACATTATTGAATAGTAAACATTTTAAGGATATATTCATCACATTTTGATGACTCATCTTCAATTATTGTTGACATTACAGCAAAAAAAGGGTAGTACAAATAGAAAAATGTTGCACAATACAACTTTACACTTTACCTGATTAAGGTAAACCAAACAACAATCACAGCCTTTCTTCAAATTACCATTACCCTTTATCTCCTTAATGAACCTTTTGGAAAGCCACAAATTACCATTACCCTTTATCTCCTTAATGAACCTTTTGGAAAGCCACAAATTACCATTACCCTTTATCTCCTTAATGAACCTTTTGGAAAGCCACAAATTACCATTACCCTTTATCTCCTTAATGAACCTTTTGGAAAGCCACAATTGTCATTTAAGGTGTGAGTACCACCGATTACAAAAAGGCAGCACAATCATTAATTGAATCAATTCATACAAATTATTCAAACTAATTAAGCTATAATTTATGTTGATTAATACGGTTAAGAAGTTCAGTAATACTGTCCAATACGTTTTGGTAAATACAAATTGCAAGTTGAAATGCCACTGCAATTTAAGAATGACCTGGGTATGACAGTTACATCCATCAAAAGCAGAAGAGGGAAAGGAGAGAAGATTCCTGATTATCAGTCTGTCACCCTGTGAGGCAGGGTATTGCTTTAAGGCCTGACGTGAACCACACATCACAGACAGCTAATAAAGGGAGGTGGTGTTCCCCCTTTTTATTTTATGTTCCCTTCTTCCTGTCTCTTCCATATGGATGCCAGGACTTCACAGAGATGACCGATCAAAGGTACATGTGTAATGTAATGTCCCCAGTATGGTGTGTGTGTGTGTGTGTGTGTGTGTGTGTGTGTGTGTGTGTGTGTGTGTGTGTGTGTGTGTGTGTGTGTGTGTGTGTGTGTGTGTGTGTGTGTGTGTGTGTGTGTGTGTGTGTGTGCGTGTGTGTGTGTGTTTGTGTGACTTGTGTGTGTGTGTGTGTGTGTGTGTGTGTGTGTGTGTGTGTGTGTGTGTGTGTGTGTGTGTGTGTGTGTGTGTGTGTGTGTGTGTGTGTGTGTGTGTGCGTGCGTGCGTGCGTGTGTGTGTGTGTGTGTGTGTGTGTGTGTGTGTGTGTGTGTGTGTGTGTGTGTGTGTGTGTGTGTGTGTGTGTGTGTGTGTGTGTGTGTGTGTGTGTTAAGCTGATTGAAACAACTCTTCAAAGAAGAGCTGACAGTGAAGGTCTGTTGAGCAAAATGAAGTGGAGATTATGTGCGATATGGTTTTTGACTGCATGGTTTACTGGCTCTAAAAACGACTGTCTGGAATCTCTCTCACAACACAGTGTGAATTCGCTTGAATGATCGCAACTGAATCTGATGCTGATGCAACTGGGGCAATATAACGTGACTGAATTTCACTTAACTTTATAACTGAAGCTTGTTGAAATGCACAACAATAACTTGCAACACAAGATAAATGTCAGCACCGATACTGTATGTTTCTCCCTATAATCATTGTTATCTTTGGCTATTCAAAAGGTTTCCTCTCTACTCCTCTCCCTAGTCTATTCTGGACTGACATTTGATGTTCATTAAAATGAGGGGAAGTAGGGCCTGAGGTCAGGCGAGACGCAGGCCGTCTGGAAGGTGCTCCAGGTTGGATTATGGTAGGCGAACAAAGCCACTCCGGTCTCGCTCCTAACCTACTTCCCGTTGATTGATTTATTTACTTATAATTCAATATAGAACGGTGGAGGCCGGTCACTCCACAATTCCGCTGCAGTGATGTGCTTGTGTTCTGAGGCCAGGACTAATGCCTCAGAGGCGGGATGGAAGGCTTCACAAACAGGAAGTGACAGGCGACTAATTCATAAAGCTTACGGTACACACAGACTTTTTAAATGTGCATGTAATTATCATGAGGTTCCCGTCCCGTCCCCTCCCCAGCCTAGCCCAGACCTTTTAGATCCACTTCATTTCTCACTAGAGTCTAGACCCTCGTCCTGCCCGCTGACAAATTGCCCATGTACCGGAGAACTAAGTGTAATCTAAGTTCACTTTGACACAACCTCTGCCTGCTCGATACTGTACTCATATGAAAACAGAAGATGTTGTTGGATAGTTTTAGGGAGGACACAAAGTCCCCTAACATCGAAACTGAGAGAGCATACTAATGACTTTATACAGATGCATCTTGGAAAAAATGGAAGGTCGAAACGACAGGGAAGGAGGAATGAGAGAGCTCAATGGATTAACAGTCATTCCCTCTTACTTTAGTCATCTACTAAAAAAGTGATATCTTTGGAGATGAAAAAGCTATCTACTTCTTCTTCTGCGGCACAGATACCAAAGAGCTCCTTTTGATAATGTCTGACTTGTGGGTTGGGTTGGTTCACTTGTGTATCTTCAAAGTGAAGAGAGAATATTCAGTAATGAGATGAGAGCATGCGGAGTATTGGTAGTGTCACAGTCCTGAATTTGTTAAGCTAAAAAGGACTTGCTGTGCCAAGAGTTGGCCTGGAGCTTGTTGATATTTCCAATTATTTCTGGCATTGTCGGAGAAGTCGGAGAATACATTTTACATAATGCAGAAAAACATTTCTGAGTACTGCTACAGAGAACGACCTTCCTAAAATAACACGCCAAGACTCTGGTTGTGTACAACCCATAACCCATGGGTCAAGCACATAGTTTTGGTGATCAGTGATAAAACTGGACTGAAAACAAGCCCTCAGGATATCACAGTTACTATGCAATGGAATAGCAGATGTTGCATTTCAGAAAATCTTCCTAAATACCATGTTGGGCAAACAAAATATATTTTCGGTCTTCTTTCATAGAATCCTGCTAAATATACAGTATCAAGGGATAACAGAAAGGATACCTTCTGCATTTTAAGATGAAAGTCTGTGGAGGTGCTGCTCGAAAGTCTGCATTCCGATACAGAAGACAATGGCCATATATGGAAGTTCCTGCTGTGGATTAGATGTGTCATCTGAAGCTTAAAGCTCTCCACCCGAAACGTTATCGACTATAACCTATACCTTGACCTTTCCATGTGTCTCTGGATTACAGATTTACCCACGGACATATGACTGATAACAACCCAGAATGCCCCAAATAAACCAGGAAATAAAAGTTGAGTTAGTCACCAAGGAGGTAAATATATATAAATTCGTGTTGGTTGGTGCCGTTTATGATGAGGTAGGACGATTATATTTTTTATGAGCATGGCCTTATTTCAATGAGAGCAAATTGGATGACTGTCATTCATAATCCATTCACCTAGTTGTTGGGTTGTGCTACTGCATGATATTCGCTATGCCCATCGTGAGATTGCTACAACCTAGCCTATGAATAAAGGTTGTTACAACCTAGCCTATGAAGTTTACAACATAGGTGCACACAAGTCGAAAGAAAGATTTGAGATGACAGACATTGATACATTCAATACCGTCTTGCACACTCTTTCCTGAATCTAGCTGATCTAGGGTGCGATCATTAGCCCAAGCGTGGCAAGCGAGAGTTTCTATTGGACAAATTCAGGTATGTTTATCCCCATTTCATCTGATTGCTTCCGTTTAAGGAACGTTTTTTTCAACAGAATCGGCAGAATGAATGCACTACTGATCACACGCAAACAGTTCACTTTCATAGCCACTTACAAACAGCTTATTGTATTCCTTCTCACATCTACGTGCTCTCCTCCTCTCACCTTTTCCCTTCGCTTGTGACTTCAATGCACAACATATCAGCTGTCTGTGACCAGGCAAAAAACCTTTCCAAGGCAAACCTTCATATCATAATCACTACACACAGTCTACATTGTTGTCACCATATTAGCTAATGTAATGTCGTAGTCAACATAGCTAATATAATTACTGCGTTAAGATACAGTACCCAGTACAATCAGTGTACAGTCCGTAAGCATTTTAGCAGTTACACCGGCGGCCCCCGGTGGCAATAAATTAGTCAAATCAAAAGCTTGGTAGAGTTCCAGTGTTGGATAGTCATAGCCAGCTATCTAACATAGCATCTCTTTGTTTGAGCCGGGTGTTTGAGTAGGGCTAAACTAGCTAGATGCATTTGCTACCTAAGTAAGTGAAAGTGAAACAAAATATACAAAATATAGCTAGCTCTCTCTCTCTCACTACTCCTTCATTTTTGAATAAATTATTTTGTTCACAATTGTTTAACTTTCTAGGTAACAAGTTGAAACAGGTGCAGTTAGAACAGGTAATGAGTGGAGAACAGGAGGGCTTCTTAAAGAAAAACTAACAGGTCTGTGAGAGCCGGAATTCTTACTGGTTGGTAGGTGATCAAATACCTATGTCATGCAATAAAATGCTAATTAATTACTTAAAAATCATACAATGTGATTTTCTGGATTTTTGTTTTAGATTCCATCTCTCACAGTTGAAGTGTACCTATGATAAAAAGTGACAGACCTCTACATGCTTTGTAAGTAGGAAAACCTGCATAATCGGCAGTGTATCAAATACTTGTTCTCCCCACTGTACATAAGTATATATAGTACCAGTCAAAGTTTGTACACACCTACTCATTTCAGGGTTTTTCTTTATTTGTTACTATTTTCAACAATGTAGAATAATAGTAAAGACATCAAACTATGAAATAACACATATGGCATCATATAGTACCCAAAAAAGTGTTAAACAAATCAAAATATGTTGTATATTTGAGATTCTTCAAAGTAGCCACCCTTTGCCTTGATGACAGCTTTATATACTCTTGGCAGTCACAGGAAAGGAAGACCCAGAGTTACCTCTGCTGCAGAGGATAAGTTTATTAGAGTTGCCAGCCTCAGAAAAAAGCAGCCCAAATAAATGCTTTACAGAGTTCAAGTAACAGACACGTCTCAATATCAACTGTTCAGAGGAGACTGTGTGAATCAGGCCTTCATGGGCAAATTGCTGCAAAGAAACCACTACTAAAGGACACCAATAATAATAAGAGACTTGCTTGGGCCAAGAAACACGAGCAATGGACATTAGACCAGTGGAAAACTATCCTTTGGTCTGATGAGATTTTTGGTTCCAACCACCGTGTCTTTGTGAGACACAGAGTAGGTGAACGGATGATTTCGGCATGTGTGGTTCCCAACGTGAAGCATGGAGGAGGAGGTGTAATGGTGCTTTGCTGGTGACACTGTCTGTGATTTATTTTGAATGCAAGGCACACTTAACCAGCATGGCTACCACAGCATTCTGCAGCGATATGCCATCCAATCTGGTTTGGGCTTAGTGGGACTATCATTTGTTTTTCAACAGGACAATGACCCAACACACCTCCAGGCTGTACAAGGGCTATTTGACCAAGAGGGAGAGTGATGGAGTGCTGTATCAGATGACCTGGCCTCCACAATCACCCGACCTCAAACCAATTGAGATGGTTTGGGATGAGTTGGATCGCAGAGTGACGGAAAATCAGCCAACAGGTGCTCAGCATATGTGGGAACTTCTTCAAGACAGTTGTAAAAGCATTCCAGGTAAAGCTGGTTGAGAGAATGCCAAGATTATGCAAAGCTGTCATCAAGGCAAAGGGTGGCTATTTGACGAACCTAAAATAAAATATATTTTGATTTGTTTAACACTTTTTTGGTTACTACATGATTATGTGTGTTATTTCTAGAATGTAGAAAATAGTACAAATAAAGAAAAACCCTTGAATGAGTAAATGTGTCCAAACTTTTGACTGGTACTGTAAATGTAGAGCTTTGCCGTCATCAGGATCTCCGGAAGTACAAATAATATGTAATCAGAATTACAATGCTCCAATATACAACGTAAGAACTGTTTCTTCAAAGCTATCAGTATTACACTGATGTGTGTTTCGTTGTTTTTTTACCCTTGTACACCACCAACACAAAAATCCATAAATACTTTTTTTGTATTTTGACTTTATATTATTCATATTCTTTGATTTTATATATTTTACATTATTGTCATGTCATGCACAATATATGCAAATTAAAGTGCTAAAGGAATCCTTCTCGTACGCACCAAAAATCACCCCAATAAAAATAAAAACCTTCATTTCCAGTCAAACATCCCAGCACCCGGATGATAGGGGCAGTGGGATCTTAATTTCAGGACGAAAGGGATGGGAACAGTTTATCCCTCTGCGACATCTTCACTCCGCCTGTAAGTAATTTGCTGCAATTCTCAACAATCACTCAAATATTTTCCCCCCTCTTTTCTCCCATATTACCCAGGTGCCCCATCCCATCCATCCATTTGTCTACCAGCTAGCAGAGTCAGCAGACTACTGGTATCCCTGTACTGGTAACCCTGGTTACTAACATTCTTACCATTTCCTGATTATTTTATTAATCTGTGGAAACATCTCAAATCACACTCTATTTCCTACACAGAGCACTACTTTTGAACAGAGACATACTCTATTCCCTTGTCACACCCTTATCTGTTTCACCTGTCTTGTGCTTGTCTCCACCCCCCTCCAGGTGTCGCCCATTTGCCCCATTATCCCCTGAGTCTGCGGTTCTATACCTTTCTGACTCTGCCCTGGATTACTGACCTCTGCCTGTCCTTGACCTGTCGTTTGCCTGCCCCGTTTTGTCAATAAACATCTGTGATTTGAACTGTCTGCATCTGGGTCTTATCCTGGGGCGTGATATCCCTAGGATAGTGCACTACTTTGGCCCTATCCACACATGGGGAATATGGTGTAAACTGAGACAAATAGGGCTCTGGTCGAAAGTAGTGCACTGTATGGGGAATGGGATATCATTTGAGACACAGCCACTCTTTCAGATGAGAGGAATCCTCAGGAAGTCCAACCATAGTTGTTCAAGTTGATTTGTTCCCAGATTGACCTGAATGTCCCCTGCAATACTTGTCAATTTGACAAAGACAACAGAAAAAGCTATTACCTTGATTGGAAGAGGTTTCCAATTATTTAGGATTGTTCCTATTTGTCCAGGAAATTAGCGTTCCGTTTCATCCAGTTTCACCCCCCCTCTCATTCATCTAGCTCCAAGCTCAGATCAACCCCAATATATTACTTGGTTATCAAAAATTCCATTGTCCACTAAATGGAATTGGCTAGCTAGCAGCTAACGATACTATAGTAACCCATGTAAGTCAATTATAAAACATGGTCTATACTTGACACAATTTCAAACTATAAGGTGGTCCATATATGGAAATACTTCATGTATGGTGTTATCAATATTGTATGAATCTGAAAGGTTGACCCTTCAAATGTCATTACATCCTTTGTGCTGTCAGGATATTGTTGTCTTTTTTTCATTCAGGACACAGGAAATTGAGAACTATTCTCCTCTTCTCCTATAATTTCCTATCCATATTTCCTGGGGTGAGGTGACTAATGGGATAACAGCCTCTGCCCAAGTGTGGCAGTTTGACTCGATCCCTTTTCTCTCTCCATCTCTATCTCTCAGTATACATGGACAATAGACAGCGTGAACCAGAGCAACCAGTGTAGACCAGAGAAGAGTGGGAGAGAGAGTGGAGAAAGAGAGAGAGCAGGTGTGTGTGTGTGAAATAGAGAGAAAGGAGTGAATTATTGATGTTACTAAGTAGGCTTGGGAGTTCGGAGTGGAACATTTTAGGGTGGAAAATGAGAAAATCAATCAATCGATCCCATTTATTTCATAAAGCCTTTTTTACATCTGCAGTTGTCACAGAGTGCTTTACAACTATTACAGCCTAAAGAGCAAGCAATGCAGATGCAGAAAATCGGAGAGAAAATCGTGGAGAAAGTGATATAAGGGAAAAAAGGAGCGAGGCAGCGAGACTCCCACTGGTTCTTAATGTCTCCACAGAGCACAGGAGATAAAGGCCACTGACAAGATGAATATTCAGTTCAAACACACACAGGCATTACTGAAAGTCTTCACGGGAGGACTTCTCCTATCCATCCTTCTGTACACTCTTAGAAAAAATGGTTCCAAAAGTGTTCTTCGGCTGTCCCCGTAGGAGAACCCTTTTAGGTTCCAGGATGGTCCTTTTATGGTTCCAAAAGCGTTCTTCGGCTGTCTCCGTAGGAGAACCCTTTTAGGTTCCAGGATGGTCCTTTTATGGTTCCAAAAGCGTTCTTCGGCTGTCCCCGTAGGAGAACCCTTTTAGGTTCCAGGATGGTCCTTTTATGGTTCCAAAAGCGTTCTTCGGCTGTCCCCGTAGGAGAACCCTTTTAGGTTCCAGGATGGTCCTTTTATGGTTCCAAAAGCGTTCTTCGGCTGTCCCCGTAGGAGAACCCTTTTAGGTTCCAGGATGGTCCTTTTATGGTTCCAAAAGCGTTCTTCGGCTGTCCCCGTAGGAGAACCCTTTTAGGTTCCAGGATGGTCCTTTTATGGTTCCAAAAGCGTTCTTCGGCTGTCCCCGTAGGAGAACCCTTTTAGGTTCCAGGATGGTCCTTTTATGGTTCCAAGTATAACTTTTTGGGATTCTACATGGAACTCAAAAGGGTTCTAAATGGAACCAAAAAGGTTCTACCTGGAACTAAAAATGGGACAGTCGAAGGACCCTTGTATGTTCTCGATAGCAGCTATTTTTCTAAGAGTGTATTGATGAAATATTCCTCACTATGAGTTTACCCATTCGGTCCACATTATGTTTCTGTCACACGTCGGGTAGACTGGTCATAAAGTATCCATGTGGGCTGTCAGTGTCAGGGGGTGATGGAAATTGGATACTATGGGCTTTATTTTTCATCTGGCCTAGGCTACACCTAACATTAGAAATCTGACATGCTGTAGCGGATGAAAATGAGACGATGTTTGAGTCTGATCAACTGTTAAAAATTGCTCCACCGCTCTGGGACCTGCACCAGTCTGCTTGCAGTTGTCAGTTATCGTCAGCTATATGGAGGATCAGGGCTTTATTCAGGAACGTTTCTTGGGATAATTTAATGTGACAAGTGTGCGAGATGTACAGTCTGTGTTTGACTTTATGAATTTTGAATGTCTGAGTTTAAGTTCATGGAGAAGCTTGTTGTCCAAACCTACAATGGTGCAGCTGTAATGGAATGTATCTGCTATTTGTATTTACAGCCAAGTCCCCTCCTGTTCCCTGATTAAGAGGTGATGACTACTCCACTTATAGTTTCTCTTCCCTGTCAAATCCTGTCCAGCACTGGTCAAGCCTCTGGACACCTTATCTCATGCCTCATACCCTCATTCAATCACTGCTGTGATCCCTTTCCAACACGGTGTAAGTAGCAATCTGATTCCCATTCCCCATAATATTGTACTTTAAAAGTCTTTATTAAATCATTTAGGTTAAAATAATTAGTTTTTGACGATTTTTGAAATACACTTTGTCGTCTCTGTGCGTTCCGCACCTATACCGTGGGTCTTCCATCCTCCTCAATTTTTCAAGTCACCAGCCTCCACTGGTGTATACTGTAGTGTATCACTGATGCTACAGTGGAAAAGCAGCATTGGATGCTTTGTGAATATGAGCCCTGGTGTAATGTGTGATCTTAGGCATGCTCTCTCTGTGTCTCCCCTCCCGGAGGACCTGAGCCGCTGGTTGTGCTGCCACTGCGACTGCAGCTGTGGACCCCTGGCCTGATATCACTGGGCGTTCTACCTTGTTCCAGACCCCTGTTGATCAAGTTTAGCCAGGTAGTCTGTGTGCTTCTGCCTCTGCATTGCTTGCTCTTTGGGGTTTTTGGCTGGGTATCTTGAAATCACTTTGTGACTGTTGATCGGGGCTGTCCTGATTAATGTGAGACAATAGTCTATCAATCAAATTGATTTATAAAGCCCTTCTTACATCAGCTAATGTCACAAAGTGCTGTACAGAAACCCAGCCTAAAACCCCAAGAAGCAAGCAATGCAGGTGTAGAGGCACGGTGGACAGGAAAACTCCCTTGAAAGGCCGGAACCTAGGAAGAAACCTAGAGAGGAACCAGGCAATGAGGGGTGGCCAGTCCTCTTCTTGCTGTGCCGGGTGGAGATTATAACAGAACATGGTCAAGATGTTCACATGTTCATAGATGACCAGCAGAGTCAAGAAATAATAATCACAGTGGTTGTAGAGGGTGCAACAGGTGAGCACCTCAGGAGTAAATGTCAGTTGGCAGAGAGAGAGAGAGAGAGAGAGAGAGAGAGAGAGAGAGATAATACTGGAAGCTTAGACGGGGAGGGTCGGGAGACATTGTGGCCCCGTCCGACGATACCCCCAGACAGGGCCAAACAGGCAGGATATACAGTGCCTTGCGAAAGTATTCGGCCCCCTTGAACTTTGCGACCTTTTGCCACATTTCAGGATTCAAACATGAAGATATAAAACTGTATTTTTTTGTGAAGAATCAACAACAAGTGGGACACAATCATGCAGTGGAACGACATTTATTGGATATTTAAACTTTAACAAATCAAAAACTGAAAAATTGGGCGTGCAAAATTATTCAGCCCCCTTAAGTTAATACTTTGTAGTGCCACCTTTTGCTGCGTTTACAGCTGTAAGTCGCTTGGGGTATGTCTCTATCAGTTTTGCACATCGAGAGACTGACATTTTTTCCCATTCCTCCTTGCAAAACAGCTCGAGCTCAGTGAGGTTGGATGGAGAGCATTTGTGAACAGCAGTTTTCAGTTCTTTCCACAGATTCTCGATTGGATTCAGGTCTGGACTTTGACTTGGCCATTCTAACACCTGGATATGTTTATTTTTGAACCATTCCATTGTAGATTTACATTTATCATTGTCTTGTTGGAAGACAAACTCTTATCTCAGGTCTTTTGCAGACTCCATCACAAATGGTCCTGCATTTGGCTCCATCCATATTCCCATCAATTTTAACATCTTCCCTGTCCCTGCTGGAAAAGCAGGCCCAAACCATGATGCTGCACCACCATGTTTGACAGTGGTGTGTTCAGGGTGATGAGCTTATCTTTTACGCCAAACATCACATTTTGCATTGTGGCCAAAAAGTTCAATTTTGGTTTCATCTGACCAGAACACCTTCTTCCACATGTTTGCTGTGTCTCCCAGGTGGTGTGGCAAATTAAACGACACTTTTTATGGATATCTTTAAGAAATGGTTTGTTCCACTCTTCCATAAAGGCCAGATTTGTGCAATATACGAACTGATTTTGACTGGGCAGAGTCTCCCACCTCAGCTGTAGATCCTCAGTGGTATCCAGAGTGATCATGGGCCTCTTGGCTGCATCTTTGATCAGTGCCCTTGTTGAGCTGAAAGTTTAGAGGGCCTGATCAGAGTCCTGGAGATTTGCAGGTGGTCTGATTCCCTTCCATTTCAATATTATCGCTTGCAAAGTGCACCTTGGGATGGTCTTGGGAAATCTTTTTGTATCCAAATCCAACTTTAAACCAGTCACAACAGTATCTGGACCTGCCTGGTGTGTTCCTTGTTCTTCATGATGCTCTCTGCTCTTTAACAGACCTCTGAGACTATCACAGTGCAGGTGCATTTATACGGAGACTTGATTACAAACAGGTGGATTGTATTTATCATCATTAGTCATTTAGTCAACATTGGATCATTCAGAGATACTCATTGAACTTCTGGGAGAGTTTGCTGCACTGAAAGTGCCTGGAATAATTTTGCACGCCCAATTTTTCAGTTTTTGATTTGTTAAAAAGTTTGAAATATCCAATAAATGTTGTAGAGCATTGTGTCCCACTTGTTGTTGATTCTTCACAAAAAATACAGTTTTATATCTTTATGTTTGAAGCCTGAAATGTGGCAAAAGGTCACAAAGTTCAAGGGGGTTCTTCCGCTCTGGGAAGAGGACACAATGGGATCAGAGGACCAACCGTGATAATTGTCCATGGTACTTTTTAATACATTAAGGTACACATGAACAAACTAACAAAAACAAGAAATGTGAAAACTCAAAAACAGTCCTATCTTGCACACACAGAGACAGGAACAATCACCCACAAACACACAGTGAAACCCAGGTTCAGCTTGAGGTGGTGATTCTCAATCAGAGACAACTAATGACACCTGCCTCTGATTGAGAACCCTAGACAAGGCATAGAAATCCCAAAACCTAGAAAAACAAACATAGATGCCAATTCACGCCCTGACCATACTAACTAAATACAAAACACAGGAAATAAAGTCATGTGACAGGGGCATACATTCTAGGCACTGTAACTGCACCCACTTTGCCAAAGCACAGCCCCCACACCACTAGAGGGATATCTTCAACCACCAACTTACCATCCTGAGACAAGGCAGAGTATAGCCCACAAAGATCGCCCTCACGGCACAAACCCAACGGGGGGCGCCAATAGTCATTCATTTGTAGAACTGATTTGAGGTGCACTACATTTGAATTTAAATGATTTTCTAGGATGACTAACATCCATCATTATCCATGACTACCATCCACATTTCTCTTCAAATCGGTTGTACACGGAACAACAACGTTTTCTATGCATTCATTATTAATATTCACTTTTGTCAATAACAGCTTCTACACATCATGGCAACATGCTTGACTGAAAAATCTTTAAACTTGTCTATAGACTTTATGGAGGTTAGGAGGTTGATGCTGTTGCCAGTCAGATTTAATATAGTATGCCAATATGTCAAAGTTATCCATGTGGAAGATGGTGACTGAAAAAATCTTTAAACATGTCTTTAGACTTGTTGTGTGATAATGTTGCCGATTGTTTCTGTGAGATATTCAAGGTCCTGCCCTCCCTCACCCCTTTCCTCTCCTTCTCTCTCAGGATCTTGTTTGCAGACTTCTTCCTGATTAACATAATCCTGTGGGTGGAGGGCTTCTTGGCAGCCATCCCCTTCGATCACGTTGGTGGCCATCTTAGCTTTGTGGTTTAGCATCCCAGTGCCCCTCACCTTCGTGGGCGCCTAGCATAGATCGGCTTCAAGAAGCCTGTGAGTTTCACCTATCAATCGCACTGTCTGTATGAATAGCTCTAACAGGTCATCTTACATCATGTGCATTTCCCCCATTTGTTTGCAATCTCTTTCACTCTAGCATAAAAGTCAGAGAAAACATAGCACATAATCAAGGGTCTAACAAGGTCTTGATGAGTTTCTATGCTGCTCTATGTGCTCCAGGCGATTGAGCAGCCATTGCGAACCAACAAGATCACTCGGCAGATCCATTAACATTCCTTCTTCACGAAGCCCATGCCGGGAATCGTCATGGGGGGTATCCTGACCTCCGACTGCATCTTCATCCAGCACTTCTCCATTCTAAACAGCATCTAGTAAGAACAAGAATCAAGTCTGCCACTCAACCATGAGCTTTGAATTAGCCTAGTTGTGCTTCTACACCTGCATTGCTTGCTGTTTGGGGTTTTAGGCTGGGTTTCTGTACAGCACTTTGAGATATCAGCTCATGTACGAAGGGCTATATAAATAAATTTGAATTGTATAATGATTCACAAAGAAACAAACAAGTCATTCATTGATTATTAGATTGTAGATGTTAATTACACATTAACAAATAAGTAAATGCCTAATAATTTGTTTGAACCAAGGTCAACTCAGCCCATAAGCAAGGAGACTGAATTTGATTGATTGTTGAGTATTTTATCTCACAAGATGTACTACATGTTTGGGTTCCTGGTGTTCATAATTTTCCTCATCATCTGCTCCAAGACCACCATCCTACTGTGCTACTTCCACTTGTGTGCAGAGATGGGTGGAGCCATAAATACATGTATCTGGTTATCACAATAATGGCCTACTGTGCTCTCTCTCTCGCTCTTTGTATGTAAATGCGTAATATTTGTAAAAACAGATTTCTAACCTTTCCAGTTTGCCAGATTGTCTGTGCCGTTATGTTTAGCCACCAAGTGTAAAGTCTTCGTGTCAACAGTAAATCTATTTCAGTTTAATGAAAACATTCTAAATGATGCAAATGTTTTTCTCATATCATTACATTTATCCCAAGCGCTAAAACCTCAATACTGTGTCAAAAAATGTTATTGAGCAGAACCTTAAGTTTGTGTTGTGTTTTAATAGGACTCGCTGGTGGTGTCATTCCTTCCTGATCAGTCTCTTCATGACAGTCTAATTGTTTGTCTACAACACACATTACTTCTCCAGCTGCAGATCATCAGTGTGGCTACTACAATACTCTACTTCACCATGACCATGGTGCTCATGTTCTTCCCCTTCACAAGGGAGCCAACAACAGTGCCACACTATGCAAAGCTATACTCTGTAACAGGTTTTCACAGAGGAGCTCAAACAAATAGGTTATCTCCTATTATTCACTTTAACAAACACAGTGCATTCCTCTCAATAGGAATTGTATCCACCTTAAATAAATTGAAATTTGGGGTGCTGTCATAGAGAGCCAAGCCAGCTGAAAATATTGAAACATGCATGAGAGCACCAGCTGTTCCGGAAGACTGTGTGATAATGCTCTCCGTAGCCGACATGAGTAAGACCTTTAAACAGGTCAACATTCACAAGGCCGCAGGGCCAGACGGATTATAGTTTGAAGTATTTTTATATTTATATATATATATATATGTTAGTCAACTATCTCTCCTGGTCAATTAAGTTTATACGTTTAGGCTTTCAACACTCAATTCCACTTTACATGCATATTTAATACACATCCGAGGTTGACAAATGCTAATTTCACTCAATAACTTTTATAAAAGTGTATGTAATAGACATTTCCAGATCATAATCTAACCCAGAACTAATGACTGTGTCACGACTTCTGCTGAAGTCGGTTCTTCTCCTTGTTCGGGTGCTGCTCGGCGGTCGACGTCGCCGGTCTACTAGCCATCGCCGATCCACTTTTCATTTTCCATTGTTTTTTGTCTGTGTTTCCCACACACCTGGTTTTCATTTCCCTATTACTGGTCATGTATTTAACCCTCTGTTTCCCCCATGTCTTTGTGTGTAATTGTTTATTGTTCCGGTTGGTACGTTTCCGGCTGTTTTTTCCCAGGTGATGTTTTCACCCGTGCTTTGTGGCAACCGTTATTGTTCGCACATTGGTATTGTTACTCTGTGCTATTTCTTAAGTAAAGTGCGTTGTTCACTCATCTCTGCTCTCCTGCGCCTGACTTCATGCACCAGCTGCACCCACCACCTGACAGTTTCAGCAAGTAACAATAAAAAACACACATCTTTGCAAACATTTTAAAGGGACATAAAATAATCGAAGTGACTTGACTGAATATATATTTAAAATAACCATTGAAAAACAATACATTATACTATAGACCTGCTAAATTACTCACATCCAGCATAAAAACCCGGACACAGAATGATAAAAAGTTATTCTATATTTATTTTATAAGATGCAACAATTGTTCATGAAACAAACATTGGATGACTTGAAGGTGTGGTAGAGCGAAGCTGTTTTCCTCTCATTCAACATTTTGTTTTTAGGAGCATGGCCTTATTTCTATTACAGCATAACGGATGACTGTCATTCATATTCCATTCACCCAGCTTAATGTAACATCAATAGGTTTAGGCTACTACTATTTGATAGAATTAGAACCTAGCCTACAAATTAAAGTTTACAACGTAGGTGCACATGTCGAGAGAAATTAAACTCTACGGGATCGGTGTTTTCCCACGGGACGGTTGAGCTAAAGTAGGCTAATGTGATTAGCATGAAGTTGTAACTAACAAGAACATTTCCTAGGACAAAGACATATCTGATATGGGCAGAAAGCTTAAATTATTGTTAATCTAACTACACTGTCCAATTTACAGTAGCTATTACAGTGAAATAATACCATGCTATTGTTTGAGGAGAGTGCACAGTTCTGAACTTGAAATAAAATTAATTAACCAATTAGGCACATTTGGGCAGTCTTGATACAATATTTTGAACAAAAATGCAATGGTTTATTGAATCAGTGTAAAACTTTGCACATAGTGCTGCCATCTAGTGGCCAAAATCTAAATGGTGCCTAACCTGGAATAGTACATTATGTCATTTCTCTTGCATTTCAAAGATGGGAGGGGGAAAAAAGCATGTTTTTTTCTTTGTATTATCTTCTACCAGATCTAATATGTTATATTCTCCGACAGTCATTTCACATTTCCACAAACGCCAAAGTGTTTTGTTTCAAATGGAATCAAGAATATGCATATCCTTGCTTCAGGTCCTGAGCGACAGGCAGTTCAATTTTGGAAAAAATGTTTAAAAAGGGTCCGATCCAAGGTGACAGACAGTGCCACATTCCATACCTCCTTGCACACTCTTGCCTGCATCTAGCTTATCTGAGTTTAAATCATTAGTCCAACAGCTGCAAATTAGAGTTTATATTGGATAAATTCTGGTATTTTTATCCATTTCATTCCGTTTGCTTCTGTTTAAGAAACGTTTTTCAACTAACGCGTTAGTAAACCTGCTACAATCATGAAGTACAGTGTACAGCAAGCAGTTTACCACATACACTTGCGGGCCCCAGTGGCAAAAATGTATAAAACCAAAAGCTTACCTTGACTTTGAAGAGTGTTGGATAGCCATAGCCAGCTAGCTAACATAGCATCCCTCTCTGTTTGAAACTGCTGTTTGAGGAGGCTAAACTAGCTAACTGCATTTGCTAGCTAAGTAAGTGAAAGTAAATAATACATACAGTGCATTCAGAGAGTATTCAGACCCCTTTACTTTTTCCACATTTTGTTACGTTACAGCCTTATTCTGAAATTGATTAAATAAAACATGTTCCTCATCAATCTACACACAATATTCCATAATGACAAAGCGAAAATGTACAAAACATTGAGGAGGTGTATTCCCTTTCCTTCATTAGAATAGTGGTGTTGGATTGCATGTGGATGGTAGTCATGGATACTGATGTCTATTAATCATCCAGCGAATCATTTAAATTCAGATGAAGTCCACTCATTGAGGAGGTGTATTCCCTTTCCTTCATTAGAATAGTGGTGTTGGATTGCATGTGGATGGTAGTCATGGATACTGATGTCTATTAATCATCCAGCGAATCATTTAAATTCAGATGAAGTCCACTCCAGATCAGCTAAACTTTCACATTTGCTAAATAAGGATATACAACACCAACACACACTAACTTACAAATGTTACAAATGCTATTGTCTCACATTAATCAGGACAGCCCTAATCAGCAGTCACAAAAGAGCTTTACAGATACCCAGCCTAAGACCCCAAAGAGCAAGCAATGCAGAAGCACAGTGACTACCTGGCTAAACTTGATCAGCAGGCGTCTGGGACAAGTTAGCATGCCCTGTGAAATTAGGCCAGGGGTCCACAGAGTTGCAGTTGGAACAGCAGCACGACCAGGGGATCAGATCCTCCGGGAGGGGAGACTGGGGAGACTGGGGCTGTTAGTGGAAGTATGCCTAGTATGCTTTTTCACTGTAACGTCAGTGTTACACTAGTGTATACACCCTTATGTTATACTAGGGAAACTGTTTCCATAGCTAGGGCTGGCAGTGAGGACTTGTGAAGAGCAGAATAAACAACCTCTGCATAATCAAAACAGTTGCTTTGTGGGAAGATGTTAAAGTTCACAGTGAGCCATTGTTATGTAAATGCAGCTGAAAAGTACGAGTAGCCTGGCTTTGGCCCCAAGTGAGAGCAGGTCCACTGGAGTCATGGCCCAGTGAGACACGGGCCGGCCTGTGTGAATGGAAACAGAAAAGTCTGAGCCTGAGGTAAATCCGGTATGGAAATGCACCACAAGAGTAGGAGTGCTGATCTAAGGTCATGTCCCACCAGTAAATATAATTTGATTCATTATGATCTAAAAGTAAAAACTGATCCTAGATTAGCACTCCTACTCTAAGATGTCCTACACGTGCTAAGACTCTCGACCATTGCTATTCACTTCCGGGATGCTTACAAGGCCCTTCACCACCCTTCTTTCGGCAAATCTGACCACAATGCCATCTTGCTCCTCCCGTCCTAAAGGCAGACACTCAGGATGTGCCTGTGCTTCGTACTATACAACACTGGTCTGACCAATCGGAATCCACGTTTCAGGAATATTTTGATCACGGGCACTGGGATATGTTCCGGGTAGCGTGCGAAAATAATCTTGACGCATGCACAAATACGGTGACTGAGTTCATAAGAAAATGTATAGGAGATGTAGTACCCACTGTGGCTATAAAAATCTACCCTAACCAGAAACTGTGGATAGATGGTAGTATTTGCGTGAAACTGATCGTGTGACAGTTTTGTGACGAACAATGCCTTTTCCAGCATGATGGAGCACCTTGCCATAAGGCAAAAGTGGCTCGGGGAACAAAACATCTATATTTTGGGTCCATGGCCAGGAAACTCCCCAGACCTTAATCCCATTGACAACTTGTGGTCAATCCTCAAGAGGCGGGTGGACAAACAAAACCCCACAAATTCTGACAAACTCCAAGCATTGATTTGCAAGAATGGGCTGCCATCAGTCAGGATGTGACCCAGAAGTTAATTGACAGTATGCCAGGGCGGATTGCAGAGGTCTTGAAAAAGAAGGGTCAACACTGCAAATATTGACTCTTTGCATCAACTTCATATAAATGTCAATAAAAGCCTTTGACACTTATGAAATGTTTATAATTATACTTCAGTATTCCATAGTAACATCTGACAAAAATATCTAAAGACACCGAAGCAGCAAACATTGTGAGAATTAATATTTGTGTCATTCTCAAAACTTTTGACCACTGTACTGCTCCGATTACGGGCCCAAATTCCCGTAATTTGCATGAAGAAAATACGGAGAGAAAGAGGGCGGAGGTCGGGCTGCCTTCTGAGAACTGGTAGGCGAGTGAGTAAACCTCCACTACCATCCGTTCTACTGGCCAACGTGCAATCATTGGAAAACAAAATGGGAATATACGATTAAGACTATCCTACCAACGAGACATTAAAAAGTGGATTGTATTTTTTTGTCTAGGCTGAGCGACGACATGGATAATATAGAGCTGGCAGGATTTTCCATGCATCGGCAGGACAGAGAAGCTATGTCTGGTAAGACAAGGGGCGGGGGTGTGTGTCTATTTGTCAATAAAAGCTGGTGCATAATGTCTGATATTAAAAAAGCCTCAAGGTATTGCTCGCCTGAGGTTGTGTATGTTATGATCAGCTGTAGACACACTATCGCCAAGACAGTTCTTATCTATATTATTCGTAGCCAAATATTTTCCACCACAAACCGATACTGGCACTAAGAACGCAATCAACGCATTGTATAAGGCCATAAGCAAACAAGAAAATGCTCATCCAGAAGCAGCGCTCCTAGTGGATGGGGATTGCTGGTAAATGCAGCTAAGCTTAAATCAGTTTTACCTCATTTCTACCAGTATGTCCCATGTGCAACCAGAGGGAAAAAAAACTCTAGATCACTTACTCCACACACAGAAACGCATACAATGCTCTCCCTCCCTCCCTCCCATTTGTCAAATCTGACCATAATTTTATTCTCTTGATTTCTGCATACATGCAAAAACTAAAGCAGGAAGTACCAGTGACTCGCTCAATACGGAAGTGGTCCGATGACGTGGATGCAATGCAACAGGACTGTTTTGCTACCACAGACTGGAATATGTCCCGGGATTCATCCAATGGCATTTAGGAGTATACCACCTCAGTCATCAGCTTCATCAATAAATGTATAGACAAAGTTGTCCCCACAGTGACCGTACATACATATCCCAACCAGAAGCCATGGATTACACACAACATCCGCATCGAGCTAAAGGCTCGATCTGCTACTTTCAAGGAGCGGGACACTAATCCGGATGCTTATAGTAAAGCTTGCTATGCCATCAGATGAACCATCGAACAGGCAAATCATCAATGCAGGATTAAGATTGAATCCTACTACACCGGCTCTGACGCTCATCGGATGTGGCAGGGCTTGAAAACTATTACAGACGACAAACGGAAACCCAGCCGCGAGCTGCCCAGTGATGCGAGCCTACCAGTATGAGCTAAATGCTTTTAAGCTCGCTGAAGCAACACTGAAGCATGCATGAGAGAACCAGATGTGATAACACTCTCAGTAGCCGATGTGAGCAAGACCTCTAAAAAGGTCAACATTCACAAAGCCGCAGGGCCAGACGGATTACCAAGACGTGTACTCAAAGCATGCGCGGACCAACTGGCAAGTGACTTCACTGACATTTTCAACCTCTCCCTGACCAAGTTTGTAATACCTACATGTTTCAAGCAGACCACCATAGTCCCTGTGCCCAAGGAAGCAAAGGTAACCTGCCTAAATAACAACCGACCCGTAGCACTCACGTCGGTAGCCATGAAGTGCTTTGAAAGGCTGGTCATGGCTCACATCAACAGCATCCTCCCAGATACCCTAGACCCACTCCAATTTGCATACTGTCCCAACAAACTCACAGATGATGCAATCTCTATTGCACTCCACACTGCCCTCACCCACCTGGACAAAAGGAACACATATGTGAGAATGCTGTTCATTGACTACAGCTCAGCGTTCAACACCATAGTACCCACAAAGCCCATCACTAAGCTATGGACCCTGGGACTAAACACCTCCCTCTGCAACTGGATCCTGGACTTCCTGACATGTAGGCAACAACACATCCGTTCCACTGACCCTCAACACGGGGGCCCCTCAAGGATGCGTGCTTAGTCCCCTTCTGTACTCCCTGTTCACCCACGACTGTGTGGCCGTGCACATCTCCAACACCATCATTCAGTTTTCCGACATCACAACAGTGGTAGGCCTGATCACCGACAATGATGAGTCAGCCTATAGCGAGGAAGTCAGAGACCTGGCAGTGTGGTGCCAGGACAACAAGCTCTCCCTCAAAATTAAAAGAACTGATTGTGGACTACAGAAAAGGTTCTACAGATGTACCATTGAGAGCATCTTGACTGGCTGCATCACAGCTGCACCATTGAAAGCATCTTGACTGGCTGCATCACTGCTTGGTATGGCAACTGTTTGGCATCCAACCGTAAGGTGCTACAGAGGGTAGTGCATACAGCCCAGTACATCACTGGGGCTGAGCTCCCTGCCATCCATGACATCTATACCAGGCAGCGCCCGAAGAATGTCCTAAAAATTGTCAAAGACTCCAGCCACCCAAGTCATAGACTGTGCTCTCTGCTACTGCATGGCAAGTGGTACTGGAGCACCAAGTCTGGTACCAAAAGGGTCTTAAACAGCTTCTATCCCCAAGCCATAAGAATGCTGAACAGATAATCAAAATGGCTACCCAGATTATTTACATTACTTTTTTTGTTGTTGCACTGGCTCTATATATGTTCACCCACCCACATACTACACTGACAGACACTCCAACACACACACACACACACACACACACACACACACACACACACACACACACACACACACACACACACACACACACACACACACACACACACACACACACACACACACACACACACACACACACACACACACACAAACACTCACACAAATGCATATTGACACCACACTCACACTCACACTCACACTCACACTCACACTCACACTCACACTCACTCACACTCACACTCACACTCTTCACATATGCTGCTACCACTCTGTTTATTATCTATCCTGATTGCTTAGTCACCTTTATCCCAACCTACATGTATGTACACATTACCCCAACTACCTCAAACCCCTGCATATTGACTCAGTACTGGTACTCCATGTATATAGCCTTGTTATTGTTATTTTATTGTGTTTCTATTACGTTATTTTATTTACCAAATTTGTCTTGCTTTTTAACTCTGCATTGTTGGGAAAGGGCTCGTGAGAAAATAACATCTGTTGTATTCAGCGCATGTGACAAATACAATTTGATTTAATAGCGCTACCGCCAGTGCTAAGATTTACCATTGTGATAGGTTTGTTTATAAAATTGAGCAATATTTATTTCTGGATGTTTTACATGAGGGTCGATGTCTCACAATACCTGGTTGACTTTCATTCATTGTGATCTTATCCTCATTTCTCTTCCCTCTTCCTATTATCATCATCAGCAGCGCACCATTCTAATTATCAGGCTTCGGTGGATGTATCTAGAGATTGGGAATTCCATTTGGTAAGCCAACACAAGCTGGATAAATAACAGCATGAAAGGAATCTGCTGGCTGTGAGCGCAGACCGAAAGCCTCATTACTGGTAGGCCTAGACATGTTGGAGAGGAGAGGACATGCCAAGCTATACTCCTGTTGTGACAGGCCTCTTTAGCTATCAATAAACAGCCAGATCAATGGAAAAGACTAAGACGGGCTAATGGAATCATTTTGCTCATTGTGCTGCAGAGATGAAATGTCATTCCACAAATACACCACGCTGTAGAATACACAGAGTATGTTCCCTCTATTATCATTAAATTTATGTGGCTAATTCCTTTTTACGAAACATATATGTATGAAAATATATATTAGATGTGAGCCTACACTATTCATGTTTTTGTTGTGATCTAAAGATGCAGCTATATTCCCTCAACAAACGAAAAATGTCATACAGCTGGGATCTTTTAATGTAGACTGTACTATACTGACTATACTATACTGATCTGTTTTACATATCTTTCATTGAGAGTATTTGAACTTTTTGTACTGTTTGTTGGTTTGGCTGTCAGCCAGAGAAATATGCGGAGAATGATTATCACCACAGCAAGCAAGGTACTTGGAGTCAAACAGACAGTCCTGGATGAAATCTTTAAGGTCAGGGCCCTCCGCAAGGCTCACAAAATCATTTTAGACCCAAGCCACCCCCTGTACCCGGACTTTGAACTACTCTCCTCTGGGCGCAGGTATAGGGCACCCCTCAGCAGGAAAAACAGAACTAGACAATCATTTGTGCCAGGTGTGAAATCCCTCCTAAATAGATCGGACTAATGTTCCTATCGACTCAGTAAGACCAGCAGGCTTAAAAAAACAAAAATGTTTTATTGGTATGTAACTGTTATGAAAGTTGTATTGTCAAATTGGTTTTGAATTTAAACGCCACTTTAAACGTGTACATGACACTGCAACAAAATTTCCCCATGGGGACAATAAAGTAAGTAAGTACATGGATAATGGCTCCGGAGGAGATGGCTGTCGTTTTACGGGCAGCTAACCAATTGTGCAATTGTCTGTGTTTTCTTTCGTGTTATTTGTAACTTATTTTGTACATTATGGTTTTGCCACCGTCTCCTATGACCGAAAAGAGCTTCTGGATATCAGTACAGTGATTACACGTACTGGACAAAGATTTTTTCATTAACAAGTCGGAGGCAAAGGATTTACTTCAGACACCTGACAAGGCCAAAATCCCCCTCATCCGCATGAAGAAGAGATGGCAATATCGTGGATGTAAGTCGGGTTGCCTTGTAAGGACTCGACAGCGAGTGAGTAATCCGCCTCAACCATGAGTCCTATTAGCCAATGTGCAATCATTGGATAATAAAGTGGACTATCCTACCAAGACTATCCTACTAGCGGGCCTTTAAAAACTGTAATATCTTATGGTTCACTGAGTTGTGGCTGAACGACGACATGGATAACATATAGCTGGCTGGGTTTTTCGTTGCATCGGCAAGATAGAACAGCTGCCTCCGGTAAGACAAGGGGTGGCAGTCTGTGTCTATTTGTAAATAACAGCTGTGCATGAAATCTAATATTAAGGAATTCTCAAGGTTTTGCTCGTCTGAGGTAGAGTATCTCACGATAAGCTGTAGACCACAGTATTTACCAAGAGAGTTATCATCTGTATTTTTTATAGCTGTCTATTTACCACCACAAACCGATGCTGGCGGTAAGACCACACTCAACGAGCTGTATAAGGCCATAAGTAAACAAGAAAATGCTCATCCAGAGGCTGGTGTTCAACCTTCCCAACTCACTCAGCTCTCTCCACTGGCCAGTTGAAGCTCGCAGCTACAAGACCACTTTACGGCACCTGCAGGGACACACCCAAACCATTTTACCTCTGGCCTGCTCGCCTCCCTACCACTTTCTACCAGCATGTTACATGTGCAACCAGGAAGGTCAATCAAAACAATACTATAGAGTAACCTTTATTTACACTATTGTAAAGTGGCTGTTCCACTGGATGACACATGCAAAGCTCGCTCCCTCAATTAAATGTAAATGTAAATCTGACCATAACTCTATCCTCCTGATTCCTGCAGATGCTAAGCTACAGGACTGTTTTGTTAGTACAGACTGGAATATCTTCCTGGATAGTGTACATCACTGGGGCCAAGATTCCTGGCATCCAGGACCTCTATACCAGGCGGTGTCGGAGAAAGGCCCTAAAAATTCACAAAGACTCCAGCCACCCTAGTCATAGATTGTTCTCTCTGCTACTGCACGGCAAGCGGTACCGGAGCAGCAAAGTCTAGGTCCAAAAGGTTTCTTACCAGCTTCTACCCCCCAAGACATAAGACTCCTGAACAGCTAATCAAATCGCTACCCAGACTATTTGCATTGTCCACCCCCCACTCTCTGCTTCTACTCTCTGTTAATCAAATCAAAATCAAAGCAAATTTTATTTGTCACATACACATGGTTAGCAGATGTTAATGTGAGTGTAGCGAAATGCTTGTGCTTCTAGTTCCGAGTGCTTCTAGTTCCGAGTGCAGTAATATCTAACAATTCCCGGACAAATACCTAATACACACAAATCTAAAGGGGTGAAAGAGAATATGTACATGTAACTTTATGGATGAGCAGAGGCTGAGCGGCATAGACGAGGTGCAATGGATGGTATAAAATACAGTATACACACTGAAAGGAATTTTATAATATCTGTACATTATCGGAACACATGTAATTACAAAAGTACAATGATTAATGTTTTGCTTTAGCTTGAGATTAAGAATCAGTGGTAGAGACTTTGTTAGTGCATGAAGAGGTCAACTGTACAAAAAGTCAGATGTCTGTTTGTGTGTTGAAACTATACTTTCAGTTCCTGTTGATATGTTCCACTCTTACTTCTACTAGCACATGATAGCAATAGGAGGAAGAAGGATTGGGAAACTGCAAATAACAATAAGCTGAACTCCGCTGAGCAGAGACATCTTTCTATTAGCAACTATTAATTATGCGCTTACATGGTATTAAAGTTAAGGGACATCAACCTGGGTGGGGTGATCCTCAGTAGGTGATTAAAGGGGAAAACACCATATTTTGTGCTGAGTATGTTACTTGCAAATTACTGTAAGTGTATACTCCGGCTTGCAATCATTATTAAACAAACTAACCTCTGATCAAATTCCCTGTAGTCTCTTGTTTAAATAACATAGGGCAGAATTCCCGTACAACACGTGATATGAGTAATGTAAGATATGTGAACATTATGAAAGTGGAATTATTTAGAGTGCATTGTATAAAGTGACTATTTATTAAATTGGCCAGTGATTGGGTCTCAATGTAGGCAGCAGCCTCTCTGAGTTAGTGATTGCAGTCTGATGGCCTTGAGATAGAAGCTGTTTTTCAGTCTCTCTGTCACTGCTTTGATGCACCTGTACTGACCTTGCCTTCTGGATGGTAACGGTGTGAAGAGACAGTGGCTCGGGTGGTTGATGTCCTTGATGATCTTTTTGGCCTTTCTGTGACATTGGGTACTGTAGGTGTCCTTTGCCCCCTGTGATGCGTTGTGCAGACCGCACCACCCTCTGGAGAGTCTTGCGGTTGAGGGTGGTGCAGTTGCCGTACCAGGCTGTGATACAGCCCGACAGGATGCTCTCGATTGTGCATCTGTAAAGGTTTGTTAGGGTTTTGGGTGACAAGCCACCTTTCTTCAGCCTCCTGAGCCTCCTTCAGCCTCCTGATTTTCACGACACTGTCTGTGTGAGTGGACCATTTCAGTTTGTCAGTGATGTGTACGCCGAGGAACTGAAAAGTTTCCACCTTCTCCACTACTGTCCCTTCGATGTGGATAGGGAGGGTGCTCCCTCTGCGGTTTCCTGAAGTCCACGATCATCTCCTTTGTTTTGTTGACTTTTTGAGAGAGGTTGTTTTTCTGACACTACGAGTGCCCTCATTTCCTCCCTGTAGGCTGTCTCGTCTTTGATGATAATCAAGCCCAGTACTGTTGTGTCGTCTGCAAATTTGATGATTGAGTTTGAGGCGTGCATGGCCATGCAATCGTGGGTGAACAGTGAGTACAGGAGGGTGCTGAGAAAGCACCCTTGTGGGGACCCAGTGTTGAGGGTCAGCGAAGTGGCGATGTTGTTTCCTACCTTCACCATCTGGGGGTGGCCCATCAGAAAGTCCAGGACCCAATTGCACAGGGTGGGGTTGAGATCCAGGGCCTCCCGCTTGATGATGAGCTTGGAGGGTACTATGGTGTTGAATCCTGAGCTGTAGTCAATAAACAACATTCTTACGTAGGTATTCCTTTTCTCCAGATGGGATAGGGCAGTGTGCAGAGTGATGGTGATTGCGTCGTCTGTGGACCTATTGGGGCGGTATGCAAACTGAAGTGGATCTAGGGTGGCCGGTAAAGTGGAGGTGATATGATCCTTGACGAGTCTTTCGAAGCACTTCATGATGACAGAGGTGAGTGCTACGGGGCGGTAGTCATTTAGTTCAGTTACCTTTGCCTTCTTGGGTAAAGGAAAAATGGTAGCCATCTTGAAGCATGTGGAGACAACAGACTGGGACAGGGAGCGATTGAATATGTCCATAATCACACCAGCCAGCATTCTTTGAGGATGTGACTAGGGATGCCATCTGGGCCAGCAGCCTTATGAGGGTTAACACGTTTAAATGTTTTACTCACGTCAGCCATGGGGAAGGAGAGGGGGGGGGGCAGTCCTTATTAGCGGGCCGCGACGGTGGTACTGTATTATCCTCAAAGCGCGCAAAGAAGTTTGTCTGGAGGTGTGACATCGGTGTCCGTGACGTGGCTGGATTTATTTTTGTAGTCCGTGATTTCTTGTAGACCCTGCCACATACATCTCGTGTCTGAGCCGTTGAATTGCAAATCCACCTTGTCCCTGTAGTGGCATTTTGCTTGTTTTATTGTCTTGCAGGGGGAATAGCTACACTGTTTATATTCAGACATATTCCCCAGACCTCTTCCCATGGTTAAATGCGATGGTTTGCACTTTCAGTTTTGCACGAATGCCGCCATCCATCCACGGTTTCTGGTTAGGGTAGGTTTTAATAGTCACAGTGGGTACAACATCTCCAATGCACTTCTTTATAAACACACTCACTGAGTCCGCGTATAGGTCAATGTTGTTCTCTGAGGCAGACCGGAACATATTCCAGTATTCCAGCGAGATCAAAACAATCATGAAGCGTTGGCTGGTATGCATGGTATGTTGTTATGATTACACCATGAGTCGTTAATCATAAAGCTGTGTGCGTGAGTGTGTGTGTGGCCACGCGCAGTTGCTTGCTTCGCTGAGTGACAGCTGATCCAGACAGGTGAGATTAGAGTTAGATATACAGCCTCTACTCAGCTTCTCCACCCCTCTTGGTTACCGATGGAGTAATATTTGGCCAAACTCTCACCTCCCTGACTCCAATTATATTAAATGATGATGTACGATGGTAGCGATAGCCAGGCAAGTCCCATTGCTGTGACACCTCTATCCTGCCTCTCTTTCCTTTTCTCTCTCTCTCTCCTTCTCTCTCTCTCTCCTCTCTCTCTCTCACCCTGTTTCTCCCCCTCTCTATATTTCTCCCCTTATCTCTATTTCCCTCTCTACGATTGTGTCGTTGGTTCCTAGACTGTGTTGCTACTTAGTGCCCTCCCGTTATCTCCTATCTAAAACAGACGCTGGCTGGCAGGCCTGGAAAAAAGGAGCTCATAGAGTGGAGACTGACACTGCTGGCTGGGGACAAACATGCACACACACACCACACACACAGTACTGTATTACACAGCCAGCTAAGGAGGTGTGGAGTATTATTATTGAGATTTAACGCTGGATCTCTCTAGTGATCTCTAGTGTATTTACCAGTTAGTCGCTGAATGTCCTCCTGTCACTATGCTGGTGAATTATGCTGGTGAATTATAATAGTAGCTGACAAGCAGCATAAAAAAAGTAACTCTATAGAGAGTGAGTGAAACTACTGTAAAGCCTGTCCACCAGTAAAAATGTATCTGTCTCAGTGAGATTCGTTAATGACTGATAGAGGCTGAGCTATAGTTTCTCTCATTCACTCTCTCCCTTCTTCCTCTCTGTAGCTCTCTCTTTCCAGCATCACCCCTCTTCCCCCTCTCTCTGCTTTCTCTCTGACTTTCTCCCTCATCATTCCTCTACGTTTTCTCCTCTCTACACCTCTCCCTCTCTCTTTCTCTCCCTCAATCCTCTCCCCATTTATCCTCTCTTCCCCTCTGTCATTCACTCTCTCTCTCTCACATAAAGACACACAAACACTTACATTACCCATCTTTCTATGCCCCACTACCCCCTATCCCTCCCCTTCCTGAGTGAATCATTCCATTAGAGACTCAGCGTGGTGTGGTGTTGTGGCGTCTGGGCTCGGCTGCCCACTCAGCAAGCTAGCTGCCTACATCCCAGCGACAACCAGTGATTGATGACAAATCATAGAACCCGCTAATGACACTAGGAAATGGGATTAAAAACAACCCACCATAACCTGGACCTGCGTGCTCGGGTATTAATGTGGCTGCACCAATCCCCCCTCTCAGTGATCTCTCCATCCCCTCTCTCGTTCTCCCTCCCACTCCATCTCTCTTTCTATGATGTTTCTTCTCTCATTTTCTCTCCCCATGCTCTCTTTCCATTCCACATTCTCCCTGCTCGCTTCATATTTTTCTTTCTATGCTCACTTCATCCCTCTCTCTTTCTCGCGACACTGTGCTCTATGCTCTCCTCTCCTTGTTATTTACTTTCTCTGACACTTAAAGCCTGTATTTCTCTCCCTCTGACAGTTGTATTAACTTCCACCTGAAAACATACCAATTCCTGGATAGATATTGTCTGATAAAACAAATGTAGGCCTATCTGATAAAAAAACAATAGTTATTGCCTTATCAACCAACACACTATTCTCCAACCCACAATGTAATCGGAGAGAAGGGAAAATAATCATCAATTTTTACAATATAGTGTTTAAAAATGTAATAGAGAATTCAATTTTAACTGCTCTATATATTCCCTTCTTTCTCTCTAGGTTTTTACTGAGCCCAGAAAAGAGAATTTGAGAAAAGTGTAAACTATTGAAAAGAATGAGATGTAGGAGGAATCTGCAGTGAGGAAGAGGATCGGAGGAGGAGGTGTGGGAACAAAGAGGGGAACAGTGCTGATGTAAATCAAAGCAATCTCATTTTCAAAGGGGTGTCGGAGTGGTGCGGAGGGTGGAGGAGTGGAGGGGTAGAGGGGGTGCAGGACTGAAGGAGTGGAGAAGTGGATGATTAGAGGGGGTGGAGGAAAAGAGGAGAGGAGGGGTAGGAGGTTGGAGGAGTGGAGGGGATTAGAGGGGGTGAAAAGAGGAGGAGGGGAAGGGTGGAGAAGTGGAGGATTAGAGGGGGTGCAGGACTGAAAGTGGAGAGTAGAGGAGGGGTGGAGGAAAAGAGGAGAGGAGGGGTAGGAGGGTGGAGGAGTGGAGGGGTAGAGGGGGTGCAGGACTGAAGGAGTGGAGAAGTGGAGGATTAGAGGGGGTGGAGGAAAAGAGGAGAGGAGGGGTAGGAGGGTGGAGGAGTGGAGGGGTAGAGGGGGTGCAGGACTGAAGGAGTGGAGAAGTGGAGGATTAGAGGGGGTGGCGGAAAAGAGGAGAGGAGGGGTAGAAGGGTGGAGGTGTGGAGGGGTAGAGGGGGTGCAGGAGTGAAAGAAGTGGAGGTTGGAGGAGCTGAGAGGAGGGGGAGAAGTGGAGGGTGGAGGAGCGGATAGGTGGGGGTGTGGAGGAGTGAAAGAGTAGAAGAGTGGAGAAGAGGAGGGGATGGAGGGGGGATAAGTGGTGGAGCGGAGGGTTGGGTGGTGGAACAGTGAAGGAGTGATGGGGTGGAAGAGTGGAGAAGTGGAGGGGTGGAGAAGTGGAGGGGGTGGAGAGTGGAGGAGGGGAGAAGGGGTGGAGAGAGGGGAGGGGGGAGTCAATGTCTTCAGATCAGAGAAGGAAATACTCCAGCTGCTGAGATGAAATATTAATGTAATTCTTCAGTGGCTCCGAGCTGCCAGCTGCCTCACTGTGGCTCAGTCAGTTGCCCACTGAAGAGCTACGGCATGGGTATGAGAGTAAAGGGGGGAGGGGGGAGGGGGGCACATAACAGGGTGGTACTCAGGAGCTATGGCCTGGGCGATAGAGGGTAGAGGTCCCTAGTAGGGCTGACCCCATTTAGTCGACTTGTCGATTGTTTGGTCGATAGGCTGTTGGTCAACAGAGATTTCTTCAGTCGAACAGTCGGATTGATAATTTTTTTTCATGGTGCACAAGACACCTGTCTGATTCGCGCCAGTCTCAGTGGACTAATCCATTGCAGAGGTCACGGGGATGACACAGTACATCACTCTAAGACATATGATACTGACATTTAATATGGTTATATTATGTCAAAAATAATGGTGCAACACTAATAAATATCATATTATTTTATAACAAATGTGCTTTCTCCCGAGTTGGATACGGTCGCTGTCTGCGGTTCTGAAACACAAATCTTCAGTGCGCTGTAGAATTGGCGCCTTTCCCTATTTTGCTATGTGCATAATGGCCTTGTTAAAACATCTCCGGGATTTGTGGGTCCCCGGCGAGATGGTTGAGCTAACGTAGGCTAATGCGATTAACATGAGGTTGTAAGTAACAAGAACATTTCCAAGGCATAGACATATCTCATATTGGCAGAAAGCTCAAATTCTTATTAATCCAACTGCACTGTCCAATTTACAGTAGCTATTACAGTGAAATAATACCATGCTATTGTTTGAGGAGGGTGCACAGTTTTGAACATCAAAAGTTATTAGGCATATTAGGCACATTTGAGCAGTCTTGATATAACATTTTGAACAGAAATGCAATTGTTTCATTGGATCAGACTAAAACTTTACACAAACAATGCAATCTAGTGGCCAATATCTAAATTGCAGCTAGGCTGGAATAATATATTATGACCACTCTCTTGCATTTCAAAGATGATGGTACAAAAAAAATACCAAACAATTGTTGTTTTTTTCTTTGTATTATCTTTTACCAGATCTAATGTGTTATATTCTCCTACATTCCTTTAACATTTCCACAAACGCCAAAGTGTTTCCTTTCAAATGGTACCAAGAATATGCATATCCTTGCTTCATGGCCTGAGCTACAGGCAGTTAGATGTGGGTATGTAATTTTAGGCAAAAATTGAAAAAAAGGGGCCGATCCTTATTAACCAGCATACAGTAGTTGGGATTGAGAATAATGTGGCGGAAGCAACCCTTGCCTTAGCCTAATTGTCTAAGAAAATTTAGGAGCGAGGAAACCCAAATTTAATTAAGTCTATAATTAATATCCTAATTGTTAAATGTGCCTTGCTTTAAAAATCATCTAGGCCTCCCGAGTGGCGCAGCAGTCTAAGGCACTGCATCACAGCCTTGCTTTAAAAATCATCTAGGCCTCCCGAGTGGCGCAGCAGTCTAAGGCACTGCATCACAGCCTTGCTTTAAAAATCATCTAGGCCTCCCGAGTGGCGCAGCAGTCTAAGGCACTGCATCACAGGTGTCACTACAGACCCGGGTTCAATCCTGGGCTGTGTCGAAGCTGGCTGCGACCGGGAGACCCATGAGGCGGCGCACAATTGGCCCAGCGTCGTCCTGGTTAGGGGAGGGTTAGTCCGGCCAGGATGCCATTGTCGCATCGCGTTCTAGTGACACTGGGTCTCCCGGTGGGCCGGGCGCATGGACGCTGACACAATCGCCAGTTGTACAGTGTTTGCTCCGACACATTAGTGTGGCTGGCTTCTGGGTTAAGCAAGTAATGTGTCAAGAAGCAGTGCGGCTTGGCAAGGTTATGTTTTGGAGGATGCAGGGCTCTCGACCTTCGCCTCTCTCGAGTCTGTACTGGAGTTGCAGCGATGGGAAAAGACTACCTATCAATTGGGGATAAAAAGGGGTAAAAAGTACAACAACAAAAAATAATAATCTATTTCCACTACCAGTCAAAAGTTTGGACACACCTACTAATTCAAGGGTTTTTCTTTATTTTTACTATTTTCTACATTGTAGAATAATAGTGAAGACATCGAAACTATGAAATAACACATATGGAATCATGTAGTAAGAAAAAAAGTGTTTAATATTTTAGATTCTTCAAAGTAGCCATCCTTTGCCTTGATAACAGCATTGCACACGTTTGGCATTCTGAGGTAGTCACCTGGAATGCATTTTGATTAACAGGTGTGCCTTGTTAAAAGTTAATTTGAGGAATTTATTTCCTTCCTAATGTGTTTGAGCCAATCAGTTGTGTTGTGACATGATAGGGGTGGTATACAGAAGATAGCCCTATTCATATTATGGCAAGAACAGCTCAAATATGCAAAGAGAAACGACAGCCCATCATTACTTTAAAACATGATAGGTCAGTCAATACGAAAAATGTAAAGCACTTTGAAAGTGCAGTTGCAAAAACCATCAAGCATTATATTGAAACTGGCTCTCATGTGGACCGCCACAGGAAAGGAAGACCCAGAGTTACCTCTGCTGCAGAGGATAAGTTCATTATTGTTAACTGCAGCTCAGATTGCAGGTGCTACCTAGAACCAAGAAGGGCTCTTCGGCCGTCCCCATAAGAGAACCCTTTGAATAACTCTTCTCCAAGTGGTTCCAGGTGGAACCTTTTTGGGTTTTATAGAGGGTTTTTACTGTACATGGAACCCAAAAGAGTTCTACCTTGAACCAAAAGGGTTATTCTATGGGAACAGCTGAAGAACCCTTTTGGATCCCTTTTTTCTAACATGCTGACTACCCCGGCGACACGCATGTTGATCTTGTCCATCCACACCAGATGTGATCAGGACACGCAAATTGAAATATCAAAATGAACTCTGAACCAACTCCACTATTTATACAAAAGTATGTCAACGCCCCTTCAAATTTGTGGATTTGACTATGTCAGCCACACTGTTGCTGACAGGTGTATAAAATCAAGCACACAGCCATGAAATCTCAATAGACAAATATTGGCAGTAGAATGGCCTTACTGAAGAGCTCAGAAGCCAAATTTCTGCCTGGCGAGAGCTGCCCCGGTCAACTATAAGTGCTATTATTGTGAAATGGAAATGTCAAGGAGCAACAACGGCTCAGCCGCAAAGTGGTAGGCCAAACAATCTCACAGAATGGGACCGCCAAGTGGTGAAGCACGTCTGTCCTCGGTTGCAACATTCACTACTGATGAATCTGGCAGTCCAACAAATCTGGTTTTGGCAGATGCCAGGAGAACACTACCTGCCCCAATGCATAGTGCCAACTGTAAAGTTTGGTGGGAGGAATTCTCTGGTGCTGATTTTCATAATTCGGGCTAGGCCCTTTAGTTCCAGTGAAGGGAAATCTTTCCAGGCAATTCTGTGCTTCCAACTTGGTGGAAACAGTTTGGGGGAAGACCTTTCCTGTTTCAGCATGACAATGTCCCTGTGCACAAAGCAAAGTCCATAAAGAAATGGTTTGTCGAGATCGGTGTGGAAGAAATTGACCAGCCTGCACAGAGCCCTGACCTCAACCCCATCGACCACCTTTGGGATGGATTGGAATGCCGACTGCGAGCCAGGCCTAATTTCCCAACATCAGTCCCCGCAGCAATATTCCAACATCTAGTGGAAAGCCTTCCCAAAAGAGTGGAGGCTGTTATAGAAACAAAGGAGGGACAGGACCAAGCCTGGCCTGCTGAGGAGTGACGGACTCCATCCTACCCAGAGGGGTGCTCTTACCTTATCTACGAACATAGACAGGGCTCTAACTCCCTAAAACACAGGATTCCTGCTTATTCTTTAACAGTGCTTTCTTCACCATCTTAAATACGCATGCCCCATTCAAAAAAATGTAGAACTAAGAACAGATAGTTCTGGTGAACCTTGGTTCACTCCAGACTTGACTGCCCTTGACCAGCACAAAAACATAATGTGGCATACTGCATTAGCATCGAATAGCCCCCGTGATATTCAACCCTTCAGGGAAGTTAGGAACCAATATACAAAGTCAGTTAGGAAAGCAAAGGCTAGCATTTTCAAACAGAAATTTGCATTCTGCAGCACAAATTGTTGTAACACTGTAAAGTCCATGGAGAATAAGAGCACATCCTCCTAGCTGCCCACTGCACTGAGGCTAGGAAACACTGTCACCACCAGTAAATCCATGATAATCGAGAATTTCAGTAAGCAATTTTCTACGGCTGGCCATGCTTTCCAACTGGCTACAACTACCCCGGCCAACAACTCTGCACCCCCCAGCCAGCCACCCCCCCGCATCTCCTTCACCAAAATCCAGATAGCTGATGTTCTGTAAGGGCTGCAAAATCTGGACACCTACAAATCAGCTGGGCTAGACAATCTGGACCTTCTCTTTCTAAACTTATCCGCCACAATTGTTGCAACCCCTATTACTGGCCTGTTCAGCCTCTCTTTCGTATTGTCTGAGATCCCTAAAGCTTGGAAAGCTGCCACGGTCATCCCCCACTTCCAAGGGGGAGACACCCTAGACCCAAACTGTTACAGACCTACATCCATCCTGCCCTGCCTTTCTACAGTCATCGAAAGCCAAGTTAACAAACAGATCACCGACCATTTCGAATCCCACCGTACCTTCTCCACTATGCAATCTGGTTTCTGAGCTGGTAATGGGTGCACCTCAGCCACGCTCAAGGTCCTAAACGATATCATAACTGCCATCGATAAAAGACAGTACTGTGCAGCCATCTTCAACGACCTGGCCAAGGCTTTCGACTCTGTCAATCACCGCATTCTTATGGGCAGACTCAACAGCCTTGGTACCTCAAATGACTGCCTCGCCTGGTTCACTAACTACTTCTAAGATATAGTTCAGTATGTCAAATCGGAGGGCCTGTTGTCCGGACCTCTGGCAGTCTCTATGTGGGTGCCACAGGGTTCAATTCTCGGGCCGACACTTTTCTCTGTACAGTCATGGCCAAAAGTTTTGAGAATGACACAAATATTAATTTCCACAACGTGCGCTGCTTTGGTGTCTTTAGATATTTTTGGCAGATGTTACTATGGAATACTGAAGTATAATTACAAGCATTTCATAAATGTCAAAGGCTTTTATTGACAATTATATGAAGTTGATGCAAAGAGTCAATATTTGGAGTGTTCACCCTTCTTTTGCAAGACCTCTGCCATCCACCCTGGCATGCTGTCAATTAACTTCCGGGTCACATCCTGACTGATGGCAGCCCATTCTTGCATAATCAATGCTGGGAGTTTATCAGAATTTGTGGGGTTTTGTTTTTCCACCCGCCTCTTGAGGATTGACCCCAAGTTCTCAATGGGATTAAGGTTTGGGGGGTTTCCTGGCCATGGACCAAAATATCGATGTTTTGTTCCCTGAGCCACTTAGTTATCACTTTTGCCTTATGGCAAGGTGTTCCATCATTCTGGAAAAGGCAGTGTTCGTCACCAAACTGTTCCTGGATGGTTGGGAAAAGTTGCAAAATTGTGAGTGAGCCCACTCCCTTGGCTGAGAAGCAACCCCACACATGAATGGTCTCAGGATGCTTTACTGTTGGCATGACACAGGACTGATGGTAGCACTCACCTTGTCTTCTCCGGACAAGCTTTTTTCCAGATGCCCCAAACAATCGGAAAGGGGATTCATCAGAGAAAATGACTTTACCCCAGTCCTCAGCAGTCCAATTCCTGTACCTTTTGCAGAATATCAGTCTGTCCCTGATGTTTTTCCTGGAGAGAAGTGGCTTCGTTGCTGCCCTTTTGACACCAGGCCATCTTCCAAAAGTCTTCGCCTCACTGTGCGTGCAGATGCACTCACACCTGCCTGCTGCCATTCCTGAGCAATTTCTGTACTGGTGGTGCCCCGATCCCGCAGCTGAATCAACTTTAGGAGACGCTCCTGTCACTTGCTGGATTTCCTTCCTATTTCTCCAAATTAATTGAGGGAAATAAGAACAATCCAAAATGTATTTTTTATACTGTCGCAAAGCTAACTAAAAGCAGCATTCCCCAAGAGAGGGTCTCTTTCACTTCAGCAGTGATAAATTCATGAACTTCTTTGACGAAAAGATCATGATCATTAGAAAGGAAATTACGGATTCCTCTTTAAATCTGCGTATTTCTCCAAAGCTCAGTTGTCCTGAGTCTGCACAACACTACCAGGACCTAGGATCAAGGGAGACGATCAAGTCTTTTAATACTATCTCTTGAAAACATTGATGAAAATAGTAATGGCCTCTAAACCTTCAAGCTGCATACTGGACCCTATTCCAACTAAACTACTGAAAGAGCTGCTTCCTGTGCTTGGCCCTCCTACATTGAACATAATATACGGCTCTCTATCCAACGGATGTGTACCAAACTCACTAAAAGTGGCAGTAATAAAGCCCCTCTTGAAAAAGCCAAACATTGATCCAGAAAATATAAAAACTAATCGGCCTATATCAAATCTCCCATTCCTCTCAAAAACTTTTGAAAAAGCTGTTGCGCAGCAACTCCCTGCCTTCCTGAAGACAAACAATGCATACGAAACTCTTCAGTCTGGTTTTAGAACCCATCATAGCACAGAGACTGCACTTGTGAAGGTGGTAAATTACCTTTTTAGCGTCAGACCGAGGCTCTGCATCTGTCCTCGTGCTCCTAAACCTTAGTGCTGTTTTTGATATCATCGAACACCACATTATTTTGGAGAGATTGGAAACCCAAGTTGGTCTACACGGACAAGTTCTGGCCTGGTTTAGATCTTATCTAAAGATAGTTTGTCTCTGTAGATACAGTTGAAGTTGGAAATTTACATACACCTTAGCCAAATAAGCCAAATAGTTTAATCCTTGTACAAATTCCTTGTTTTAGGTCAGTTAGGATCACCACTTTATTTTAAGAATGTGAAATGTCAGAATAATAGTAGAGAGAATGATTTATTTCAGCTTATATTTTATTCATCACATTCCCAGTGAGTTAGAAGTTTACATACATACATAGTACTTGGTAGCATTGCCTATAAATTGTTTAACTTGGGTCAAACTTTTCGGTTAGGCTTCCACAAGCTTCCTACAATAAGTTGATGAATTTTGGCCCATTCCTCCTGACAGAGCTGGTGTAACTGAGTCAGGTTTGTAGGCATTCTTGCTCGCACACACTTTTTCAGTTCTGCCCACAAATGTTCTATAGGAATGAGGTCAGGGTTATGTGATGGCCACTCCAATATCTTGACTTTGTTGTCCTTAAGCCATTTTGCCACAACTGGAAGTATGCTTGGGGTCATTATTCATTTGGAAGACCCATTTGCGACCAAGCTTTAATTTCCTGACTGATGTCTTGAGATGTTGCTTCAATATATCCACCTAATTTTCCTACCTCATGATGCCATCTATTTTGTGAAGTGCACCAGCAGTCCTGCAGCAAAGCAACCCCACAACATGATGCCCCCATGTTTCACGGTTGAGATGGAGTTCTTCGGCTTGCTAGCCTCCCCCTTTTTCCTCCAAACATAACGGTGGTCATTATGGCCAAACAGTTGTATTTTTGTTTCATTAGACCAAAGGACATTTCTCCAAAAAATACATACAATCTTTGTCCCCATGTGCAGTTGCAAACCGTAGTCTGGCTTTTTTAAGGAGGTTTCGGGGCAGTGGCTTATTCCTTGCGGAGCTGCCTTTCAGGTTATGTCGATATAGGACTCGTTTTACTGTGGATATAGATACTTTTGTACCGGTTTCCTCCAGCATCTTCACAAGGTCCTTTGCTGTTTGATTGATTTGCACTTTTCACACCAAAGTACTTTCATCTCTAGGAGACAGAACGCATCTCCTTCCTGAGCGGTATAATAATAATAATATATGCCATTTAGCAGACGCTTTTATCCAAAGCGACTTACAGTCATGTGTGCATACATTCTACGTATGGGTGGTCCCGGGGATCGAACCCACTACCCTGGCGTTACAAGCGCCATGCTCTACCAACTGAGCTACAGAAGGACCACTATGATGGCTGCGTGGTCCCATGGTGTTTATAATTGCGTACTATTGTTTGTACAGATGAAGGTGGTACGTTCGGGCGTTTGGAAATTGCTCAAAAGGATGAACCAGACTTGTGGAGGTCTCCAATTTTCTTCTGAGGTCTTTTGATTTTCCCATGATGTCAAGAAAAGAGGCACTGAGTTTGAAGGTAGGCCTTGATATACATCCACAGGTACACCTTCAATTGACACAAATTATGTCAATCAGCCTATCAGAAGCTTCTAATGCCATGACATAATTTTATGGAATATTCCAAGCTGTTTAAAGGCACAGTCAACTTTGTGTATGTAAACTTCTGACCCACTGGAATTGTGATACAGTGAATTATAAGTGAAATAATCTGTCTGTAAACAATTGTTGGAAAAATGGCTTGTGTCATGCACAAAGTCCTAAGCAAGTCCTAACCAACTTGCTAAAACCATAGTTTGTTAACAAGAAATTTATGGAGTGGTTGAAGAAAATAGTTTTAATGACTCCTACATAAGTGTATGTAACTTCCGACGTCAACTGTAGATAGTTTGTCCTCTGACAAATCAACTGTAAATTTCTGTGTTCCTCAAGGCTCCGTTTTAGGACCACTATTGTTTTCACTATATATTTTTCCTCCTGGTGATGTCATTCAGAAACATAATGTTAACTTTCACTGCTATGTGGATGGCACACAGCTGTACATTTCGATGAAACATGGTGAATCCCCAAAATTGCCCTCCCTGGAAGCCTGTGTTTCAGACATAAGGAAGTGGATGGCGGCAAATGTTCTACTTTTAAACTCGGACAAAACAGAGATGATTGTTCTAGGTTCCAAGAAATAAAGAGATCTTCTGTTGAATCTGAGAATTAATCTTGACGGTTGTACAGTCATCTCAAATAAAACTGTGAAGGACCTCGGCGTTACTCTGGACCCTAATCTCTCTTTTGATGAACATATCAAGACTGTTTCAAGGACAGCTATTTTCCATCTACGCAACATAGCAAAAATCAGAAACTTTCTGTCCACAAATTATGCAGAAAAATGAATCCATGCTTTTAGCACTTCTAGATTAGACTATTGCAATGCTCTACTTTCCTGCCACCCTGATAAATAAACTTCAATTAGTGCTAAACACAGCTGCTAGAATCCTGACTTGAACCAAAAAATGTGATCATATTACTCCAGTGCTAGCCTCTCTACACTGGCTTCCTGTTAAGGCTAGGGCTGATTTCAAGGTTTTACTGCTAACCTACAAAGCATTACATGGGCGTGCTCCTAACTATCTTTCTGATCAAGGTCTTTCCGTACATACCTACACGTACGCTACGGTCACAAGACGCAGGCCTCCTTAATGTTCCTAGAATTTCTAAGCAACCAGCTGTAGGCAGGGCTTTCTCCTATAGAGCTCCATTTTTATGGAATGGTCTCAATATCCACATGAGAGAATCAGACTCAGTCTCGACCTTTAAGTCTTTATTGAAGACTCATCTCTTCAGTAATTCCTATAGTTGAGTGTAGTCTGGCCCAGGAGTGTGAAGGTGAACGGAAAGGCACTGGAGCGACAAATCACCCTTGATGTCTCTGCCTGGCCGGTTCCCCTCTCTCCACTGGGATTCTCTGCCTCTAACCCTATTACGGGGGCTGAGTCACTAGCTTACTGGTGCTCTTTCATGCCGTCCCTAGGAGGGGTGCGTCACTTGAGTGGGTTGAGTCACTGACGTGATCTTCCTGTTCAGGTTGGCACCCCCCCCTCAGGTTCATGCCGTGGGGGAGATCTTCGTGGGCTATACTCAGCCTTGTCTCAGGATAGTAGGTCGGTGGTTGAAGATATCCCTCTAGTGGTGTGGGGGCTGCGCTTTGGCAAAGTGGGTGAAGTTATATCCTACCTGTTTGGCCCTATCCGGGGGTATCATCGGACGGGGCCACAGTGACTCCCGACACCTCCGGTCTCAGCCTCCAGTATTTATGCTGCAATAGTTTGTGTTGGGGGCCTAGGGTCAGTCTGTTATATATAGAGTATTTCTCCTGTCTTATCGGGGGCCTGTGCAAATTTAAGTACGCTCTCTCTAATTCTCTCTCTCTCTTGCTCTCTCTTTCTCTCAGAGGACATGAGCCCTAGGACCATGCCTCAAGACTACCTGGCCTGATGACTCCATGCTGTCCCCAGGTCACCTGGTCATGCTGCTGCTCCTGATTCAACTGTTCTGCCTGCGGCTATGGAACCCTAACCTGTTCACAGGACATGCTACCTTGTTCCAGACCCGCCGGTGCGGTAGAGATACTCTGATCGGCTATGAAAAGCCAACTGACATTTTCTCCTGAGGTGCTGACCTGTTGCACCATCTACAATCACTGTGATTATTATTATCTGACCCTGCTGGTCATCTATGAACATTTGAACATCTTGGTCATGTTCTGTTATAATCTCCATCCGGCACTGTCAGAAGAGGACTGGCCACCCCTCATAGCCTGGTTCCTCTCTAGGTTTCTTCCTAGGTTCCGGCCTTTGTAGGGAGTTTTTCCTGCTTCTACACCTGCATTGCTTGCTGTTTGGGGTTTTAGGCTGGGTTTCTGTACAGCACTTTGTGACATCAGCTGATGTAAGAAGGGCTTTATAAATACATTTGATTGATACCATAGACTTCAAGTCATTGCAATAAAGCTTGTTAGCATTGGCTTTCAAAACTACTTTGAACTTCCTTCATACTGGATGCAGAGACATACAAATGGTATGCATGTGTTCATCTGACTCTGGGGAAGTAGATCATGTTAGCTAATCAAAATCCCTAAGAATCCCCTTAAGACATGTTGATGATGATGTTTCCTTTATATTGGCAGTTACCGGTAGCGCTCCCTCTGAGCTACACTCTCTCTCCCAACAATGAACTTACTGTTCTTCTCTGGGTCTGTGTATTTAAAACACATTAGCCAGGCTGGTTTGAGGAGGTTATATAATTTCTCATACCAGACCAACAGAAAACTTAGACATGGAATATTTCTAAGTTGATAAGAAAACATTTTGGCCTCTGAGCTCCTGCATTTGGTATTTTCTTCAAGAATTCAACACTAAACATTTCTCTCTAAGCTTAAACACACACACACAATATTTTGCAGCCCAAGCAAAAATCCAACATCGCATTTGTCTCAACCCATTCATGCAGATTAAGATAGAAATAAAGTCACGGTCCTTTTGCGACCCCCACCCGTTTAACCCACACCCCTTAAGATGGCTCTATAATAGAAAAAACAACATTGAGCTTTACCAGGAATGGGATACCTTATCTCTTTGAGATTCATGCCTCCCAAAACATTACAAAACCTGGAAAGATAAAGAGAAAAAAAAGGAAGAGAAATGCAATAGCAAGCAACAAAAAATGCAAATATATAACTTTACTGTCTAACACTCTAGATAAATTATTTCATCTATACTACAGAGATACACCACATTTACCGTACTCTTTCTCTCTCATTTATTGTGTTGTTGTTAGGTTCAGTTCCTTCTAATGGCTGGCTGTGGGTTGTTATTTTATGATCTGCCTAATAGGCTAAAAGTGGGAGGTGAACATGTGTCTGGCTCCATTCGTCTAACACACACACACACGCACACGCACACGCACACGCACACACACACACACACACACACACACACACACACACACACACACACACATACACTCTCTCTCTCTCTCTCTCTCTCACAAACACAGGCTGATGCAAGTAAATTGCTGGTGTGTCACAGAGCAGGGGAGCAGGGTTTAATAATGTAATGGTTGGCAGGCCAAGCCCTCGGCACAGGGCTGGATGAAAGGGCTGCCAGGCATACCACAGCCACATTTACTACCACAGAGAGAGAGAGAGAGAGAGAGAGATACAGAGAAATATAGACTTTTTGTCTTACCCATAAACACCACCCCCACCCTAAAACCGCTACCCCCCCGACCACCCATCGCCATAAAAAAGCATTGCATACCACCAAAACATCTGACACAATCGCATTACATAGTACAATGCAATACATATAGTGCCATACACATTTCACAACCACATTACCAAAAAATATTCAACCTGCCCTCACCAGCAGTACACACAGAAAGTGTAGATCAATAGATTTGATCTGCTGTCTCTAAATCATGATAATCAACATTTAATAGTACAACTATCCAAATGTGCAGAATTATGTGCAATTTAAAAAGCATAACAAATAGACAGTCCCCATTGCCTAAATCTTTACATATAGTCCACATGGTCTGACACTGAAGAGGTGATTTAGAATACAAGAAACAGTGAACACAATTGCATACATTTCTCTTCTGATGAAAACAATCTCTTATATTCTGTGCACAGAACACTTAACAGTGAATGTTGTTTTCACTGATGACATTTGTATTTACATTTTTGCAAAGAGTGGTCTAAGATATGGAAGTCGGGTACTAAGGCAATAACATTCTGTAAATGTATTTGATCATTACTGTTCTGCTATAGATACATTTCAACACAGATCCAAAAATTGCTTGTATGCAATTGAGAACAACTGTCAACCAAAACCATGACCATAATTATCATATTTCCCAGCATGGTCTATTGCCGGTTGATTTTTAGAATTGTTTGTTTCAATATCTATGTTTTTGCATGTACATTGATTGATTAATTAAATGTATGCTACTCAAATATATATCATTCCAAATGTTAGCTTAGTAGGATCCATGAATTTAGCTCTGTGACTAATTTGGTGCATTTACCTCAA